>NW_028327177.1:138370065-138673095 GCF_987537825.1 Furipterus horrens | reverse complement strand
CAGGGCTGGGCTGCCCCTTGCCTCGTCCCTCCGACCCCGGCCTCAGGCCTTGGCCCACCCCTCCCACCTCCCACCCCTCTACCCTCAGCCTCAGCCCTTCCCCACGCAGTCAGGGTACCTGGCTCCAACTTACAGTCTGACTCTTTCACTAAATAAGGGGTCAGTATCCCCAGACACATTTCCGATCTACTTGCAGAGACCAGCCGCTGGGGGCGGGGCTGATGTTCTGGGGCCAGGTCCCTGAGGGCAGAGGACACCCTTCTTCAGGCTGGGCCCCGAAGTCAAGGCTGTTCCCCTCTTCCCTAAAGGACAAAGCCTGGCTGACAGTGGCCCCCAGCCTGTCTCCCATGAGGCACTGGTCCCCGGAGGATCCTGCCTGTCCACCCCTCCTTTCTGCTCAATTGGGCTCCCAAATATAGCGGCCATGGTCACAGCGGGCCAGGACACCACAGCCCCAAGCGTCAGTCCTGGGCTGGGATCAGAGGGGCAGGAGCTGATTATAGGTCCCTGGGCCAAACCCAGGGTTTGCCTGCCAGCCCACTGGGCCCTGCCACCCCCACCCCCAGAACCACAAGGTTGGAGCATCTGGTCCCCGTCAGCACAGTGGGCAGAGGGAGGGGCCTGAGGGTTGTGTTTGGCTTGCAGAGGACAGAGTTGTCTGTGTGTGGCGTGGGGGTGGCAAGGACAGGCTGGGACTCAGGGCAGTGACTGTCCTATGAACCCAGTATCACCTTGCTCCACCAGGAGCTATTGCACAGATGAGGAAACTGAGGCCCGGGGGAGCCAGGACCAGCCTGGGTCACCAGACCATAAGGAGTCTCTGCCTCCCTCTTGGCCCCTCCTTCACATCTTTCAAGTCCTGGGTTGTGCCTCTGGGAAGCAGGCCACATCCTGTTGGTGGCAGAGCAGCCCTGCTGGGAAGTCCTCCTTGGAGTCAGACTTCCACCCAAGTCTCCAAGGGTGTGAGAACGGTGCAGAAGTTCCTCTCCTCGGGGCCCTCGCGGCTGCCTCGTGCCACCTAATCCAGCGCCGGGGCCTTGGTCTCCTAATCTGTGCAGCTGGGCAAGGACTAGGCGCCCTGCGTGGTGTCTGTATTTACCGCATCCAGCACGGGGCGGGAGGTTCATGTCTATGCGGACACACACGGTTGCCCGAGTGGGTAAGCTGCAGCCCATGGGCCTGTCGTGTGCCTGCCTGTGCCCGGATGGGTCCCCAGGACCTGCTACACAGCAACATTTGACCTACTTCTAAGGCTCTGGGTCTGGCCCAGGCCGCGTTCTTGACTCCTCCGGGAAGCGTGGGCCTGCATCCCAGCCGAGAGGCCGTGGGCCAGGAGGGGCGGTCCGGGGCGGGCCAGGGCGGCCTGCAGAGCCTGCGGCCAGGGGGACAAGGGCACGTGGGGAGCCAGACCCTCCTTCCCTGCCTCTGGCTCCTGGGCCCAAGGGACAGCCAGACCTCACCCGTCCCTCCCTTTCCTCATTCCATCCACGTGGCCACCATCTTCTGAACTCCCCAAATTGGCTCTGATGGGATGAGGGACATTCCTCATGCCCCTCTGAACATTACCAGGAAGGTCTGCCAAGCGCTCACCCCTGCTGCTTGCCAAGACTTTACCCCTCAGCCAGCCCTGCCCTTGTCTACGGAGCAGCGGGCAGTGCCAGTCTGGGGCTCCAGTAGCCCCTGTCCTGGGACCTGGGTCTTGGGCCTGAAGTCTGGTTTTGGCATTTTGGGATTGGGAATCCGGGTCCCCTGAGTGGGGTCTGGTCCTGGGTTCTGGGTTCAGGTTCTAAGCTTGGGGTTCATATCCTGAGACCCGTGTCTGGGGTCTGGCTTTGGGGCTTCAGGTTCCAGGTCTGGAGTTTGGGGTCTGGGTAGGGATCTTGGGTTCTGGGGTTTGGGTTCAGGATCCAGAGGCTGGTTCCTGTCTCTTCTATGCCCCCTGCTGGCTGGTCATCATGGTTGTCTCCCTGCCCACAGCCCAGGGTCACCCCTACCTCTTCTGGCTGTTGAGAGGACTTCCGGCCAACGGATGGGAATGGCAGGAAGAGCGGGCCCGAGCTGAGGTAGTGGCAGGTGGGCTTAAGGGCAGCCCCCCGCCGCAGTGCTCTCCCAGAGCGCCCCCACCCTCGCCAGAGTCCTCGTCAGTCAGCATGTCCCCTTTCTCCCAATCACCCCTCGCTCCGCTCCATGCATGGGGTTTGGCAAGAGGTCCTAGTCCTCCTGCGGGAGGTGGGTGAATTGAGATGTTTGGAGCATGTGCTCATCCGACATGTATTGAGTGCCTACTGTATACCGGGCTCTGTTCTAGACTCTGGGGATACATAGCTGTGGAAGAACAAAAATCCCTCCTATGCCAGGTGATACTTATGGGGGTGTGGGGATGTACATAAGAAACAGAATAACAAGGAAACAAGCTCATTTTAGGGTGTGCAAGGATGAGGGATCAGGGTGAGAGACAGGACAGAGTGGCAGGTCCAGAGTAGACTGAGAAGGCTTCTAGGAGTAGGTGACATCTTACTGAGACCAGTGGGTGACGCCCCGAAAGCCCAGGCCAGGAGGAGGACAGTCTATGCAAAGACAGGGAGGCTGGAAAGAACCTGAGGCCAATGTGGCCCGGGGTCTCCGGCCTCCGTTCATGGACCCCTCAGAAGTCGAGCACAAGTCATCCCCAGCATTCCCCTTGGCTGTGGGGACAGGGGGTCAGGTGGGTGACCTGGAGAGGGCTCTGGAATGGGACATGTGTAAGTCTGCATCAGACAGAGCCATCACCCCGAGACCGGAGCTGGGAGAGCCCAAGGGGGAGGATCCAGGCCTCTGTCCACGCCCCTCGGCTCTCTAGGAGCCCCCAGGCCATGCCAGGATTTGGCCTGCCGGGTTGTCATTCCTGAAGGACGCAGGCTCAGGCTGGGACCTGGGAGAGAGACGAGAAACAGCTGTGGTGCAGCCTGTCCAGTGCCCCCCTTGCCCTCTCCTGGCTGCAGCAGCCAGTCCTGTTGGCAGTGCCGGGCGGCCGTGGGACTGTGCAGGCTGGGTGGGCTGGAGAGTTTGAGACCGGCCCTGTGGGTGAACCCTGGGTGCTGCTGCTCCCAGGAGCCAGAGCTCAGACAAAGACCAGGCCCAGCCTCCATCTGAGCACTGGTGGGGTGCGGGGGGCAGTGGAAGATGGCTCTGTGCATGGTGTCCCCCCTGCTGGACCACGTCTTTCCTGTGCATGAGGGAGAGGCACCAAGATGCACCTGTCCCCACCCCCCTACCCCCCGACAGGCAGCGGAAGGTGACTGGGTGGCTCTGGCTGGCTGCTTGAGCCTGCCCACCCCACAGCGCACAGCCGAGGCCCCGGAGGCCCATGTTACTCCCGACTGCCGTGCAAGCTGATGTTGGGTGCTTTCCAAGGGGTGGTGGCCGTGTGTGAACAAAACGAGATGGGGAGTCTGGGCGACCCTGTATGTCCTCTGCCCTGGGCCTCAGTTTCCCCAGGATGAGCGAAAGGGGGTTGGATGTTGTCTTGTTGGTTGTGCCTGGGAGGGGCTGGAGCCCGAGTGGGACACCCAGCTGTCCCCAGGGTCTGCAGGCCTGGGCCGTGGGGCGGTCGCTCTGGGTGTCCCCTCTGGCTGTCTTCGCCTCTAGTGGCATTCCTGGCTCGTCTCTGTGGACCCTTCCCCACCCTTTTCTTTCTCAATACTCTTGCCAAACATCTGGAAGAAAAGTGAAAAATTTGCCTCCCCCAGCACCGGATGTTGTTAGATTTCCTGCTGTGGGGTGTTCTGCCCTCCAGATGAGGTGAAGGATGTCCAGGCTTGCAGGGGGCCTGGCCCCCTCCCTGGTCTGCTGTCCCCTCACCATGAGGCTGAGTGACAGGATGAGAGACACCTGGGCCCAGCACTTAGTGGCCAGGTGGATCCTCCCCTCAGGCTCCAGCCGCAGCTCCACACCTGGGATATTCCCAGGGGTCTGGGGTGCGGGGAGGGCACTGCCTCTGAAGTTTCTATCAAAGGTTCCCGGCACTTAAAAGTAACAGGGAGCACCTCCTTCCCACCCGCCCGCACAGACGCTGGGCAAGGAATGGTGCCCAATGTGTTTGCAAGATGTCCCACTCCCAGAGCGCTGTGCCTGGAAGGGCCTCGTGCTGCCTCAGCCTTCCTGCTCCCCCCACCGCCCCAGACGGTGGCCCAGCCAGGCTGCACTCTGTCACTGCCATCTGCTGAGGGCTGGGCACTCCAGGACGCGCACTGAGGGCAGGGACTGGGGTGAGCATCCTGAGCTGGGCACCAGAGGGCAAACCTCACCCAGCCGCCTGGGGTCCCTCAGAGAGACAGACCATCCCAGGCCCCCCCAAAAGATTAGCAGAGGAAAATGTGGAGTGCTGGGAGCAGCATCCAAGAGAGCTTCTTGGAAGAGGGGGCAGGGGGACCAAGCCTTGACTGTACTAAGCAGAGGAGAGACACGGGCACTCTGGGCAGAAGGTGCAGTGTGCATAAGGGTCTGGCGGGACGCAGACCCCGAGGAGTGTGGGGAACATGGGTTACGGGGGGCTGTCGAAGAGAAGCAATAAGGAGTGAGGGTGAAACCCAGAAACTGGCCTCAGTTGTTGAACTGGGCTGGACCACTGCCTTTGTGGGTGAGGCACCCATTCTACTGTCTCTTGGGGTGTTCTTGAAGACCTTCAGGCTTGTGGCTGGGGCTGCAGCGGCCTGATTGCCATGACAATCACACTGACAGACATTGACACCCCGCACAAACACGCAGAGCCAACATACACACAGGCACCGGCCCCCACCCCCACAGACACAGATGTGGCACACACGGACCCCCACATCCAAAGACACCCAGAGAACATACAGGTACACACACCTTCCCCACATAGATACACAGAGCCCTCCCCCAGACACACAGAGACGACACACATACACGGGCACAGAAAACAGCCCCTGCGCCTCTGCACGGGCGCATGCGGACACCTGGGAATTAAATGCACGGATGGGAAGGTTAACTCAAAAGGTGCCTTAGGCGACCCAAGTCCTTCTGCCCACAGCACGACACACACTTGGTGCAGCCTTTTGCACCTGTTGAGTGCATTGATTGACCTGCTGAGGGCAGCAGGGCCCCGTGCGTGTGCATTTGAGGGTGTGCCTGTGTGTGGAACAGTGGCCTCTGTCCTCCCCTCCCCCCTCCCTCCTCAACAGGTGATTGGGAGGAATGGACAGCCCTCCCTCTCCCCCACCCGTTCCTGAGCCTGAACAATGCCCTCCCCAGGCCCCAAAATAGCCCCTGAGCCTGGCCAATGCCCTTTTATGGCCCTGTCCCTATTGTACACTGCAGGGGTGGGGCCGGGGGCAAGAGGTGTCCAGGATAAAGGCCGAGGTCGGGAGGCTCACCTACCCTGCTCTCTGCTTCCTTCTCTCTGCGTCCTTTCTGGGCTTACAGTCCCCATGGCCCCCAAGAAGCCGGAGCCCAAGAAGGAAGAGGCCAAGCCGGCTCCAGCTCCTGCTCCTGCTCCTGAGCCCCAGGTCCCCAAGGAGGATGTGTTTGACGCCTCCAAGATCCAGGTGGGTGCGGGGGCTGGGTTTCTGCAAGAAGGGCAGGGCAGGTGAGTGGATCCCAGAGTGGACTGACCGAGGGACGGGACAGGCTTCAGGAGGTGAGCAGTGAGCTGATGCTGGGAGCTTCTGTGCAGAGGTCAGACCAGCCCTGGGGGCTTCAGGCATGAGGAGGGCTGCAGCGGAGAGGTGGTGGGCAGACATCAGCAGGACACCCCGGTGCTGCTGAAGGAGATTTTTTTTTTTAATGATTTTATTTATTTTCAGAGAGAGGGGGAGGGAGGGAGAAAGAGAGGGAGAGAAACATCAATGTGCGAGAGAAACGTCGATTGGTTGCTTGCCTTTTCCACGCCTCCAGCCGGGGATCTGGCCTACATACAACCCAGGCATGTGCCCTGACTGGGGATAGAACCGGCGACCTTTCGGTTTGCAGGTGGTTCACAGGCTGGCCACTCAATCCACCAGCCAGGGCGTGTCTTTTTGGTGGTTTTGGAACCTGACTTCCCTTGCCCTTCTCCCGGGACCTCACTCACATCCCTGGGGATCCCTGGAGCCATCTGCCCCCAACCCTGCAGCCAGGCAGGAATCCTCCTTGTCCAGCTATGGGGTCTTGAGTCCATGCCAAGTTTCCTAGGGTTGACAGAGTGGAAAGTCAGGGGAAGCGAGACCCCCAACCAGGCTGGGTCACACTCACCCCTGCCAAGGTGCCTAAGGACCAGAGCTGGGACAGCCTTAGCTTTTAGGTGGGGAAATCGAGGCACAGGCTGGATAGGTCATGCAGGAAGCTGGCCTTAAGCTGTGACCAGTGGCCCCAGGAGCCCTTCCCCAGCTGTCTAAACTTGGAGGACGAGCCATGACTCCCACCTGTGGCATTTGCATAGCGGCACGCACCCTGCAGCCTGCCTGTTCCCTGTTCTTGGCTGGCGCCCAGCCACTGGGGCCCGGCTGCCGGCTGAGGCGGAGCCCTCCAGCCCCTCATGGCTCCCACAGACCCAGCAGGACCTGCAGCCCCTCTGCACAGACCCAACTCCTGTCTGAGAGCCCTTCCTGGGGGCACTTCTATTGTCCCTCAAGATACGGGTTCAAATCCCTTCCCTTCTCCAAGGCTTGGTTTTCTCAGCTGTGGAACGGAGCAGGAGCCCTCCTTGAAGGCTGTTAGGAAATGCTCACATCTAGTGCTCCCTGGAGTTGGCTGTCTGACCCCCGGCCACCCTTCAGGCCTCAGGTTTGTGACCCACAGGCCCTCCCAGTGAGGGTCGGACCACCCTGGGTTCATGGTGACATTGTACAGTCTCACTGGATCTGAGGTTGGCACACGCTCCCTTCCAAGGGGAGGGAACGGTCGGGCCCCTCATGTGTCCCCACCCAAGGCTGGCTGGTGAAGGGCAGGAGGCTTTGCCAGGACCCAGGGAACCTCGTTTCAGCAGGCTTCCTGGGGGGGGAGAGAGCTCTCGGGGGCTGGGGAGACCTCCATGGCAGGGTGTCCCTGTCTCTGGTGTGTACTATGGAGGTTGGCAGGGCCCCAAGAGAGCAGAAGTGGGAGAGGGGCCAGTAATGTCCCCCTCTGCCAAGCTCCTTTCTCTTCTACAAGCTTGACCTTGGGGCAAATGACTATATGATAAAAATAGACTTGGTATCTGGTGAGGAGGGGGAGACCAGGAGGAGACCTGGTCCCAGGAGGCCTCCCGACCTCAGGTAGCCTGGATGTGACCTCAGCAGCACTGCCTGGTTCCCTACTGTGCTGCAGGTGGGGCTGCCCTTTCCTCATGGATGGAGGTGCGCAAGACCCCGGTGCAGGCTGGGCCGTGTGGGTGACAGTACCCAGCCCTGAAGGCTCTGTGAGGGCAAGCACATGCACACACATGTTTGTGAATGCACATGCACGCACACATGTGCATCACACACACAACCGCTATTGAGATGAGCCCTCCCATCTCACTCATGTGGCCAGTTCTGCCCAGTAGGCCCTAGGCCTGTTGGGGTGACAAAGCCAGTCTGGTCAGATCTGTGGCTTCCAGCACATCTGTCCAGGACCAGTGGCATCAGGTAAGGGCCACCCTGAGCTGGGGACTCAGGGCCCCAGGCCTTCCTTCTCACCCCTTCCCACCTGGTGTCAGGGTTTGGGTGCTGTCAGGCCTAAGGCCCTCAGGGCAGGCAGGTAGGGAGAGGGAAGGAGGCAGGAGGGTGTCAAGGTAGGTGGCCAGCAGGAGGTCCTGGGCGATGGAAGCTGGGGTGCTGGATGGAGACAGGCTGGGACAGCTGAGGAGCTGAGGCCTGGGCTGGCCACAGAGTGACCAGGAAAGGCCTGGCCCCACCCTCCGAGCCAGGCACTCAGCATCTCTGGGGTCTTCTTTCAGATCGAGTTTACACCGGACCAGATTGAAGGTGAGTGGAGGTCGTGACCCTGGGGTTGCAGGGTTGGGCCTGGGGCCCCCAGTCTGAGTCCTGCCCGCAGTGCGGGTGAGTGAGGGGCTCCCTCTGGGAGTGTCCACAGCTCACACCCTTTCCCGGCAGAGTTCAAGGAAGCCTTCATGCTCTTTGACCGCACGCCCACCGGTGAGATGAAGATCACCTATGGACAGTGTGGGGACGTCCTGCGGGCGCTGGGCCAGAACCCCACACAGGCCGAGGTGCTCCGCGTCCTGGGGAAGCCGAAGCCGGAAGGTTGGTGCCTTTAACCTGAGAACTCCCCACTGGTGCCAGTTCTCCAGGAGACCACCAGGGGGCGCTGCCACCTGTGGGGGGGCCCGTTGCCTAGAGGAGGACACTGAGGCTGGTGTCAGCACATGCTGACAAGGTGACCAGCAGTGCTGCTTTGCTGTCTCCCCTGGCCCTGTGACGATGCACCAGGCCTCCTGGTCATAAGGGGCTGACGGCAGTGCAGACTAGCTTCAGTGGCTGGCATGAGGGTAGACCAGGGGCTCCCACGGCTCCTTCCTGCCCCCTCCGCCTCTCTCTGTGGGTCAGGGCCAGCTTCTCTTGCCATGCTGGCCAGAGAGGGTGTAGTTCAAAAATCCCAGAAAAGATTCAAAAGTCCCAGGGGAGACCTCTATTGGCTCAGCAGCTGCAGACCAGGAGGGTGGGGTCTATAAAAAGATGACGCTAGCAGAGGCTGCCTCCCAAAAGGAGAGCAGAGGTGCTGGACAGAGCCCTAGTTCTCCCTGAGAACGGCAAAGGCTGTGGAAAGTACCCGTTTCTCTGTTAACTGTAAAGTGCCCCGTGGTGGCGGAGTGCTCTGTAAATGGCAAACTGGAGCAGGGGGCTCTGGGAACTATGTGAAGGCGAGAGCTCCTCACTGTAGGGCCCAGGGGAAAGGTCTGCCTGGGCCTCAGGACCATCTCTCCACAGAGCTTAACTCGAAGATGATGGATTTCGAAACGTTCCTGCCCATGCTCCAGCACATCGCCAAGAGCAAGGACACAGGCACCTACGAGGACTTCGTGGAGGGGCTGCGGGTCTTCGACAAGGAGGGCAACGGCACGGTCATGGGTGCCGAGCTCCGCCACGTTCTGGCCACGCTCGGTGAGGGCAGCCTCCCCCACCCCATTCCTCCTTGGAGGTGGGGGCATCCTAGGAGAAACCACTCTGTTGCCCACCCCAAAGCCTGTGTCATATCTGAAATGGAGAGTGACATGGTCAGGGTGCCTCTAGGGCAGGTGACAGAAACGTGGGGGATTTAGAAATTTAGGTGGCAAATAAAGGAAGTGTGTTGGTGCAGCTCACAGAACCAAGGGGAGATAGGAACAGCTGGGGCTCAGGGTGGGGCAAAGTGGTACATCCAGGGGGGTCAGCTTGGTCCTGGGTTCATTACTTCAGAGCCCTATCATCAGAGTGGCCGAGTAGGTCACGTGTCCACCTCTTGGGCATCCTGACCCCTCCCCGTCAGGTGCCCCCTTCTCTAAGGACTTTTTCCTACAGCAAATGTTTACTGAGCACCTACTATGTGCTCAGACCCGAGCTGGTTCCCAGGGTTATGTGTGTGTGTGTGTGTGTGTGTGTGTGTGTGGCTGGAGAAAGTGCATTCAGTGGGGGTCCAGCACAGCTCACACACAAAAACAAGGACAGGAGAGTGCCCGACTTGCCTGGGGAACAGCGGTCCCCTCCATAGTCACTGCCCCCTCCCCCGCCCCCCAGTTCCTAGCTCACCCACCACCAGCCTGTTGTGGACAGAGGAGAGGGCATACTGCTGATTTGAACACCAAGATGGCACCGTTAGGACAGAGCCCAGGGTCGAAGAGGGCACCAGGCCTGTACCCCAGGCCCTGCCCTTTTGGACCTGTCTCTGATTGTCCTGGTCTCAGAAATGAGGGGTGTGGCGAAGGCCTTGTGAGCCATGATGGCTGTGCCCACAGCAGGTGTGGGACTACTGGAGAGGCAAGGCCACCATTCAGATGGGCCCTACCCTGCGCACCTCTGGACGGTGCTGACTTGGCCTCCCCCTTGCCCCCCGCCAGGTGAGAGGCTGACCGAGGAAGAGGTGGACAAACTGATGGCTGGGCAAGAAGACCCCAACGGCTGCATCAACTATGAAGGTGGGCTCAGAGGGCAGGTGGCCTTCGGGGCGGGGCATGGGAACCCAGGCCCTGCACAGGCCCCCGGGGCTGGATCCCTGCCGCTCACTCTCCCCTTCTTTCCAGCGTTCGTGAAGCACATCATGGCCAGCTGAGCCTCTCACCCCAGGTGGGACCCCCCTCCCTCCCAACCTGCTGCTGCCTTGGCCGCCCCTGCTGCCCTCAGCCTTGTTGTCCCCCATGCCTCTGTCATCCAAGTCCCTGTGCCCACTGCCCTACCTTCACCAACTTCAGTTCTCAGTTGACATCCTGCTTCCTCACTTGACCCTCTTCATCGTAACCTGTGACCCCTTTGCTTTCAGGGATCCCAGGAAGGCCACGCTGGGGACAGCGCATGATACTGATGTCAGTGGCCTGGAGTGGAGGGAAGGCAGGGAGCACACTGGGCTCGTGCACCAGCGCCCTCTGCGCGCTCCTGCAGACCTCTGCGTGGCTGTCATCTCCCCTCTGTCAGGCTGCATGCACCTGTGACTGCTCTCTGCCCCTGCCCATGGGCCCGTGAATAAATGCGTCTTTCCTTCCTCCTCTCCTCTCCTTTCTTCCTCTCCTCCCTCCTCCCCTCCTGCCTTCCTTCTTCTTTCCGCCCTGTGGCCCTTTGGTTGACTCTTGTGAATGCTGTGGGTCGATGAGCCCTGGGCAAAACAAAGTCCTCCTGAAGTGCTGCTCCCCTGGTTAAAGGGCCCCATCTGGTGTGCAGCCCTGTGACCCTGGCCCCCAAGACATTGGGGCAGGAACAGGCTGACCTGAAAGAGGCCTGCGTGCCCTCCCTTCTCTGCCCTCCCCTCTCCACCTTGAGATGGCAGCCAGGCCCCTGCTACAGAGATGCCACCGGGAGCCTGAGAGTGCTGTCTGAGTTGTCTCCTTCCGCGACCAGCAGCCAGGGACCCACAGGGCATGGGCCCAGAGCCACCCGTGACACAGGTGGGGATGGGTGGCAGGGCAGGAGCTCACTTTGCCCCGAGTCTGTCAGAGCCAAGGAGGCCTGAGTTGCCTGCCTGACTCAGATGAGGTACTGAGTACTCTGCCTGAGGTGGGGCTCTAGGCCAGAGGGGAGGCCTTACTGGAGCAGCACCCGGGGTCTTCCAGTGAGCCCCTCAGCCCTGAGCTTCTCAACGGAAGACAGGTATGCAGTCCCCCAGTGTGTGGTGACACTTGAGATAAAGGCTGAGGAGGAACCCAGAGCTGGGAAGGGGCTGTGCAGTTAGTGTGTGCGTGCATGTGTGGGTGTGGTTGTGTGTGCATGTGTGTGTGCGTGTGCGTGTCTGTGCGTGTGTGTGAGGTGGGAGGTGCTGACTGTTAAATAACGAGGCTAGTGATTATCTGAGAAGGTCATCGTTGGGTAAAGATTTAAAGGAGAGGATGTAATATCCAAAAAAATAAAGAATTCTTGCCCAGACTGGTGTGACTCTGTGGATTGGGCGTCGTCCTGCCAACTGAAAGATCACTGGTTTGACTCCTGCTTGGGGCACATGCTTGGGATGCGGGCCAGATCCCCAGTTGGGGGCGCGCAAGAGGCAACCAATCAATGTTTCTCTTGCACATCAATGTGTCCCTCCCTCTGTCTCTCCCTCCCCTCCCCCTCTCTAAAAATAAATAAGTACAGTCTTAAAAACTCCTACAATTCAACAACAACAAAAAAATGAACAACCCAATGACAAAATAGGCAAGGGGTCTGAATAGACATTCTCCAAAGAAGATAAGCAAGTAGCCGCCAAGCACACGGAACGGAGCTCAACAACACGAATTGTTAGGAAAATGCAACTTACAACTATAATGAGATGACGCGTCACACCCATCAGGATGGTTATTATCCAAAAACAGAAAATAGCCAGTGTTGACTGTGATGTGGAGCAATCGGGTCCCTTGGCCTCAGCCATAAGGGGGTGCAGCTGCTGTGGAAACGGGAGGGAGCTCCTCAGAAAGCAAAAATTAATTATGGTGCAGAAATTGCACTTCTGAGCACGTAGCCAAGAGAATTGAAAGCAGGGACTGGAGAGAGAGTCACACCCCCATGTTCACAGCACCCCAAAAGTGGAAATGACTCAGGTGCCCATCACCAGATGAATGGGCGAACCTAGTGGGGTGCACTCATGTCATCGAATAGTAGTCAGCTCTAAAGAGGAAGGAAATTCCGATACATGTTACAACACGGATAAACTTTGAGGGCTACGTGAAATAAGCCAGCCGCGGGGACAAATACTCTGTGTGGTTCCACTTAAATGAGGTACCTGGAGTAGTTAAATTCATAGACAGAAAGTAGAATGGTGGTTGCCAGGGGCTGGGAAGAGGGGGAATGGGGAATTTTGTTAAAGAAAAGAAAAACAAAAACGAGAGGAGAGACAGAATGTCTTGGGCTGGGCTTCCTCAGAAGCAGAGCTGGGACAAAGACTTGAATGCAAACCGCATCCCTGAGAGGTGATGCTGGGGAGTGTGGGAGAGTGGCTGGGAAGGGGAGGACGTCCTACGGGGGCATGGGAGCGAATGGCTCTGTGGGCAATGGGGGCTCAGCCTCGCTGGGGACCCCTAAGAGATGGTGGAGCTATCCCACCAAGGGATGAGGACACCAGGCACGGGTTGGGGCAGGGCCACTGGAAGGCCGGAACACCCAGCATCTGCTCCAGGGGGCCACACGGGCATTCCAGGGGAGAGGGCACGAGGGTCCTGAGGTGGGAGCAGAGAGGTGACGAAGGGCCCGGGGGCTGTGCCAAGGGCTTTGCTCTGTGTTCCGGGAGATGTTTTACCAGCATCACCCTGGCTGCTGGGTGGAGAACGGGCTGGGGACGCCAGCAGGGCCTAGCAGGAGGGTCTAGGAGAGAAGCAGCTGCATCTCGGCCCAGTGGAGATGGAGGGAAGTGGTCTGCTTCTCTGCCACATCACAGGCAGGTTTGAGGTTTCCCAGTTCCTTATCTAAGTGTAGTCAGCCCCAGCCCCAATGCGGTTCGGGGGCGGGAGGGGCTGTGGTCTGCGCCTTCATGGTGCCTAGTCCCGCTGGCCAGTGGGGCAGGGAACAGGGGCACTGGTGGCCTCACTGTGGTGGCTCAGCTGGTGGGGGTGTCTCCATGTGCACGTGTGACCTTGCTGGACTCAGGGACTAGCCTCCCTGGCTCATTAGTGGCTGAGGACCCCTGCAGAGAGAACAGGACCCCTCCTCTGGCCCTCATCAGAGCAGGGAGCCACCTGATGTGGCCGATACCCTCTGGGTAGCCCCTAGCTCCTGCTTGTCCCAGCCCCCTTGCTCCTGGGCCCTCAGCCCAGAACTGCCGAGCTCCCCTTCAAAAGTCTCCAGGGGCCGCAGGGTACTGGATGGTCCCAGCTTTTCCTTTCAGGGGATGTCCTGGGCTGGAGTCCTGCAGGCAGGGGTCACCCCTGTTCTCAGTCATCTCCAGGTCAGAGTGGATGAGGCACAGGGGCGTGGAGGGAGGGATCAGCTGCAGGGGTGAGGGTCCTCCTCACCCACACCCTCCCATTTGCTGCAACTGGTGGGGTGCACACAGCTCCCTGTTTCTGCATGTCTGGGTGTGCATATGTCCACAGCGCGCCTGTGAGTGTGAGTGCCCAAGTGTGTGCGCCCGTGTACGTGCGTGCCCAGTTGTCCGTGCATACGCACATGTGTGTTACCTCCGTGTGTGTGTGTGTCTGTGCGTGTGTCTGAGTGTGTACGTGCTGGGGACTCTGCCGCGTCAGCGCTGAGCGGGCGGCACTGCCAGCCGGGCTGTGGCCTCCCCACAGTTGCGTAAACACTGGTCCCAGCTCCCCCCTCAAGCAGGGTGGTCCAGCCTGTGGCCCGTAGGGCTGGCAAAAAGCGACGGGAGGGGCCCAGGGGTTTGCCCCGCGGTCAGCCTGGTCCCCTCCATACCAAAAGTGCCATGTCACACGTCCCATGGGGTTGGGGTTGGTCTGGGGTCTATGTCTCACTTCCCCCATCTGGCCTGAGGCCTGATCCAGAGACGTCTCTAAGGTGACAGGAATATTCACCTCCCTAGTCCTGGGCCAGCCTGAACCAGAGGGTCAGTGGGACAGCCAGTGGGCTGGGGACCAGGGACAGGGTTCAGCTTCAGGACCCCAGAACCAGCTGTCCCTCCTCTGCTCTGCTGTCCCTGCACAGATGCCCATGGCTCTTGGTAGCCTGCCACACTCTGCATCCTCTCTCCAGACACAACCTACAGGGACACTGCTCACCGCTGGGACATGGGTCACATAGCACTGAGCAGGGGCCATGAAGGCCAGAAATTCAGGCTGAGGTAGAAGGGAGCCAGGCAGGGTCTCAGGGGCAGGTATTGGAGAAAAACCTTCTCAGGGCACCGGAAGGAAAGAATCGGACTACAGGTACGAGACACTGGGCCCCAGGGCCCGAGGGCTCAGAGCGCGCAGCTGCAGAGGGGTGGGCAGAAAGCTGGGAAGGGTGTGCAGAGAAATCAGGGGTTACAACAGAAGGGTCCAAGCAATGGAGTGTCTGAAATCAGAGGGGTGCGGAGATGAGGTGGGAGGGGCGGAGGAGGGGAAAAGAAATGGGGCTGCAGGGTGACAGGCAGTCCTCAGGGCGCATCAGTGGGTGCCGGGGGAGCCAGGATGGAGTGCTCTGCTGTCGGTCCTGAGGCCTTGGGTGGTGGGGTGGGTTGAGGGGAGGGGCAAGGATGACCCTCCCTGGGTATAGGGCCAGCCACAGCCCAGGGCGTGCTGACCCGGTTACCCGAGACAACAGCAGCAAAACCCCAGACCTGGACCCCGGTGACCCAGCTCAGAAGTGGCTCCCTGGGGTTCACCCAAGTCCCTTCCAACAAGCCCCAGGCCTGCCCTCACCCGAGTGTGGGGGTTGTTTGTTCCCGCCCTACCAAAGCCACACAATCCTGGTTTGCCCAGATGCTGACAGAGCACAGCTGGAATGTGGAGTGTGTGTGAACAAGGCTCTCCAGGGCCGACCGCCCCTCAGGCCCCTCTGTTCTCAGCAGCCAGGGCCCCTTGGACAGGGACTGGCTAGAAGGTCAGGGCTGGGAAGGGCTCCTGCTTGCCCCCCACCCCGCCCCCCATCCTGGCTGAAGATGCCTGAGGTTCCACTATTTTCTTTCAATCTCTATTCCCTTCCCTGGCCTATGGGTCTGGGTACCATCCATAGCCACTGAGGCCTTGGTGAGAAGGGCTGCGTCAGAGGGCTTTCTGGAGGGCAAGGGAGCTGGAAGGCTCTGGAACGCCAGAGATGGGAGACAGTGCCCCCTGAAAAGCCTCAGGTTTTGGCCAACTTTCTGATTTTTATACTTTGGTCCAGCTGAACACGATCACCGCTTTCCCCCCATAATTCTTGTGCCTCGGCTCTGCAGGCCCATTTTCTGTCCCATCTCACTCCCCTCCTGGCCTCTCTCCCTCCCCTCTGTGGTGCTTGGAAGCCACTTCAGGGTGCTCTAGAATGATATTTCCAGCTCCCAGCTAACTGGGATAGGTAGTGAGAACCCTGTTGCAAGGGGCGTGCAAGCAGGGGTGAACCGATTCCAGTCACGGAGGCTGCAGAATGGCTTCTTGCTCTGGTAGGGACTGGAAGCACTTGGGCACCCCAAGGCTCAGGACCCGACCCGGGAGTCTTCATGAAAAAAATATAAGGTCCACGTTGTGTGTTTCCACGAAGCTCAATTTTTATGCATCTTCAAGGCCTGCCTGTGTTTCTTCTGAGATCACATCCTGCCCATTTTAAAATAATTTTTTGCCTTGATATTTTCCTTTTGTTTTCAAAACAACGGTGGGGGTGGCTGGTGGCTGTTGTTTTCGTGTCTTTTTTTTTTTTAATTAAAGATTTTAATTATTTTTAGAGAGAGTGGAAAAGAGGGAGAGAAACAGCAATGTGTGGCTGCCCCTTGTACTCCCCAAACTGGGGACCTGGCTCACATCCCAGGCATCGAACCAGTGACCTCTTGGTTCATGGGCCAGCACTAATCCACTGAGCCATACCAGCTAGGGCTCCATGTCTTTATTTGGGAAATTTCAATTTTTTCCAATCAACATCTTCCCAAAACCCTGGATAGAGACCCTTGAATGGGGCAGATCCTTTCAAGGTCCAAGACTCATTTGAATCAACCCATCCACGCATCCATCCATCCGTCTATCCATCCGTTTGTCCGTACGTCTGCCTGCCTGCCTGTTCATCCAGCCACCCATCCAGCCATTGTGTAAATATCAGGTGTCAAGTGTCCTCCATCTGTGAAGACTGACAGGCCTGGCCCTGCCTGTTGGGGTGGCCAGGGGAGCACCAGGGCAGTGCGGATGAGCCCCGGGGACCAGCAGTTACTGACAAGGTCCGGGCTCAGGCTGGGACACACGGGTGAAGGTGCCTCAGCCCCTCTGTCGGAGCATGTGGGATCCCGAGATTCTAAGTGTCCCCAGCCCTCAGGATGCCCATACCTGTCCCCACCTCTGGGCCTGCAGCTGGAGGTGGGAAGCCAGTGGCAGCGACCTCTCGTCTCTAGGGACAGCACAGGGGTGGGACGGTGCTGCTGTGGCAGGACGGCAAACATTCAACAGCTCTGGTCTGGGAAGAGAAGCAGTGTTCAGGACTGAGGGATGGCAAGGGAAGCTGGCACATTCCAGGACCTTCTGGGGTGCCCTCTCCACGTCCTGGCCGAAGCAGAGGGGCCCTGAGCTGGAAGGCTCCAAGAGGGTGACACACCCAGATCCCGCATCTCTCTGCTGAGACAGCTCTGGGCCAGCTAGGAGCGGCTCCCTCTCTCAGGAGCCCAGGCTCTGTGCGATCCTTGTTCCATGGGTGCCTTCTTTGTAGTAAGGGGGCTCCCTTGGGGTAGACCTGGAGGAGTGGGCAGGCCCTGGATCCCCAGATTTGCTGTGGATGGTGAGGACGCTCCAGGGCCACATCATGGGACACCACCTACCCTTTTGGGCACCTGAGAATCCAGCAGTCAAAGCCCCATAGCCGGAGTAGACCTGCCTGGCTGTAGGGTCAGCAGTGGCAAGATGGTCACAGAGTATCAAAAGTGACCTCCAAACCCAGTTCCCAGCACCACCAGGTTGCCTGCCCCACTGGGCTCCTGCCTTGGTTTCCCCTGTGGTTGGAGCTCCTCCCTGAGTGGAGGCCCTGACTCCTATAGGCTGCTTTCTACCCCCGACCCTCGGAGTAGGACCAGGCGCAGACCCTACATCACTCATCGGTCCACGGCGATCACATGTCTACGGCACTCCCAGCGCTTCGCCAGGTGCCAGGACCTTGCAGTGACAACCAGGAAAACACCTAGACCAGGCCCGGCTCTGGCCTCGGCCCAGGTCCCAGGTCCTCTGTCCTTGTGCCTTGGCCTGTGCTTCCAGGCCTGTCTTGCCGTTCCTGAGACAGTGAGGAGGCCCCTCATCCCATTCATCTGCTCTGCGTGCTGTGCCTGCCAGCCCCAGACTCTGACCCCAAAGTTGGGCAGGAATGGGCCTTAGACACCTGGGCCAACCCCTTTTCCAGGGCAAGTCCAACGAGCTGCTACTCGCTTGAAGACCCCCAGCCACAGGGAGTCCACCCTCTGTCGAGGCAGCTCTGCTGGACAGTGCAGCACTCAGATGTCAGACAAAATTCTGCCCGGGGCCTCTCTAGTTCCCCAGACTCCGGAACTCGGCCCTTAGACCTGTTTCTCCCTGTGCTTGGCCCCTCGGTGGTCCGCTAGGCTGACCCTCGCCTTCCTAGTTTCCAGGTGGGCCTCGCCTTCTGAAAAACCACTGACACGTCGGGGGCTGAGTTTGTTAGGGCCCTGAGCAGGCCAGCGACCCTGAGAACTGTCTGAACACCTGCTCCAGGAGTGGGGAGAAGGGAACCCTGAGGTTACCTACGTGGAAGCTGGCCCAGAGGGGCAAGGAACGTGGTGTTATAGGAGGGTAACGCAGGGCACAGGAGGGTCCAAACTTGAGGGGAGGTAAGTTGAGGTGTAGCCTGTGAGAGCCCCTGGCTGGTTTGGCTCAGTGGATTGAGCGTCGGCCTGCGAGCTAAGTGTCGCTGGTTCGATCTTCCAGTCAGGGCACATCAGAGAAGGAAAACTCTGATTCCAAAAAACCTCCGCTGCCTTGCGGCATACCTCTTCAGGGGAAAGGCTAAGGGAGTAAACCCCGACAGAAAATCCGGAGCCAGAGTCCCTAAGGCGGTTTGACGTTGTAGTCAACACCGGCAACTCCTGCGGCGCACCTGAAGCCAAGCTGTATTGACTCTGTCTTTCCCTTGGACCCTTCAGCTGTGAAGAGAGGGGGGGTCTGCTGCATGGGCAACAGCAGACCCTCCATATCACCCTGCCCAGGCTCTGTAGCTTCAGCTTCACTGGAGAGGACACTCCAGCGCCATCGCAAGATGTCGATTCAACACGGGAGGAGACAGATACCGTGTCACTCCCGAGTTGGACTGCACAACCATTCTCGGCGGTGCAGATAGACTCTTAAGAAGCTACACCATCGTCTCTCGAGACGGACGGCTGCCGACGAGCCTGTGAGAGGAGGTCCCTGCAGGGGCCCTGGGGCTCTACCTCAGCCTCAGTTTCCCTTCTGTGCCAGGCTGGAGGTGTGGGAGCCGCTGGTGTTGTGAGCTCCTGAGAGGCCCCTTCTGGACTCTGAGCTTCGGGCTAGGGGTGGTTGGGGGAGGCGACAGCTGCTTTGAAATGTGGAGAATAATAAAGCGAGGAATGTCTGAGCTCAGGGGAAAAATAGCCCCCGCAGGCCTCCCACCCAGGCGGAGTGTAATGAATTAAGTACAGGGAGGCACGTTTCGTGTGGGGTGGGGAGGCTAGAAGGCCCCTAATGAGAAACAGGGTCCTGGGCGGGGACACTGGGAGCTGGGGGTTTGGAGCCACCTGACTCGACCCCTGTGGGGTACCCTCACTCCCCAGAGGCTGCCTCTCAATCTCCCTTTGCCTGCATGGGTGAGGGGGATGGCGGTGCTGACCTCTGACCCCAGTGCTGGCCCCAAAGACTGGAAAGAGGAGAAGCTGTGGCTGGTTTGGAGGGATAGCTCCTCATTCTTACCCTTTCTCCAGCATTTGCTGAGCACCCTGCTTGCAGGATGATTTGGATAACACTGTCCCCCGCTGGACTGACCAAACCTGCAGCTCTGGCCATCAGCCTCTGACCAGTAAGCCCCCAGGCCCCAGCTACCTCCAGCTTCCAGCCTGCACTGTCCCTCCGCCCCCTCTGCCAGTCCCTCCCTTCTGCCCCCGTGTTCCTGGGCCCAGCTCAGCTCCTCACCCGTGCTTTCTCCCTGAGGCTTGGATACCTGGGTCCAGCCCTACCCTCCCAGTCCACTGTCTGGGGGGGTCTGGGCTTTTTATGGGCCACCTTCCCCCACCTCTTGTCTCTCCCTGCTCAGTAAACTTAATGTTCCCCCAACAAGACCCTCACTCATGCTGTTCCCTCTTTCTTATCTGCCGGATGGACCCCCGTTCATTTACCACAAAGACTGCCTTCTAAAAGCCCACCCCTTCCCAGACGGGACCAGGAAACAGGGGGTGAGTAATTAAACTGTCAGCAAAAGGACAAGTTCTCAGCGAGGGCGCTGGGGAGGGGTGGAGGCAGGTGGGGTTGTTCCTGGGGCTCCCCAAGGGTGCTGGCTTGAGGCCAGGCTCCCACTTTATTTTTAGGAAGGGTGGGCCACGTCTTGGATGGAGCCCCTTGTACTGTTCTCCCCCACCATCCCTCCTCTCCCCCACCATCCCTCCTCTCCCTCACCCACTTTAATTAAAACCATTGTTTTTCAAGCACATGCTAATTAAAAAGCAAACATGTTTTGCTAAGTAATTTAGAGGCTCTGGTTATGTAAACCAGAGCTATTCCAGTTAAAAAAATCCCTCACCCAGCTTGCCCCAGTATCTTGGGAGCTGAGGATCCTGGTGGCTATGGTAGATGCACACCCCTTCCGAGGTCATACTTCCTGGAGAGGCCTACCAGGGCATGTTGACCTCCGTGTCTCACAGGTGGGGACACTGTGGGGACATGGAGGCCTAGATTCCTAGCAAGCTCAGCACTGCCAACCCCCTGCCAACAGTGACAGCTGCTAAGGAAGGGGGATGGACTCACATGCTCCATCCTGCAGGCGGGACGCTTGTCTCAGAGCCACCAGCCAGCTGTGGGGTGAAGGGAGGAGGATGGGGGTGAACCCAGCCGGGAAGACAGCTCGGTTCTGGGTGGCCAGCACCACCTTCCTGAGGTCTCCAGCATGGCTGGAGCTATGGCTTCCCGAAGCTGGGACAATAGGTGAAGGTCCAAAGTGAGGACTAATCTGATGCATGGGGTTAACCCTGAGTGCTCAGAGGCACCTGCTCCAACCCCAGCTCCCCGCTTTGAGCCTGAATATGCCCACTGGGCCATGTCCCAACTCCGGCTCCTGGCCCTGATTGTCCTGGGGTGTCCAAGGCCCTTCATGCCCTGGGCAGCACCCTCAGGGCCCATTGCAGGGAGCCAGAACCTTGAGACGCAGGGTCCCGTGATCTCCAGCTCCTCCTGCTCCCCGCCCCCCGCCCCCGGCAGGGATGCTGGCATCTCACCGGGAGGCCTCTGCAAGCCTTGTCACCACCTTGCATCCCGCCTGTTGGCTCTCTCGGCTCAGAGTCCCACTAATAGGAGAGTGTCCCCTTATGTGTGTGTCTCCATGTGTGAGTCTGTATCCGGGTGTGTGTCTGTGTCTTCCTATGTGGTCTGCGTGTGGCACTGTTAGCCACGACCTGGTGTGAGGGAGTCTCTTCTTCCCTCCTAAAGGAGAAGTGCCCAAGTCCTGAGGAAAAGGGGTGTGGGGGGGGGGCGGTGACCCGGGAGCTAGGTTTGTGTATGGGGGGCGGGGAGGTGACCCCAGCACTGGAACACGTGGGCTGGCTCGGAGCTGCTGCACACACTCGGGGACGCAGGCTCAGGGTTAGGCAGCCAGGAGCCCCAGCCCCGCGCCACGGCCCTGGCCCCCTCCCTCCCCTGCACTTAGTCTTCTCTTCTGTAAAACGAGAAGTATGTGCCGGGATGTGTGCGATTTATCCCACGCAGTGTTTCCCCCACGGGGAACTACACACCCTCACGAGCCACGACACACGGTGACACGCAGCGACACATGCTGGCGGCCGGCTCCCAGGGCTCAGTCCGCAGCGGGCGACGCGCCAGTGACACACACACGGCCGCCTCCCCACTCACACCCACATCCCGGGAGGAGTCGCTGCTCCCGCCGCGCGCCCCCGGCCGGCCCGCGGCGGCGCTTCTGTGCTCCGTTCCCCTCGCCGCGCCGGGAAACCGCAGCGGGGCGGGCCGGGATGAGCTCACGCCGCCGCCCGCCAGGCCGCCCGGGCCTAACTCGCTCCAGATGCCGGACCGCCCTGCGGCCCGGGTCTGCGCCGGGGTGGCCCTCGGGCGCCCCCTGCAGGACGCTGCGCCGGGACTCCCGGAGGTGGGGCAGGCAGCCCCGGACGGCCGGGGCCGGAGCCGGGGCCGCCCACCCAGGAAGGGGGTGGGGTGGGGCTTACCCCCGCCGGCTTCCCCTTAGGCCCCGCCCACTGCCGGGGTTGGGTGCGGGGTGCGGGGTGCGGGTCGCAGTGAGGCTACCCTGCCCGCTCCCGCGCGGCTTCCAGGCCGCGTCCGCGACCCCTCCCTGGCCGGCTCAGTTCCACGTGCTGTGTGGCGCTCCCCCACGCAGGCTGCCCTTGCCAGAGCGTCTGAGTGTCCCCGACCCGTCTTCCCCGCCATCCCCTGTTTCCCCGGACGTCGCGACCCAGGTACTGCAGCTCAAGCCTGCCGCCTTCGTGGCCCTGACCAGGCCCCGCCCACTCTTGTTTCTCTCGGAACAAACACCCCCGTTTCTACTGGGAAAGCAGCAGGGGCCTGACCACCGCCTGTTTTTAATCAGGAGCTGGTATTTCCCCGAAATCGCGGGCCGGTGGCTGACCTCACGGGGATGACGGCTGGCGCGGGGCCAGGGGGCGGAGCCGGCTCCCGAGGGGCCCCGACGCCAGGCCTTGCGGAGAAGCCCTCAGCGAGCCGGGGCTCTGGTCTCCAGCCCCAGCTCAGCTGCGGGCGCATCCAGGAATCTGTCCATCCATCCGCCTGCTGGGTTGTGTGCCCCGGGCCCCTTGTCCCCAGCCCTGCCGCTGCCTCGTGTGATTCCGGAAAACGTCTCAGCCTCTCACCTCTCATTTCCTGCCCCACGGGATGGTGCTGCTGTGGGGTTAGAGAAGGGGCCAGCGCAGGGGAGCAGACGGACCCCAGGCCCAGTGATTTCCAGAGGGCAGGGGCAGGGGGCCCTCCGGGGAGCTGAGGGGCCAGGCATGGATCAGGCCCTGGGCTTCCTCGGGCAGGGTGGTGGGGGTAGGAGATGCAGCAGGCAGGTGGGCAGGTAGGTGGTGGAGACGTCTGGGGGCTGGAAGGTTTTCTTTGTTAGCTCTGGAGCCTGCACTTTCCAGATGCTCGGGGCCCCTTCTGAAAGTAGCAATAACCGTCATGAAGACTTATTGAGCCCACGTGTGCCAGGCAACGCTCTAAGCACTCGCAGGTATTAATGCATTCTCTCTTCACTACAATTCATTCATTCATTCATTTATTCATTCACTTCAGCAGATATTTTTTGAGTGTCTCCTGTGCGCCAGACATGTTCCAGATGCTGGGAACAGAGCAGTGTCATGACAGGCAAAAACCCTGCCCACATAAAGTTTACATATGGAAAAGGAAGACAGCCAATATATACATGAGTAAATGATATACTATGTCAGATTGTGAGAAGTGCTCCAGAGAACCTTAGAGGGGAACGAGAGGGATTGAGAGGGCAGAGCTGTGTGGTGGGACAGTTTTTTGAGAGTGTGTCCTGGGGAGCCTCGCGGAAGGGGTGACATTTGAGTGTAGATCAAATCTGGCCCACCATCTCTTAGCCGAGAGTGATTTTTACAGAAGGACACTTGCAGTCAATTCCATGATGGGGATCACTACCTTTTGATGTTATCCCCCTGAAAGAATTCCATTCTTGTCCTTAGTTGACCTGTATTACCAAAAAACAAAAACAAAAAACGGTACTCAGTTCTAATTATATTTCACATTTCATCGGTACCCACGTTGCGGAAGTTTGTTTTCGTTCTCATTACATATAAGTACCTGAATAATAGTCTTGATTTGTCTTTTTGCCCACCAAGCCGAAAAAGATATTTATTATTTGGCCTTTACAGAAAAAGTTTGCTGACCCTGGTGTAGACCCAGGAGGTGAGGAAATGAGCTGCGTGGATATCTGGGGGCAGGGGGAACAGCCAGTGAGCACATCAAGAAGGCTGGTGTGCTGGAGCCCTGGAAGTCAGGAGGACAGCGAGAAGAAAGGGTCACGGGAACCTGGGCGCACCGTGTGAGGTCTTTGCCAATTTCTAGGTATCTACAACAATGTGTGTGGCTATCATTAATAGAATATCTTTTTTTTCCTATTACATGTTCTAATTCATTATTGCTGAGGAATAGAAAGCTATTGATTTTGTATATTGATCTTTTCCCCAGCCTTCTTAGTTTATTCTCTTATAGTTGTATTAATTTTTCAGTTTGTTCATTTAGATTTTTGTTTTAGAAGGCAGTTATATCTTCCACAAATGATACATTTTGGATCTTCCTACCCATATATAACGCAGTTTCTTCCCCTACCCCTTCTCCCTCTCCCTCTCCCCTTTGCTCCCATCCTCTCATAAAGATGAGAGTTTAAGTTTTCAAAAGCCTCAGTGAGAGGCATCTCCACTGTATAATTTTGCTGACCTCCCTGGGGTAAGGGGAGGAAGGCTTGGTCCCCTGACTGGGCCTGGATGTGGATGTGGGGGACAGCAGGGTCACACAGGCTCCAAAAGCAGAAGTCGAATGAATGTCTCTGCTGATCAGATGATGCTCTGTGGCCAGGAAGAGAGCACTGATGTCAAGCAGCTGAATGTAAAGAAGTCTAATGGATGGCTGTCCCTTGAGAATGCATAGGTCAGGTGGCCTCAGTGGGTATATCCAGGGTCTCTATTTCACTCCTCTGTGCTCTGCCATCCTCAGGATCAGTGACGTCAGAGGCTGATTCCTGTGGACTTGCAGGGGATCTGTGCCAGCCCAGTGAGCCCCCCCCCCCCGTTTCCATTCACTGTCAGGGGGATGAGAGTGGGGTTGCTGTTGGCAGGTTCTTGAGAATAATGAGAAGACCTCTTCTTCTGAGGTTCTCCAAAACTTTTCCTGAAACTCACTGGCTGGCATAAGGTCGCCTGCTATTCGGGACCCAACAGCCACAACCTTAGATGGGATAATGGTGAATAGCCCTACAGTTGGGCAGTGGGATGGTCTCACCTCTCAGAGACCTGTAGGCTCCCAATGGTGATGGGTAGTTACAGGGAAGAGGAATATTTGTTGGGGCAGCAACCAACCACCTTAAGACATCTGTCATTTGTTTGGCCCCCACATGTAGATTCACGGCTATGAATATAGCATGAACTTTCTGCTGCTATCCGAATGGGATTGTACTGTGTACATCGGTCTTTATTTTGCATGGTTTACTTAATAGTGTGCCTTCCAGAAGAGGGCTACAATCAAGGTGTCAGCGAGCACCCATTCCTTCTGGAGGTCTAGAGAAGAATGTTTTCTTGCATTTTCTAGCTTTTACCTGCATTCCTTGGTTTGTGGCGCCTCTTTCGCCACCTTCAAAGTTAGCAATGTTGCATCTCTCTGACTACAGCCAAGAAAAGTTCTCCACTTCTAAGGATTTATGTGATTATATTGATCTCGCCCAGATAGTTCAGGATTATATCTCCATTCAAAGTCCTTAAGGTTAATTACATCTGTAAAGTCTCTTTTACCATGTAAGGTAACATATTTACAGGTTTTTTTTAAAAGTATATTTTATTGGTCCCAATTTTTTTCCCTTTGCTCCCCTCTATCCAGCACCCCCCTCCCTCCAGCAATCCCACCACCCCCAGTGCATGTCCATGGGTTGTGCATATAATTTCTTGGCTTCACCCTTTCCTATATTATTCTTAACTTCCCCCTGTCTATTTTGTACCAACCAATTATGCTTCTTGATCCCTGCACCTTTTCCCCATTTCTCCCCCTTCCGCCTACCTGCTGATAACCCTCCAAATGATCCTCATACCTATGATTCTGTTTCTATTCTGGTTTGCTTAGTTGGATTTTGTTTTTATTTTTTAGATTGAGTTGTTGATAGTTGTGAGTTTGTTGTCACTTTAATGTTCACAATTTTGATCTTCTTTTTGTTAAGTGAGTTTCATATAATAATGGCTTGGTGGTGATGAACTCCTTTAGCTTTACCTTGTCTGGGAAGCACTTCATCTGCCCTTCCATTCTAAATGATAGCTTTTCTGGATAGAGTAATCTTGGTTGTAAGTCCTTGCTTTTCATCATCTTGAATACTTCTTGCCAGCCCCTTCTTGCCTGCAAAGTTTCTTTTGAGAAATCAGCTGATAGTCGTATAGGCCCCCCTTTGTAGGTAACTCTGCTTTTCTCTTGCTGCTTTTAATATTCTCTCTTTATCTATAATCTTTGGCATTTTAATTACGATGTGTCTTGGTGTAGTCCTCTTTGGGTCTAGCTTGTTTGGGACTTTCCGTGCTTCCTGGACTTGTCTATTTCCTTCGCCAAATTTGGCGAGTTTTCCTTCATTATTTTTTCACATAAGCTTCCAATTTTTTGCTCTTCCTCTTCTCCTTCTGGCACCCCTATGATTCAGATGTTGGCACGTTTAGAGTTGTCCCACAGGTTCCTAAGCCTCTCCTCATTTTTTTCAATTCTTGTTTCCTCATTCTGTACTGGTTGACTGTTTTTTTCTTCCTTGTGTTCCAAATCATTGATTTGAACCCTGGTTTCCTTCCGTTCACCCCTGGTTTTGTGTGGATTTTCCTTCGTTTCACTTAACATAGCCTTCACTTGTTCCCTTATGCGTTTGCCGTACTCAAGCATATCTTTCAAGCCTGTGAGCATCTTTATCACCAGTGTTTTGAATTCTGTGTCTGTTAGGTTGGCTATCTCCTCATCTGTGAGGTTGGCTATCTCCTTATCACTTAGTTCTCCCACTGGAACCTTGATCCATTCCCCTTTTGGGGCCATACTTCTCTGTTTCCTCATCTTGACAGGCTCCTGTGTTTGTTTGCCTCTGCGTCTTAGGTAGAGTTGTTGCACCTGTTATGTTGTAAGGGGTGGAGCCTTGGGATTCGTCAGTACAGGGCAACCTGTTTTACCACGTTGTGGTGCTGTATGTGGGGGAGGCATCTGAGAGGGAACAATGCTCTTGCTCAGCACTCACCCCTTTTCCAGGCACTTCTCCCACTTCTGTATGGGATTGGCTCCTCTCTAGCTGTTGCCCTGGTCATCGTTCCCAGAGTGGGTGGGTCTATGGATGTTCTAGGACCATGGGGTCCCTTTAAACAAGCGGACTCTGCTGAGAAACCGGCAGTTTCTTCCTCCGCCCCAACCCCCACTGGTTTGCACAGTCAGAGCAATGAGGCTTTATTTTCCTGGAACAGCACTGGAACCGTGAACTCTGCGGTCTGGTCTGGTGCTGGTAGCGCTCCCTAGGTGTCCCTCTTGACTTTTTAAAATGTGTGACGGCGCTTTCCACTGGTCTGCTGCCGCCACTGCTGCTGCCACCACACAGTGTCCTCTCCGCCCCGGCTCCGCCCCTCCTACCTGTCTGGATGAGTATTTTTTCTTTATATCTTTGTTTGTTGGACTTCCATGCAGCTCGATTTTCTGGAACTTCTGGTTGTCTCTAGTATTCTTTCTTAGTTGTGGAGGGAGATACAGAGTGTCTGTCTGGGTCTCCATCTCTACAGGTTTTGAGGATACGGACAAGGGTATACAAATATCTGTTCAAATCCCTGCTTTCAGTTCCTTTGGGTACATACCTAGGAATGGAATTTCTGGATCATATGGCAGTTCTATGTTAAACTTCTTGAGGAATTGCCATATTGTTTTCCACAGTGGCTGCATCATTTTAAATTCCCACCAGCAATGCACAGCGTTCCATTTTTTTCCCATCTTGATCAACACTTGTTATTTTCTGTATTGTTGGGTTTTTGTTCGTTTTTTAGCCATCGTAATGGGTGTGAAGTGGTATCTTATTGTGATTTTGATTTGCATTTCCCTAAGGATTAGAAATGTTGGGCATGTTTTTATGTGTTTGCTGGCCATTAGTGTATCTTCTTTGGAGAACCATCTATTTAATTTCTTCGTCCATTAAAAAAGTTTTTTGTTATTGTTGAGTTGTAGGAGTTCTTTATATATTCTGGATATGAATATTTTATCAGATGTAAGATTTGCAAATATTGTCTCCCATTCTGTGGGTTATCTTTCCCTCTATGGATAATGTCCTTTATAGCACAAAAGTTATTAATTTTGATGAAGTCCAAGTTATCTATGTTTTGTCTGTACTTTTGAGGTCATATACAAGAAATCACTGCCAAATTCAATATTCTCGTGTTTTCTTCTAAGAGTTTTGTAGTTTTAGCTCTTGCATTAAGGTCTTTGATCCATTTTGAGTTAATTTTTGTGTATTTTGTAAGGTAAGGGCACAACTTTATTCTTTTGCACGTGGATATCTAGTTTTTCCAGCACACTTTTTTGAAAATACTGTCCTGCCCCATTGAGTGTTCTTGACACCCTTGTTTAAAATCATTTGACCATATATGCAAGGATTTTTTCTGGTTTCTCTGTTCTATTCCATTGGTCTATATGTCTGTCATGATGCCAGTACCACAATGTTTTGGTTACTGTAACTTTGTAGTAAGTTCTGAAATCAGAAAGTATGACTATTTTGGCTGTTTCAGATCCTTGAGATTCCATATGAATTTTAGAATGGCCTTTTCTACTTATGCAAAAGAAGTTAGTAAGATTTTTTAAAAAAATTTATTTACTTTAGAGAGAGGGAAAGGGAGGGAGAAAGAGAGGGAGAGAAACATCAATGTGTGGTTACCTCTCCCATGTGCCCCCAACTGGGGACCTGACCTGCAATCCAGGCATGTGCCCTGACTGGAAATCTGACTGGCGACCCTTTGGTTCACAGGCCAGCACTCAATCCACTGAGCCACAGCAGCCAGGGTGAAGTTAGTAAGATTTTGATAGGAATTGCATTGATTCTGCAGATTTCTTGGATAATGTTATTATTTTAACAAGATCAAGTCTTCCAGTTCATGCATATATGGTGTCTTTCCATTTACTTAAGTCTTCTTTAATTTCTGTAAGAAATGTTTTATAGTTTTTAGTGTATGGGTCTTTCACCAACTTGGTTAAATTTATTCCTAAATATTTTATTCTTTTTGATGCTACTGTAAATGGGATTGTTTTATTAATTTCATTTTTGATTGTTCACTGTCAGTGTATAGAAATGCAACAGATATTTACGTGTTGATTTTGTATCCTACAACTTTTTTGAATTTGTTTATCATCTGAAATAGGTTGTGTTTGTGTGTGTGTGTGTGTGTGTGTGTGATCTTTAGGGTTTTCTATATATAAGATAATGAGATAATGTTATCTGGGAACAGAGATAATTTGACTTCTTCCTTTCCAATTTGGGTGACTTTATTCATTTTTCTTGCCTAATTGTTCTGGCTAGAACTTTCAGTAACATGTTGAATAAAAGTGGTCAAAGCAGGCATTCTTGTTTTTTCCTGCGTTTAGGGAAAAACTTTCAGTCTTTGACGTCGAGTATGATATTCACTGTGGGTTTGTCGTATATGGCCTTTAAGATATTGAGAAAATTTCTATTCCTAACTTACTGAATGTTTCTTTTTTAATCATGAAAGGGTGTTAAATTTGTCAAATGCTTTATTTCATCAATTGAGATGTGTGTATATATACCATATAGAAGTATGAATATAATTATTTTTATTTCCTTGAACATACTGTATTTAAAACAGTTATTTTAGCGTGTTTGAGTGGTACGAAGTCTGGAGTGAGGATCTGAGTGCAGCTGAGGGTGTGACATTTCCCTGTCAGGCGAGGGACCTTGCCGAGCCAGGACCCGTCCTTCCTGCCCCTTGGGCGACCCCGCAGTCCCGCGTTGGCCGCCAGGCCGCCACCAGAGGGCGGAGGCCAGTGGCGGTGCCATGGCGTCGCTGGGCGTCCTGGTCTGGGTCCTGCTCGTGCAGCCCAGGCTCCGTGAGGCCCGCGAGGGCGAGGAGGGGGAGCAGGGCGGGTCTGTGCTGCCCTCCCCCTCCCCCACCCCCCTGGGGGGCGGCTGCCGGGACCCCGGTGCCAGCCTGTGGAAGCTGCCACTCGTAAGGGTTCAGGGACGCTCGGAGCGCCCCAAATCCCACGAGGCCACGGGAGACTGCAATGTGCTGGGCTTCACCCCAGGTGACTCTTCGTGTTGGGAGTCACCAGGAGAGGGCTGAGGCGCCGGTTGGACAGGGTTGCGCTGCTCCCCGGGAGTTTTTTTTTTGGGGGGGGGGACCAGGCTCCGCCCTCGGGGGTCCGAAGGGACTGAGCCCTGCCTGTGGAGTCCGAGGGGGACGCGGTGGGCCTCAGGAGGTCTCAGGCACATGGCGTGGGGACTCGGAGGCATGTCCCCTGGGGCTCAGAGGATGTGGCCTTCTTGGCTGGCTGAGGGGGCCCTGCGGCCTTCCCGGGAAGTGGGGGGTAATGGGGGAGGGGGAGCGGGAGGGGAGACAGGCCCTGTTTCTTGGAGGTTCTTCTTCCTACACTGTCCTCACCGCAGCGTGTGGCCACGTGCTCGTGAAACTCGTGGGCGGCCAGGACGTGGAGGAAGGAGAGTGGCCCCGGCAGGTGAGCCTGCGGGTCAGCGGCAGGCACGTGTGCGGAGGCTCCCTGCTCGCGCCGCAGTGGGTGCTGACGGCGGGCCGCTGCGTCCACAGGTGAGCAGCGACAGGTGCGGCGGGGGGCTTGCGGACTCGGTCCTGCCCTCCCCAGACGCCCACCGAGTTCCGTGGCTCTGGCCCGTTGGCCAAACCAAAGGGGAAGCCGACGCCCAAGCCGACGCGCACGCGGGGAGAAGGCCAGGGGCTCTGCGTTGTCGGCAGGCTTGTCCTCTGGGGTCCGAGTTGGGAGGACAGAACCGAGGGTCTGGGCGGGGAAACCAGTTTGGAGTCATGAAGGAGGGGTTCTGGGGGACAGGGCGGAAGGAGCTGAGAAGGGAGGTGGGGGCCGGATTGGGAAGCACCGGCAACACCTGGAAAAGGCCCAGCGGGTGTTTCCTAGGGTCTCCACGAGGGGCGTGTCCTCTCTCCCACAGCCGTTCCCACTACAGTGTCAAGATGGGAGATCGCAGTGTCTATGAGGAGGTCACGAGCGTGGTGGTCCCTGTCAGACGCGCCATTGTCCACCCTCGGTTCTCGGTGATGGGGCCCATTCGGCTCGACATCGCTCTTGTCGAGCTTCACTACCCTGTAAATTTCACGGTGACCATCCAGCCTATTTGCATCCCTGACGTGACTTTCAGTGTGAAAGCTGGGACCAGGTGCTGGGTGACCGGATGGGGAGGAACAGAGGAAATCGGTGAGACTGGGAGGCAGGGAGCAGGCTGGGGCGGAGGGTGGCGCCTGTTGCCTGGACTAGGCAAGAAGGCGAGAGGGGGGACAGGAGGCAGACCACCTGCCTGGCCTGTGCGTGAGGGGCCAGCAGCTGAGCAGCGTGGGCGTAGTGGTTCCCAATTGGCTTGAGCCCAGAACTTGGGCCATTTAGGAGAAGTCCCCTTCCTGGGAACTGGAGCTGCTCTCAGGAGAAGAAGAAACTGGTGAAGTTTCCTTCTGCAGATTTGTGGGAAATCGTGCCTGGCTGGTTTGGGGATATTTGTAGGCTCCCAGGGGACAGAGCCAGATGCTATGGAGTTCTGTCCAGGGTGGGTTTCAGCTCAGGGTGTGATGTGCTGTCTACCAGTTGGAACTGTCCTTCATTGGAAGTACGTGTCTTGGTGGGTAGAAAGCTTCCTACCCTGGGGATCTGGGCAGAGCCAGGTGAAACTGTAGGGCCTCCTAGCTCTGGGGTGGGGCTGGGTTTAGTATCTTTGGGTGACTTCTTGTCCAGGAGTTTATGATTGTGCTCTAAAGTAAAGACACTTTACTGAATAACGCATAGGACACCTGTCTATTACTATTGATGCTCAGAGTGACAGATGCTTGGTTGTCATTTCTCAGGCCGGTAAGACCTTGCCTTTTTCTGTCCTGATCTGTTCTTCCTTCTCCTGTCTTGGTTTTGGCTCTCACCTTCTCCCCATGTCAATTTTGAGCCTCAATTTCCTCTGGTGTCAAACGGGAACAGTGCCCACTGTTCTGCCTTCTTCTGGGTAGATTCTAGGTGCTTGGGGGCTTACTGTCCCTCCGTGCAGGTCCACCCACTCTGAGTTTCTTTGCTTGTAGGTGGTCAGATTACTTCATATACGCTCCAGAAGGTGGACCAATACATCATCTACTATGAAAGGTGTAATGAGATGATCAAGAAGGCCAAGCGAACAAGTAAGAATATGGTGCTGCACGGGATGATCTGTGGCTATAAAGATGAAAGAAAGGACTCCTGTCAGGTAAGTGCATTAAGCTTCCTCATTCCCAAGGGGGTTACTTACCACCTCCTCCTCTCACCCTTACTTAAGGAGATGCCTGGGGAGAATCCCCCATGGCTCCCCTGTGCTGGCCTGGCCTGTTCCTTCAAAAGGGAGCAGCCCTCGCTGCCTGGGGCACTCTGGGGTTTGGGGAAATGGGGACAGGTAATGCTAATAATTTAAGTTCCCTCCATTGAGTCCCTCCTGTGTGGCACTTACTGTGCTGGTGTGAGCATTACCCACATTAGCTCAGTGACCCGCATCACAGCCTTACAGCATAGACGTCATACCTGTTCTACAGGTGTGGTGAGGTCCGAAGACATTAGTTCAAGGCCCCCTTGTGAGTCCCTGCAGGACTCTGGGTGCATATAGTCTGCCCTCTGCACCAAGGTGCCCTCTTGAAGAGTGGCCGTTTGAGCCAGGTCTTAGAGGATGAGTATTCGAATTTCTAGGAAAGAGAATAGCACTATGGGGAGAGGGAACAGTATGTACAGTGGCTCAGAGGTCCGAAGGAGCATGTCACATTTAGGGAACATTTTACAGGTTTGGAGCAATGAAGTGGCAACTCTGGCCAGAGAAAGGGGGTTGGAGTCAGAATATGTGTGGCCTGGAATGTTGTACCGAGTTTCTAGATGTGGTCCAGGCCGGACTGTGGGCTGGGGAAGAACGCTGAACCCTGAGCGGGACCTGGGTCTCTGGGGCGGGTGAAGGAGGTGTGTTCCGTCGTTCTGGGTGACTGACTGCCTCTCAGGGTGAGCGTGAGGTGGAGGCTGAGTGTTCTGGCTGAGCTGGTTAGTGGTGGGCCACCAGAGCAGCTTCAGGAAAGGACAGAAGAGTTTTACATGAGCCGGGGGGTGTGGGGTGTCTGGGGCTGGAGCTCACACAATGGAGGTAGCTGGCTTCCTGGTTAGGGCCTCTAGAGAAATGTTAGGCCCGGTGAAAGGGTCTGGGGGCTCTCATCAGAGGTGACAGAGTGTTTTACAGCCACTGCGGTTTGGGAGATAACCAGTCATAATAGCCTCAGAGGATACTCAGGTTTTTCCGGTCACGTTTCAGTTCTCAGTTCTCCCGTGTACAGGACCCGGGCCTGGCATGTGTTGGCCTGGGGACCACCCGCCGTGCAGTGCCCCCCCCCCCGGTGCCCTGCAGTGCGATCAGTTTGCTCGGACCTGGGTGCCTTCCCAGTCCTGCATTTGTTTCTTTCTCTCTCTCCAGGGAGATTCTGGGGGCCCCATGGTCTGTCAGCTTGATGACGCCTGGGTCCAGGTGGGGATCGTGAGCTGGGGCTGGGGCTGCGGCCGGAGAGAGGTACCTGGCGTTTATACGGACATCAAGGTCTATGCCAAGTGGATAGTCGCAGTGGTGAACCAGGCTGTTCTGTGCCCAGCGGTGTCCCTCCTCCTACCCCTATGTCTGGCGCTGCCCCTGGGCATCCTGGCGGCCCTGTGACCACTGCGGCACGCTCCCCTTCTGGTTCTGAGGTTCATTCAAGCCCTCCCTCCCATTCCTCAACACCTCCCCTCACTTTCCCATGGGGACCCACTGACCCTGCCAAGAGCCCCACAACAGAGAGCAGAAACAAGACTGGAGTCCTGGAAGTGTCCCTGCCTGGTGCTGCAGTCCCCTGCCTCGGCCACACCTACCCCCTGGCTGTGCTTTGCCTGCTGAGACAGAGGAGTGAAACCAGCCCAGCTCGAGGACCTGCCGACCTGCAAGGTGGGGCAGGCGCTGCACGGACGTCTTGGAGAACATTTCCCAAGGAAGAGACATCATCAGCGATGAACACCATGAGATCTGACACTTGGTCAAACCAGTCAGGGTGGTGATCGTCCAGAGAGAGTGAGGTGTCACCCTGTCGCTGCTCTGGGTGGTTTCCACAGGACTCAGGTGTCTGGGAAGGGGAGAAGCTCCCTGCACCCCAGTGCAGATTCATCGGTGAGTGTCCAGCCTCTGCCACGCAGGTCTTCCTGGTTCAACCCAGTCTCGGAACCCCCTTCCTCAGTGTCCTGGTGGCCACATCCAGGCTCACCCCAAATTGTGTTCAAAAGTGAAGGAGTGTGGAGATTTCTGACAGTTGAATAAATGTTTGGAGACTGGCTTGTGTCCTGCATCTCTCCTGATCTGGGTCGTGGGGCCACTGAGGAGAACTTAGCTCACATTTATCTTAGGAAGATGTTTATGATGCTTTTTAAGCCCTGCAGTGAGAGGGGAGGGCCTTGCCTACCCCGATGGAAGTTCCACAGCTGGGCCTAGTATGTGGGTCCTGCTGGGGCTCCGCAGCCATCAGCATGTCTGCGGGGAGCTTTGGAGCTGAGTCTGCCCCCTGTGCATCTGGGAAGGAAGATGTGAGAGAGCCCGGCAGCAAGAGGAGTCAGGGCAGTGCATCCAAACTGCAGCCCCGCTTTCTGCTTCTCCCAGCGACGCCCCGACTAGGCATGGAGAGCCTCGAGCACCAGATGGCCTTGGCCACGCTGCGCAAAGCACAGGGCTGTAGCCCAGGGAGAGGATGGGTTGGGGTTCACTGCATCTGTGTTGGCTCCTTCCCCTCCCTCCCCTTCGGTCCCAGAGCAGCTCTTTGTCATGATGCGGAGCACCTCACCGCCCCCCATGCCTTTTCCTGTTCATGCAAGTTGGAGGTTGCCTTCTTTTAGGAGGGGATTTGTGAGTTCTGCATATGAAAAGAAGACTTGTGCATATTTAGGTCGATAAAGAAATGGACTGGGGTAAGATTGCTAATTGGCTCCCCTGGCACCTCTCACCCCCTTCTGTCCCCGCACATGTTGATCAGGATAATGACTATGTGTCCGAGCTTCCCATATACCTAAATGTGAACTAAGTCTGGCTCATAAAATATAAACAAGTGCTGGGTATGGACTCTGGGAAATATCCTTAGAGGGAGGACAAGCCCTGCTTCTTTGCTTTCTTCTCTCCCGGCTGGAATGTGTGCGTGGTGGCTGGAGCCCGAGCAGCCATCTCAGGACATGAGGGGCATGCTCAGGGTAAGGAACAGGTATTCAGGAGAAACTTGCCCTCCTGGAATTTGTAGGGCTGCCATTACAGCTCTTGATGTAAGAGAGAAATAACCTCTTTTAATTAAGACACTGTCATTATTGGTCTCTGTTATTCATAGGAAGACCCTGTCCTGACGGATTCAATTGGTATTCTCTGGGGCTTTAATTCTGGGTGGTTTTGACTGTAAGTATTTAAAATTATTTATTATTAAGGCTAAATTCCTTGTATTTCTGCTTTGCTATATGCCATTGCTTTCTTCCATATTCATTTTTTAATTGATAAGGTTAAAAACTTATGTCAATGAGTGACTCATCTCTTAGTGAATTTTTATATAGTTTTCTTTATTGAGGTGTAAATTATATGCAGTAAAACGTGCACATTGTAATGTATAATTTGACGAGTTTTAACAAATGTATACTCCACATTAATGACACACGAATTATGACAGAGACTGTTCCATCAATGCAGGATAGTCCCTTGTGTCCCTTTAATCATCCCCTCTCAGAGGTGCACACTGTTCTGATTACTATCAGATCAGATTTGCATGTTATTGAACCTCATATTAATTCAGTAATGCAGTAATTGGTCTTTGGTGTCTGGCTTCTTACCTTCCACATACTGTTGGTTTTTTTTTTTAAGATTTTAAAAATTTCTTTTTTCAAGAGAGGGGAAAGGAGGGAGAGAGGGAGAGAAACATCAGTGCAAGAGAGATGTATGGATCAGTTGTCTCTCCCATGCTCCCAACTGGGGACCTGGTCTGCAACCCAGGCATGTGCCCTGACTGGGAATCGAACCAGCTGCCTTTTGGTCCACAGGCTGGCACTCAGTCCACTGAGCCACACCAGCCAGGGCTGATTTTGACATTCGCCCATGTTGTTATGTGTATGATTAGTTCATTCCTTTTAATTGCCGAGTAGTAATCATTGCATGACTGTTCCACAGTTTGTTTTTGCTCCTGTTGACAGACATTTGGGTTGTTTCCAGTTTGGGGCTATTCTGACTAAAGCTGCTAATAAACATTTCAGCACAAGACTTTTTTGGGTCTATCTGCTTCCACTTCTTTTGGGAATAAACCTTGGAGAGGAACTGGTGGGTCACAGAATAGATAGATGTACGGTTAACTATTCACCGCGTGATAGGAGGCACTGATCTCTTAGCCACTGAAGGTCCTGCGGCCTGGCATTTAGTTCAGTAGTTGTAGTTGTAGTAGTAGTTGTGATAGTCAGGAGTTGCTTCTCAAATAAAGTACAGTCTCTTTGCTGCAGACAATACGGTCTTGCTCCAGAACCATAGGGGACTCTACTGTGACTCTCTAAACAGGACATAGCAGAGACACCTGACAGCATTTTTATTCATCACAGCAAACTCTAGCGCCATGGGATTTGCCAGGTCATATACCGCAAAGGACAGGGCAGCTTATGCTACAGCCTGACTTCATCTCTTGACGGGAGGAACTATAAAGCGCTAGGGCCATTTTTATGAACATAATCCAGGTTAACCTCACCCTCTCAAGATTTGTTATTTCATCACATTCCTTTTGCCATGTAAAGTAATATATTCACGGGTTCCAGGGATTAGAATGTGGACATCCTTTGGGGGGGGTTTTATTCTGTCTACTACAGGGTTGTTTCCAGATGTTGGCTGCAGTAGTCCCCCCTTCTCTGTGGGGAATGCATTTCAAGACCCCCAGTGGATGCCTAAAACCATGGATAGTACCAAATCCTATATATGCAGTTTGCCCTTGGACAACATGGCTTTGAACTGCATGGGTCCATTGATACACAGATTTTTTTTTTCAATAAATATATATAGTACCATAAATACATTTTCTCTTTCTTATAATTTTTAAAAAAACATTTTCTTTCCTCTAGTTTAATTTATTATAAGAATATACTCTATAATACATATGATATACAAAATGGGTGTTAATCAACTGTTATTGGTAAGGCTACCTGTCAGCAGTAGGCTATTAGTAAATAAATTTTAGGGGAGCCAAAAGTTATATGTGGATTTTTCAACTGTGAGGGGTGTTGACATCCCTAACCCCCATGTTGTTCAAGGGTAAATTGTGCTGTGTTTTTTCCTATACATACATATCTATACTGTTTAATTTATAAATTAGGCACAGCAAGAGATGAACAACAATAACTAGTAATAAAAAAGAACAATTATAGCCTTGGCTAATGTGGCTCAGTGGATTGACTGCCGAACTGTGAACTGAAAGGTTGTGGGTTCAATTCCCAGTCAGGGCACATGCCTGGGTTGTGGGCCAGGCCCCCGGCTGGGGACGCATGAGAGGCAACCACATATTGATGTTTCTCTCCCTCTCTTTCTCCCTCCCCCTCTCTCTAAAAATAAATTAAAATCTTTTTTAAAAAAAGAACAATTATAAAAATATAATAAAAGTTACGGGCATGTGGTGTCTCTCAAAATATCTTATTGCAGAGTACTTGCCTTTTCACTTAACGGAAGCACTCTGGCATACCCAGTTGCCAGTAGCTCTCATTACTCTTGTGCTTTGAGGCCATAATTAAGTAAAATAAGGGTACGTTGAACACAAGCACTGTGATGCTGGGACAGTCGATCTGATAAGGGAGATGACTATTGAGTAACTAGCGCTGGGTAGAGTATGGAGTGTGGAGATGGCTGGGCAAGGGGATGATTCACATACCTGGTAGGACAGCGCAGGGCAGTGGGAGACTTCATCACCCTACTCAGAACGGAGGGACATGTAAAACTTAGGAATTGTTTATTTCTGGAATTTTCCATTTAATATTTTTGGACTACAGTTGACCATGGGGTAACTGAAACCACAGAAAGCAAAACCGTGGATAAGGGGGGACTACTGTAGTATGAGTTTAGCTACTATAAACATTGAACAGTTATTTTTGTGTGTGAACATAAACCTTTATTTCTCTGGGATAAATGCCCAGGATTGCAATTACTGGGTTGTATGGTAATTGCATATTTTATTTTTTAAGAAACCGCCAATCTGTTTTCCAGAGAGGTTGTAATATTTTACATTCCTACCGCATTGTATGAATTATCCGATATCTCCGCATCCTTGTCAGTATTCGGTGTTGTCATTTTTAATTTTAGCCAGTCTGGTAGGTGTGCAGTGATATCTCATTGGGGTTTTGCTGTGTATTTTGCTCATGGATCTTTTCATGTGGGTGTTGATTTCTTTTTTAAGATAGCACTATAATCTCTAACTGGGTGGCTAGTAAGTGCAACATTTATGTTGAGCTTGAATTTTTTGTTGTTTACCAAACAACTAGGGGAGGGAAGTGCTGAGAAAGGCCTAATCCAAGCGCAGCAGGGTCTTGTGGGTGGACCTGTGTGTGAACGTTGGGTGCTGGGGTCTCCAATGCGGGGACCTGGTCCAGGGGTCGCTGAGTGCCTGGGACGCACCCCATTCACGAGCGCATGCCGAGCTGGGGAGAGAGAGAAGTCTCGCCTCATCCACGTGCAACTCCGGCCCTGACGCCCAGATGACCTCACGGTGCGACGTGACCCCGATTCCCCGCAGGACCCCTGTTTCCCGCCAACACCGGGGCAGGGGCCGGCGCCGCCGCGAGGGGGCGCCACCAGAAGCCCGAGGCCGGCGGCGGTGCCATGGCGTCCCTAGGCCTCCTGGTCTGGCTCCTGGTCCTGCAGCCGGGGCCCCGTGAGGCCCGCGCCGTTGGGAAGGGGGCGCAGGGCGGGTCTGCGCTGCCCTCACGCTCTCCCAGCCGCGTGGGAGGCGGCCGCCAGGGCCCCGGGGCGAGCCTGTGGCAGCTGCCACCCGTAGGGGTTCGGGGACCTTCGGAGGCCCCCGAGTCCCCGGTGGTTTCAGGGTCCCTCGATTGGGTAACGCTTCCTCCGGGGGGCTCTGGTTCCCGCGAGGCTCTGGGAGCTCCACAGACGTCACCCGCAGCTGCAGGGGCCGCAGGAACGCGGCCCGTCTCCCCAGGTGAGGTTTCCGGGCCCGCCTGGCCACAGAGAACTGGCCAGGTCGGAGGGCCCGGGACCCTGGCCTGGGGGCGGAATGGGCTCAGGGGACACGATTGTCCCCATCTTCCCCTGGCGGGTCAGGGAGGACCCAGCCCTGCCCTTGAGGCCTAAGAGGCCCTGGCCATTCTCCGCGGAGTCTCCTGGGAAACAGACCTGCGCTGGGGGCTCTGAGATTTCCGAGGACCGTCCGGTCCTGGTGGCGGCGGTGTCAGCGGCCTCACTTTCTCAGTCCCCTCCCCTCCTTGACCTGACCCAGGATGTGGCCATCGGACTATGAGGATAGTTGGGGGGATGCCGGCTGCCGAGAGGAACTGGCCCTGGCAGGTGAGCCTGCAGATCAATGATGAGCACGTGTGCGGGGGCTCCCTCGTCGGCAATCGGTGGGTGCTGACCGCAGCCCACTGCATATTCGGGTGAGTGTTCCAGATGCCGGCTTGGGCTCCCAGGCTCCCTGAACGTTCGTTCTCTTCCTCCTCTGGAAAAAAAGGATCGCACCCTTCCTCTTCCGGTTGTAGGTGATGTTCCGGCTCTCGGTAGCCGGGAAAGTCGAGATCCAAAATCAGGTTCAAAGCCTCTTCTTTGAAGCCAGAGCTCATTAGCCTTGGCCAAGTGGCAAAAAGGGGGAGAGATGCCAGTGGGGGACAGTGTGTGGGCAAAGACTTGCAAGGGGGGAGTGGGATGTAGGAGACCAACTTGGCTAGATCAGTGGTCTCACACTTTAATAAGCCTAGAAACACCTGCAGAGCTTGTTAAACCATAGAGTGCCTGTCCCCAGCCCCTGGAGTTTCTGATTCAGTAGGTCGGGAGTGGGCCCCAAGAACTTGCATTTTTGACAAGTTCCCACGGGATACTGATGCTGCTTGTCTGAGGACCAGACTTGGAGAACCAATGGATAGAATGGCCAGGGGTGCGGGGAAGGGATGTGGTTTGGAGGGAGGGAAGTGGCTGATGGCTGGCACGGCAGATAGGACCAGGCTGGGAAGAACCGAGAACATGTGGGAGGGGGATGCAGACCCTCCGGCTCCCTCTGCAGCTTTATGGAATACACGGTGAAGATAGGAGACATACGCCTGAGGCCTAGCTCTCCAAGGACAGTCGAGATCCCAGTTCGAGACATCGTTATCCACAAGGATTATAGTCCTTTTAAAACCATTGAAAATGACATTGCTCTGGCCCTGCTCGAGTTCCCTGTGAATTACTCTGCACACATCCAGCCTGTGTGCTTCCCTGAAAAGACCTTCCTGGTGCAAACTGGTACGGAGTGCTGGGTGACCGGATGGGGAAAACTACAGGAAAAAGGTGAGACTGAAGCCAGGCCAGGGAAGAGGCTGCCTGGCGCCCTGGGGTTGGCCCACAAGCTAAAGGGAGACCCAGGGAGGCAATTTTCTAGCAAGTGGCCAAGGGAGGGGGGTGGGGATGCTGCTGGGGAGTAATCTGATGGTGCTGCAAATTTCTTTTAGCATGTCAGGACCTAGGGGCTTGGGGGACAAGCAAGGTGGGTTTTAGCGTGGCGGGGGCGGGGTGAGTATTAATTTGCCTGCTGATCTGAGCTGTCCCGAATTGGAAGTACTTGCCTTGGTGCTTGGTGAGTTTTCTGCAAGTGAGAAGAGGCCAGAGAATGCCTCACGGTGACATTGAAGGGCCTCCTGTCCCTGAGGAGAGGCTGGGTTTGGTACCCTTGAGGCACTTCTTGTCCAAGAGTTTGTGATCCTGCTCCAAAGGAAAGATTCTTTACTGAGGTATAGGACACCTGCCACTATGACTCATGGTACTCGGAGTGACAGATGCTTGGTTTTGATTTCTCAGGCTTTTAAGGCCTTGCCTTTTCCTGTCCTGGTCAGTCTTTTCTTGGTTTGGATTCTTACCAGTGGGGACAATATCCACGGCCTTAAGAGGGTGTCTGTGGGGTGAACACACTGTATGAGACCCAGAGTGGGTGCAGGGGTCCCTGTCCTGGCCCACTAAGCAGACCCACCCACTCCTAAATTCTCTGTACAGATACCAAAAAGCAAGCTCCAGAGCTGCTTCAGGAGGCTGAGCTAAGCATTATTCGCTATGAGAAATGTAATGAAATATTGAAGAAAAGCTTGAAAAGTTCCAAGAACGTAGTCAAGAAAGGGGTGGTCTGTGCTTACAGCACCCTAGGAAAGGACTCCTGCCAGGTCAGTCCATGGGCCCTTTGCTGCCTCGGAATTTTGGTGGTGCCTCAAAGGTTCTCCATCCACAGGCAGTAGCGCCTGCATCACCTGCCAGCCCCTCCGCTCACCCTTCATTCAGATCAAGGGGATTCAGTGGGACAAGCTGCTGACCTGGCTGCCCGGACCCCGTCTTTCAGTAGAGGGGAGGCTGATGCTGCCTGAAGGGGGACAGGGCAGGGAACGGGAGGGTCAGGCAGGAAACACCAGTGATGTGAGGCCCATGTTTTGAATCCCTCCTGTGTGACAGGCAATGCACTGAAGTAAGGACTTTATTCATTGTTATCCCAGAATATGCACATTTTCTGTGCACAATTTTTTGCGTATATATACAAATTTTGTTTGTTAAAAATTTTCAACTTAAGAAAAAAAATTTTTTTTTCTACTTTTAAATCTCTTTCTCGGAAACCCGGGCCTGGCGGGTACCTGGGGAAGCCCCCGTGTGCCCCTCTCCCCAGTGCCTTGCCGCCTGTTCTGGCTGTTGGTCCTCCTCCATCCCTCCGTTTCTTTCTCTCTCTCCAGGGAGATTCTGGGGGCCCCCTGGTCTGTGAATTTAATGACACCTGGGTCCAGGTGGGGATTGTGAGCTGGGGCTTTGGCTGTGGTCACGCAGGATTTCCTGGAATTTATACAGAAGTTAGCTTCTACAAGGACTGGGTCATTGATCATATGAGTCAGGCTGCTTCTCCAGACTCAGCTGGCTCCCTGCTCCCCCCGCTGTGTCTGGCGCTGCCCCTGGGCATCCTGGCGGCCCTGTGATCCCCGTGGGGCGCGGGAATCGCCATGGTGATCTCTCAGGCTCTACGGCACCAGCAGATTCAAAGATGTCATCCTTCTGCAAGACACCCCATGGAAGCCCGAGACCTTCATGTGGTTAAGTTGCACCATCCGGTTGGTGGTCGTCGGAAGAGGAGGAATGTCACTTCCCCAAGACTGTTTGTTCAAGTCTTAGGTCCGGCTCAAATGTCACTTTTCAAAGACATTGGCCCTTACTGTTCTCTTGTGCTTTCTACAGCTTTCCAGACTTTCAAATCAATATAAATGGTGAAACTTTCCAATGCGCCAAGCTCAGGAGGCCAAGGTCGTCATCAGAGGCTGGGTGGGCGGCAAGGTGCCATCACCGGTCCGGGGATTTGGGTGCGCCTTTACCGGCCAGGTTCTTGGGGGCACTGTCACCAATTTAAGGCACCTGGGAGTGCTTTCATGGGGCTGGGAGCCACGGAAGCGCGCACAGATCCAGGGCTCCGGGGCCTCCGGTGGGGGCGTAGGGGCGTGTTCAGGGCGCTGGCCGGGCTCCAGGGGCGCCGTGGTGTTCCCCGCACGTCATTACACGCGGGCGCTGCCGGACGTGCGGTCTCGCGCCTGGAAATCCGTCAGGTAGGGGACGTGCTAGAGGCGCCATCGTGTCCTAGCGGTGTCCTCACGCATCGGGGCGCCTTCGCGTCTCTGCAGTCGCCAGGTGACGCCTCCCGGGCCTCATGGGCCCCTCGCTGGGGGGCCTCCGCGCTGGGCCTCATGGCCTGACCCTCAGCCACCTGCTGCTGCTGCCGCTGCTGACCTTGGGTGAGGCCAGAGCCGGTGCCCCCCCCCCCCCCCCCCGCGCCCTCTCTTCCCCAATCCCGCTGCCCCTCCCCTTCTCACTCTCCTCCTCCCACCCCTCCCCCAAACCCGCACTGGAGGCGGGGACAGGGACTGGCTCTGGACCCAGACCCTTCCTTCCAACCCCGTGTGCCTCCCTGGCCCAGCCTCGATCACCCAGTGGACTCCCGCCAGCCCCCAGGGGCCCCTGGCTCCTCCACACCACCCTCACCCATTTCTTTAGGGATCAGAGACAAGCCTCCTGTTCGGGCTGGGCCCTTCGGTGGGCGCTCCCTCCATCAGCCTGGCTCACAGACCTCTGTCCTCTCCCTTCGCGTGTGCTGCGCGTGTTCCCTGTCCTTCCCTCGAGTTCTCAGAGGAACAGTTTACACACCACGCTTCCTTCCAGTGCCCCCTCACTGAATCCTTAGCCCGTTCCCAGCATGTGTCTGCCTCACGGTCCCCAGCCATTCTACCGTTCCCTCCTTTTTCATCTTCTCCCGTCTCCTCTGGCACTTCTCCTGATTCTGTCACTGGCCAAGGGGTTTTTGTCCCCACCCCAGAAGAGAAATCGAGAGGAGGCGAAAAACGATTCCAAAGGAGGTGTACTGGAAACAAGAGGGAGGGGAAGGAGGAAGGGAGGGAGCTCGATGCACCCAGGGGGCCCCCCCTAACAGCGAGGGTCTGGGACTCTGGGGTGGAGCTTATCTAGCGCTGGGTTTCTTCACGCAGCCACAGGGTGAGTGTCTGTGTTCTCCAGGCTCCTGCTGTGGGCTGGTGTTGACTAGTGCAGGTGCAGACACATTGGTTTGGTGAGGGCCTGGAGAGAAACTATAATTTTTATTTTTATTTTTCAATTACAGTTTATGTTCAACATTATTCTGTATTCGTTTCAGCTGTACAGCATAGTGGTTAGACAATCATGTACTCACCTCCGATAATTGCAGTACCTACCTGGCCCCATACATAATTATCCTGATGTTACTGACCGTTCCCTAGGCCGTTCTTTACATCTCTGGGACTGTTCTGTATCTACCAATTTGTACTGCTTAATCCCTTCACCGTTTTCACCAAAGAGAAACCTTAATCTTGTCTAGGAGAGGCTGGAAAAGTCACAGAACAAGTTTGTCATCCAAGAGGGGCTCAGCCCAGCTCAATTCTGCTCTCCCTCAGGGTAGCCCCTTGCCCCTCTGTGTCCCTCCCAGCCACCATGCTCTGTTCACCTCGACGTACTGGTGTTCCCCTAAGGTGCTGTCTGGGTCCCCTCTTCATTGCTCCCTGGGTGAACTCATGTGCGCTGGGCAGTGAGCTGCCATTTATGTGATGCTGCCTCACGTGTCTGGATATGCATCCACCTACTGGACATCACCCGAATGACCTAGAAACACCTCAACTGCTTGGAAGACCCTCATCCTCCTGCAGACTGGTCCGCTCTGTTCTCTCACTGAGTGGATAGCAGCCGCTCGCCTCTAAAACCAGAAATGGGGAGTGGGTGGGCCCTGGACCGTGTGGCTCAGTTGGTTGGAGCGTCATGCCCTGACCAAAGGCTTGTGGGTTCGATTTCTAGTCAGGGCACGTGCCTAGGTTGTGGGTTCCACCCCGCTGTCCAGGCACATCTGGGAGGCAGCTAATTGATGCTTCTCTCTCACATCAATGTTTCTCTCTCTCCCTTCCTCTCTCTCTAAGAGCAATGAAAACATGTCCTTGGATGAGGATTAAAAATAAAAAAAAAGAAATGGGGTTGGGGTCATCTAGACTCGGCCATCTGCCCAAGTCCCACCGCCAGCTCACCTGCCACGCCACGTCTGTTCTCACCACCACTTCCACAGTCAGACCTCCATATTTCCTGCCTGGGTTCTGCAGAGCCCCCGGAGGGATCTCCCTGCCTTCAGCCTTGTCACCTGCCTGCCTGTTCTTGCTGCCTTCACAATGCAAGCCCGGCCACACCACAGCTCCACTGGCCTCCCTCCTCCCTGACTCTGCTCCCCTGGCTTCATTTCTTGCCATCACGGACCTTGCCCTTTATCCCCCAGAGTCTCAGGCAGACCCCACAGTGTTTCTTTGGTGAGGAACGTCATTGTCACGTCTCATTTTTGTCTTACCATCTCATCTTGAAGACCCAGCACAATAACTCCTCTTGTCAGAAGGCTCTCTGCCCGCTTCTTCTGGGCTCACCTCTCTGTGGCCTTGTCCCTGCGCGGATCTCATGCAGGTGATGGTGTGGACTTCTGTGTCCCCTGCCGACAAGCATGTTTCTCCAGGGCACACACAGCACGCATCTGGCTGATACCTCTGTCCTCACCAGCTCTGGGCTCCAGGCTGGGAACGGAGCAGGAGATTAGAAACTATTTGGTGAATGAATACATGAATAATCAATGAAAATGCACCTCTTCACTGTCATCCTGTCACGACCGCTGGCTTTATCTCTGTCCTTTTCTCCTCCAGGTTACAAAGAAGATGATGCCAAACCAGGTGGGTAGGGTGAGGGCCTGCTGCAGGAAAGCCTCTGTTCCTGGGAGGGTATGTTCTGAAGAGGCCACCTAGGTCTGTAGGAAGCAGGAGTTTCGTGTCAAGGGTCTGCTTTTTAAAGGGTAGCCGGTGGCTGCCAGGACATACAGACCCAGCAGTTTGGGGGAGACAGCACCCGGCCCTCCTGTGGGAGTGCAGAGCCTCTTTGGATTCAGCTCAGGCTGTATCCCATCAGGGGACATATCCCTTTTCCACACACAAACCTTTGGGCTCTAAACTGTTCCTTTGCAAATGGAGCACCTGCAGAACCTGGCACTTCTGGGTCTTTCTGTCTTTTTCCTTAGACTTCACGGGTGGAGGGTGGGCATATCCTGCTTGATCAGGGGCCTCCACTGTCACGGCACATTCTGATTTGTTATGAATTGTTTGATTAAGTTAGTTATCCCTGCTTATGTCTCTGCTCTGCTCCTGTTCCCTCTCTCTACCCTCTTCCCAACCTTTTTTTATGTGTTCAATGGATACCTTTCTCTTGGTGTTCTTGTAAAAAAAAATCTTGTAGTTTTATGTGCATGTGTCTTGAATGTACACAAATGACCTGTGCTCTGGGCCTCTTTCTGTTTCCTACTTTTTTCATTCAGTCCCATTAAGAAAATCATTTATTTGGAAATAATTTTAAGCTTACAAAACACTGAAAGTACAAATAGCAGGAAGAACACACACACAAAATTTTTCAGGTTCAGTTAAGGGGAACATATGCCATGGTTCTTTATCTCTAAATACTTTGGGGTGTATTTTCTAAAAATATTCTCTCAGATAACCATAGTGCACTTATCAGCTTCAAAAATTTGCATTAATGCCATACGTTTATTTGCTGTCCATATTTCAATGTGGTCAGCCCTCTGCGTTTCTACCGGCAGTTCCTGAAGGTGTACGTATTGCTACAGGTGTACCAACCTTTGGCACAATCCAGCTTTTACACTTTTTTGCTAGTCTGATAGGTTAAAAAAAAATGACTTCTTGATTTAATTGGCATTTTTCTCAGTACTGATGAATCTGAGCATGTCTTAATGGGCTATTATTGGCCTGCTGAGTTCCTTCTTGTAAGAAATTGCCTGGCCTTATAATTTGCATATTGTCTATTCTTTTTTTTTTTTCTTGTATATTCCTAATGAAAGTCTTGTATTAATTTTAGATGCTGCAAATATTGCCTTCGCACCTGTCATCTGTCTGTTAACTTTGCTTCTGGGGTCAGAAAGCCTTCATTCTATGTCATCAAAGTCCTCAGTTTGATGCTTTATGGTGTGTGTTTTGAGGTTTTGTTTTAGGAGTCCTTTCCCGCCCCACGTGGCATGATCTGCCGTTAATGCAGTTTGACCTTTTGTGATGAGGCCGTCTACTGCCAGCAGAAAGGAATCCAGTTTTGTTTCTCTTATTTCTTCTAGAGGGAGCCAGTTTTCCCAGCACCATGTGTTCGGTGAGCCATCCTTTACCCACCAGTTGTGATGGCTCCTGTCTTTGCCAGAAGTTCCTGTGGTCCAGGGGACAATGTCTGACGCATGCTCTTCTTTTCCTTTGCTCCATTTGTCTGCCCTTGTCAGTGCCACACTGTTTTTGTTACTCTGGCTTTGATGTGTGTCTTAATATCTTCTAGGACAAGTGTCCCTCCTTTGATCTATTTTTTCAAAGCCAGAGCTATTCAGGAAGCTTTGTTTTTCTGTTTCAATTTTAGAGTAAGCTTATCAAATTTCTTAACAATTCTAACCCAGAAAGTGACTTTATAGAATTAATTTGGGGGAAAATTGTCACCAGTGAAGGGGGTCTTGTCCTCGCCTTCCCCAAGATACAAATCAAGAACAGAAATTAAACCGATTCAAAAGGAGGTGTACTGAAAACAAGAGGGAACAGAGGGAGGAAGGGAGGGAGCTCAATGCCCCAAGGGAGCCCACCCTAACAGCAAGGATGGCTCCCGAACCACTGCTGGGGTCGGGCTTATATAGCGCCAGGTTTCCTCACGCAGGCGCAGAGTGGGTCTCTTCATTCTCCAGGTTTGACTGACATAGACTGAGGCAGGCGCAGAGTGGGTCTCTTTGTTCTCCAGGTCCCAGCCTGGTTCCCATTGTGTGGCGGCGCAGACCTATGAGGGCGCAGACACATTGGTTTGGGGGAGGGCCCGAAGAGAAACTGTAATGTTGTCTAGGAGAGGCTTAAAAAGTACTGAAGTGCATTCCCATCCACCTTGAGAGAGGTTCAGCCTGTCTCAAAATTACAGCTGAAATATTCAGTTCTATTTAAGAGCAACAGATGTCTCTCCATGGATGCCAATTATCTTCACAGTCCTTTATTCGAGTTATAAATCTTGTGTAGTGTTGGATGCGTTCATTCCTTGATACTTTACACATTTTTTGCTATTGAAGATGTATCCTGATGTTGAATGTATTTTCTGCTGGTTGTGCTGGGATAGAGCAATAGTACTGACTTTAAAAGTTGTCAAAGTATTATGTATACACAGAAAGTATACAAGTTATGTGTCCAGCTCAGGAGATAATCACATGGCGAACAGTCACCACCCAGGTAAGCAGAGCAGTAGCAGCTCCCAGAGTCCCCCAGTACTCTCCCCACAAGGAGTACTGTTATTCCCGATATCTGGCCTGTAGTGCATGCTTTCTGTCTGTTCCTCGGGGTTATAGGACGTTTGATGTAGCTTTGTGGCACATGACTTCTATAAAGTTAATGATTTCCTTTCTAGTCCTAGTTTGCTAGGTAAAAGGTTTGTGTGTTTGTTTAGTTATACATCTGTGTTGAGTTTTTCAAATGCGCTTTTCTGTGTGTATTGAGAAAAGCAGAGGATCTTTCTGTAGAGGACCCATGAAGAGCTCCCCCATTGTGGGGCCACCCTTGCGCTCCTGGGACGATCTCTACGTGACCGTAGCGCATTATTTTAGAAAAACACGGTGTTGGTTACTATTTTACCTGGAACACGGGCATCTGTGTTCATCCACGGGGTTGTACAGCTTGACGGTTGCCACGACACGCACGCTGAGAGGGTAAGCTGTGAGTGGGGGCTCCAGGCTGGGTCCCTTCTGGAATAGTCTGGGGAAGATCAGAAGTCTGGAGCTTGTCTTCACTCTGGGCAGTGCAGGCACCTAAGAGATGCAGCCAGCGCCGTAGCTGCTCAGGAACGTGACCTGGGAACTTACTCTGGACCCAGAAAATGCATTTCTTGTCTGGGGGCTTCTGCTATGCTTCTCCCTTGCTTTGAGGTTCTGCGCTGGTTGCCCCCAGTGTGTCTCAGCTTCTCTCTCTCTTCCGCTCCTTTGATGTCTCTGTCTTGATGCGTTTGTGTCATTGTCATTTTCTGCCTAGCGCAGTGCCTTTGGGCAGGCCACCACCCCTCTCTCCCCCTCATTGAAATGGGAACGAGCCCCGGGTTTACAGCCTTGTGCAAGTTGCCCCAGGGCACTTGGTCTCAGTCATTCTTATCCTCCTCTGGGTGGTCACTGTGTCTGCTGGGCACCCTTGTTCCTAAAGCTTGTGGCAAACCCTGGTGGTCGGAGGATTTGGACGTGACCCGCCATTGGCCCTGGGAGGCGAGCGTCCGACTGGAAAATGAGCACGTGTGCGGGGGGGCCCTCATTGACCTCCAGTGGGTGGTGACTGCTGCCCACTGCATCCGAGGGTGAGTGTGGCCCGCGTCCCCAGGGCCTGGAGACCCGGGGCTGCCACAGGCCCCGCCCAGCTCCTGTGAGGGTGGAGAGTGGGGAGGGAAGCTCAGAACAGGGGAGCCATGCTCGGGGTCTACAGGGGGCCAGGGCCTGAGCTGGGACAGGAGCCCCAAGCAACAAAGACCGAATCCTAAACAGGGCAGGGAACTCAGTATAGAACCCCCAGCCCCTCATGTGTGAAAACATACATGTAGACCAACATCTACATACACAACACATAGACCAGGCCTCCTGAATCGACTTGAATGATGAACGGGAAAGCGGTCAGATCTAAGGGAGAGGCCTTGGCAGAGCTTGGGGCACAGTGCTGCCTGGGACCCTGACACCTACCAGGTGGGGCTTTGTGTCCCCTGTAGCACCAAGGAGTACTCGGTGATTCTCGGCACCTCCCAGCTGAAGCCCTCGAACCCCAGGAAGGCCGTCTCGATCCCCGTGAAGGACATCGTCATGCACCCCAAGTACTGGGGCCGGACCTTCATCGTGGGCGACGTTGCCCTTCTCCAGCTTCACACGTCCGCCATCTTCAGCAAGTACGTGCAGCCCATCTGTCTCCCGGAGCCCACCTACAACCTGAAGGTGGGGACGCAGTGCTGGGTGACTGGCTGGAGCCAGGCTAAGCAGCGCTTCTCAGGTGAGCAGGGTGGGGGTGGGGGTGGTACCCCAGAGGGTGCAGTCCGTTCCTCCTGGGGCCTTGCCAGCGGGACCCCTCACGGTGCCTCGCGGGAAGCCTGTGGCGCCGGCTCTGGGGTGGGATGGGACTGCTCCTCATGTGGGAACCATTGTCCATTGTCCATTGCCTGGGCTGGACATGGTCGTTTGCCTCACAGAAGCTCAGAGCCAGGGAGCCACAGATTCACTCCCTCATTTGCTCCCTTGAACTTCAAGCACCTGCCCCCTGCTTAACTCTCAGTGCTGGGAGTACATGCCCTGCCTGCCGGGAGCTCATCCAGAGCGTGGAGGGGGCACAGCTGACAGGGAAAGACATCAGGTGACCCTGAGCTGCAGCCGAGAGGGATCTGGGATGAGCTCTGGGCAGAGGGTCTGCCTGAGCGGCCTATGGGGGCAGCGAGTTTGACTCGGGTGGCGCAGGGCGCAGCCAGCACAGCACGCAGAGGCTGGACAGCAGTGGCGTGTGGCTGGGGTCCCAGTGCGTCAGGGCTGGCATGGCAGCGTGGATTGTGGCCTGCTTGGTTCAGAAGCCAGAGCTTCCCAGAGAAAGGGGTCCTGAAACACAGCCTTGAGGGGTGAGGGGCTGGCCAGACCTGGTCCTCACGGCAGTGGGAGGGGCCCAAGAAGGAGGGCACAGAGGCGTAAGGCGCGTGGCTTGGCTGAGTCCCCAGGACGGAGGTGACAGGACGCTGGGAAAGGGCCGGGGCTGCGTGGAGTGAAGTTAGCCCTCACCCCGCTGGGCTCCTCCACAGCCAACTCCACGCTGACCCCAGAGCTGCAGGAGGCCGAGGTGTTCATCATGGACAACAAGAGGTGTGACCAGATTTACCGCAAGATGTACCCCATACCCCGCATCGTCCCCCTCGTCTTGGGGGACATGATCTGTGCCATCAATTACGGAGAAAACTTGTGCTATGTGAGTTTCGGGGAGGTTTTGGGAGCTCTGCTTCTGTTGGGAAGGTCCCCCAGGTGGGGGAAGGTCCCCGGGGAGGGGTCTGCTTGGCCCCCCTGCTTGTCACCATCACCAAGCACTGCCCTGCTCCCATCTTTCTTCCCCTGCGACTTTGATTTTGCCTAATATTCTGGGACCGGGTCCCCAACTATGGAGCTGAGGGAAGACCCCATGTAGTGAGATCCTGAAGGAGTGAAAGAATCTTCCAAACAGAACTCAGAGGGTGAGCGATCTGGGTCCCCTGGGTCCGGCTGGGCCCCCAGCCTCCATCATTCCTCTGTCTTTGCCTAGGGGGACTCCGGGGGTCCTTTGGCTTGCGAAGTCGAGGACAGATGGATTCTGGCTGGGGTGTTGTCCTGGGAAAAGGCCTGTGCCAAAGCGCAGAATCCGGGTGTGTACGCACGTGTCACCAAATACAGCAAATGGATCAAGAACCAAATGAGCAACAAGGCCCTCTCAGGCCCCTGTGCCCCCAACTGGCTCCTGCTGCTGTGCCGACTGCTGCAGCCCCGCATGGGCCCCTGATTTCCCCGTCCCTTCTTCCTCCTGCGCTGCCTCTGCTGAATGGGGCCAGATCAAGGTCAGACCAAGGCCACGTGTCCCTATTCAACAAGAGTCAAGGTGGGGACAGAGGGGCCCCTCGGAGACCTGGTCCCCATAGGGAGGGATGTGGTGGAAGACTAGGCCGTGGGTGCCCGAGAGAAGGGAAGTGTGGCCTAGCAGGGCTCTGGGATTAAGGCCCAGAACAGTGGGGATTAAATTTATGCAAATGCAAGCCGGTTCTGTTCTCTTTCCTGGGGGGCCCTGGTGGTTGAGGATGGCTGGGAGGGCAGGGTCCCCTGGAATTAATTCTACCTGGTGGTTCCCCAGAGTGGCAGCTTACGGTTTTGCTACATCACCCGTGCTGGGGCATGGGGAAAGGGCTTGAGGCCTCAGTTTCCTCACCTGTGAAGTGGGTGTGCTGTAAGGGAGTGGTTGGGACCCTCCCTGTAGGCTGACAGCAGGAAGGACCCACATACAGTGCTCCAAATCAGCTTTTACTTTTTAAAATGGCAATTAAAAACACTAATTACCAAAGTATTACACATTCATGGCTACATTTTTTTACTTTAAATTTAAAAACATTATAAGCAATATCTGAATACATTCCCGTGATTTACTTAAAAAGTTCATCTCTGGCTGCTGTGGCTCAGTGGCTTGAGTGCCAGCCTGTGAACCAAGGGGTCACTGGTTTGATTCCCGGCCAGGGCACATGCCTGGGTTGTGGGCCGGGACTGAGGCTATGGCCTGGTCCCCAGAGCAGGCAACTGATTGATGTATCTCTCACACATCGATGTCTCTCTCCCTCTCCTTCTCCCTCTCTTCCCCTCTCTCTGAAAATAAATAAGTAAAAATCTTTTTAAAAAATTCAGAAATACATGTAAAGATTTCCCCCTCTCATCCACCCCACCACAATGCTGTTCTCTTACCCAGAAGTAATCGCCAGTAGCATCCTTTAATATAGCTTTATGATTTTAAATGATTTTAATTAAATATATTAATAATATTTAAAAACTTAGATGCCTTGAAAACCTATGTCAGTACCTAGAGCGATGCGTAATTTTACGTGGCTGCCTGTGTTCTGTGCGAGGTAACAGAGGTCATTTAACTGCTCCCGTTTTAGGCTGTTTCTGGCTTGTCAGCATCGTGGTCGTCAGGAGCACCTTCTGAATGCACAGGGTGCGGTGGGGGGACAGTCCAAGGAAACATAAATTTAATCATTCTGGGTAAATACTGTCAAATTCACCCTTCTCCAAAACGGAGTCCGTTTATGTTCACACCCATAGCATACGAGAATGAGTTTCCCCTTGTGCCAAAGTGGACGTCATCCATCTTCAAAGCGCGTGGCCATCCAGCAGTAGAAAGCTACATCATTGCTGTTTTAATTTGCATTTTCTTGATTGGAAAAGTGTTTTCTCATGTATTTACTGAAAAACACGTCTACCTTTTCTCAAGTGAATCCTCTGTTCATATACTTGGCCTGTTTTAAAAACTGGGTTGCTTGTCTTTTCTGATGGAAGGCCTCCAGCTCTTCTGAATAGTTTTCGAGTTTTCTTCCCGATGTTGGATTGGTCGACAGTTTTCCTTTTTGTTCCACGTTTTGTTCAGTTTGGTGTCACTGCTATGTGAACCTCTTAACACATGCTGAGAAGCCTTCTAGTGCCTCCCTATGGCCTGGAGCAGTGGGTGTGACACCAGCATTATCGGTACTTTAAGTTTGGTGGATTGTGTATAAAGACTCACTGGACCTGGTGCCTTTTCTAAAAACCTTTGACTATTAAAAAAAAATCTTTATAGTCATTGGCTTAGTTAGGTTTTTCCACCCCTATTTACATTAATTTCAGTATAGAAAAATCACTTAATTTAGCTTAGGTTTAAAATTTTCAAACTGATGTACAAAAATTAAGCCCATGGCCCCTTTATTATTTCTAATATTATTTATATGTGTACTCTCTCTGTTTTTTTAATTTTTTTCTTTTTTATTGATTCCAGAGAGAAGGGGAAGGGAGGGAGAAAGAGAGGGAGAGAAACATCGATGTGAGAGAGAAATATTGATCATCTGCCTTTTGCATGTGCCCTGTTCGGGAACCAAACCCGCAATCCAGGCATGTGCCCTGATAGGGAATCGAACCTAAGACCCTTTGGGTTGTGAGATGACGGCCAACTGAGCCACTCTTTTTCTTAAAGACAGAATTACCACATTTTGGTCTATTTCATAGGTGTTTTCAAAAAACCTGGTGTGCTTTTGTCGGTCAGCTTTTTGGTACCCACCCTGCCCGCCTATTACCCCAGGTCCTGGTCAGTGGCCCACCGCCTCTGCCATGCTGTTCATGTGCTTCACGGGGAAGCGGTCACACCGCCAGCTCCCAGGAGGGGTGGCCCGCAGGCTTCATGAGTTGGCGCGGTCCAGCCCCCCAGCCACCCGACCTCCGTGGGTTATCCCAGGGAGCATCAGGCATGGCTAGAGCAGACACACGCTCTCCCTCCGCATGTGGAGGAGGAAGCAGAAGCACGTGGGCTGTTGGCCAATGTTTTTCAACAAGGGGACCAACTCAGAGTGCAGCTGCCACCACCGAAGAGAGGAGACGGAAATGGTAAGCCTATTTGAGTGGACGTTTCTCTTCCTTGGGCACTCCTGGATGGTACAGACTAACTTTTGGTTTTAGTGATCAGATCTGCTTCTGTTTGTCCATTTTATTTCATTACAGCTCAGTGAGCTTTAGTAATTCCAAGCTTTTACTTTTGGAGGATTTACTTTATTATTCTTTTTCTATCTTGAGTATGCTCAGTTCATTATTATAGACTTCTTTGGTTTCTAATATTTTCACTTAATCCCATAAAATGCTCTCTGAGTCTTCTTACTTTGGCCATATTTCATAGGATTTGATATGTGCTGACCTCATTGTCTTTCATTTTTATATTTTTAATTTCATACTATATTTCTTCTTTAACCCAAGAGTTAAATAGAAGGGTATTATTTAATTTCCTGATGGATAATTTGGGGTAAGGCTAGGAGCTTCTCCTTTTTCTCTATTAAAAATCCTATCACAATATGGACTTAATTATTTCTGCATTTTGGAATTGATTGAGGTTTTACTTGTGCCTGTTTCACATGCCTTTGAAACAAAAGTGGGTGTTTTGAGACAGAGTTCTAGCTATAACCTGGTTGGATCAGGCGTGTTGATTGTGTTATTCAAATCCTCTCAACACTTCCAATATTTTATGTCCGTATAATCCACTAATTTCTGAGAGGTTTACCACAGGAATTAAGACGTTGTCTGTTTCTTCTTGCAGTGATAATAATTCATGCTTTATGTTTCAGAGCTGAGTCATTAGGAGGGCTGGGTTCACGCCCACTGCGCCATCTTGGTGGGGTATATACCTATCAATATGTAGTGTGCCTTTGTCCTATTTAATACTTGGTTTTTCCCAACGTCTGGCTCATTTCCTAGAGTTCATTTCTAATTCTGCCGTTCTAATGGATTCGGGTACAATTTTCTATTTTGCACACATTTCCTACAGATTTCCCTTGGGTTTATTTTGTACCTTTTAGAGTTTCTTGATTTGAGCATTTAATTCAATTATTTTTGTTTTTAATATTTGATAATAGATATCTTTAAGGTTCTATATTTGCCTTGAACACATTCAAAACGTTTTCTAATTCATTACTCTAATTACTGGTATTGTCTAAACAGTTTATAGGACGTTTTTATTTTGTCAGACAAGTTAAGAAAGTTTATTTAAAAATTTTCAAGTAACTGGGTTTATTTAGCTTACTCTTTTACTATTAAATCCTCGTTTCATTGCCTCACGGTAAAAATGTGGGCCAAACTAGGTCAACTTTTAGGGAGGTTATTGTGGTTTCCTTAGTAGTCTAGTGTGTGGTTGATTTTTATAGATATTTCATTCCTCAAAGACACAGAGTTGAAGACTCTCCCACGACAAGTGAGCGTTCCCAGTTTCTCGTGGATTGCTGGCTCATTGTGCTTTATATCTTTGATGTTAGGTTACTGACGAGCAGAACTTGATGATGTTATTCGGTCATTGTAATTTTTATCTTTTTCCGACATAAAATAACTTTTTCTGTTTAAAGCTTTTGTGCGGAATCACAGTTTTAGAGATGAGCAGTGCCATTTCTATTTTTGCTTGCATTTTCTTTGTGGTTTTGCCCATCTTTTTACTTTCAACTGCTTCATGTCACTTTGTTTTAGGTGGATCTTTTAATAACTCGCATGTGAACATGGACAACAGGGTGGGACTGACCGTGGGAGTTAGGGGGGTAGGTAGGGCAATGGAGGGCAGTGGGGGAAAACTGGGACAACTGTCATAGATCAACCATAAAAAAGATAAGTAGCATGTGAGTAGGTTTTTTTCCTACCCAATATAAGAAACTTTGACTTTTAAAGTGGAGATTTTTGGGTATTCACCTTGGTGTTAATAATGGATGTGCGTTTTTATTCAATTATCTCGTTTTGTTTTATTAATTATTCCCCACAAAGTGTTTCTCTCTCTCTCTCTCCCCCCCCCCCACCCCCCACCACTTCCTCCTGGAAGAAATTTGATTGTAGGGATAATCATTTCCTTGGTTTTCTACTACGTATCCCTAAAAATAGTTTGTTTTTCCTGTTTTTGAATGTCATACAATATGTGCCTTTTAGTGTCTGGCTTCTTTCACTTGAAAATATGTTGATGAGATTCCCCATGTCCCTACGTAGCCATTGTCATTGCTGTTGAGGACTCCGAGCAGCCGCCCGCCCTTGCTGGCAGTTGTGTGGCTCTGCCCCGCAGTGCTGCGTGTCTTTCCTGCTGCTTACTGCTGGCCCCGGCCACCTCTAGGGCACGCAGCCCGGAGTGGAGCTGTAGGCCGTGGGGTAGGCCCGGTTTCTGCCTTCCTGAATGATCCTGATGCTCCCCGCAGTGGTGGCCCCAGCCTGGCTCCCCGGCAGTGTGTGAACAGCCTCGTCATCCCATGTCCTCCACGGCACTCGCCACGGGCTGGGCCAGGAGCCAGCAGTCCTCGTGCACAGTGTGAGGAGCATGGGATCCTTAGGAAGGGACCTCAGTGGAGTGGTGGGGAGGGGCCCCAAGATGTCGTTGATTCTGCTGATTCATGAAGACCTCAGGAAGCCACCTTCCCAGGCCTAGAACACCTGGCCTCCCTCTACCCAGGAGCTATTCTCCTGAAACGGCAAAACCCATGGGAAAAAGGACAACTCCATTGCAGCTCAGTCACCACAACAGGGACCGGCCACCCCTTCCCCGTGCCTCAGGCCCCATCCTTCCAGGGAGCTTCAGAAGGGTGTCATACAGGGTCTTGGACTGGGCCCTTGGGGTGCCTCATAGGCCAGGCACCAGGAACTGTCACAGGCCAGATACCTAGTGCTGCCACAGCCTCAGGACTGCCACATGGGGGTCCCTTCAAGACCCAGGCTGAGCCCAGGAGCCACTGTCACAGGCCAGACACCAGGTGCTGTCACAGGCCAGGCGCCAGGAGCACAATTCTAGGCAGGTGCCCTGGGGGCGCCTTCCCATGACCCCACTGTCTCCTTTTCAGCGTCCTGATGCTGTTCCAGCTGGGTGAGCCCCCAGCTCGGGGGCAGGGACCCGCTCCTGGCTACCCTGAATAAACAAACAAATGAGTTCTAGAATTCTCACCATTGGAGATGCCCAGCCGCTGCCCTGCCCCCACATCCCATTAAGAGGATCGGTGGTGGCTGAGCAACAGTTTGCCATGGCGTGTGGGCCAGGAGATCTTCAGGGCCTCGCACCTCAATTTTCCTTTGGCAGAGTTGGGGATCCCCTCTATGTTCCAGGTAGGTTTTTGGGGACATGGGACAGGGGAAGAGGGGTCTGTTTGCCTGGCTGTCTCTGTCAGCTGTCCTCATGCCTCATGGATACATCTTCATCAGATTTCATGGTGTGCCAAGTCTGGGGACCCAGACAGTGTCAAGGCTGTTCCAGTTGGCAGGGCGACATGCACACGAGGGAAGGGCCTTATTAAAAATGGGGTAACAAGCTGACATCTGTGGAGCAGTTGAACTTGTTTGGGAGGCACACTCAAGGGGAGCCGGGGCTTGTGATGACGGTGTGGTGTGTGGGTAGCTGCTGACCCTACGTAAGGCACTCTTCAGATGGCTCACGTCTCAACACCCGGGAGGGGGCTTTCCCAATACCCCACCTCACCATCGGAAGCCGGGGAACCCAGTGCCCCTTGGAGCCAGGATCCAATCCCAGGTTTCAGTAGACTCTTTGGGGGTAAAATTTTGGGGCCCCGGGTGACAGAGGGTCTCTGGATGGCCACCCTAACTGGCCACAAGCATTTTTGTGGGCCAGTCCTGACTCGGGTCACCTGCCCGCTGCCCAGGTGCGTGCAGCAGTGGCTGCCTGTGACAGCCACAAGACGGGCCCTCCGCCTCCACAGTCTGCTGTGGACAAGGGTCTGGAGGTGTCTTTGCGGCCTGAGAGTCTTCACGGGGCTGGCATGGCCCCTTCTCTTTCTTCTTCCTCAGAGCCCTGGTTCTGGGGCTGTGGCCAGACCAACGTGTCCTGCAAGGTGGTGAAGGGGAAGGTGGTGGAGGTGGGCAAGTGGCCCTGGCATGTGAACATCCTGTTCCTGGGCATGTACATCTGCAGCGGCTCCCTCGTCCACCACCGGTGGGTCCTCACGGCCGCGCACTGCTTGCAGAGGTCAGTCAGGGCGGCGGCCGGGCCCGGGGGCTTTGCTCCCTAGCCTGGGGGGCCCTGGGGAACGTGGGGTTCTGGGTGTAGCGGCCCTACTGCGGTGACCGGCCACCTCCCTATGGCCCTGCAGGTCCATGGACCCCAGCGAGTACTCCGTGATGGTCGCGGTCCAGCGTCTCCCAGACAACGGCACTCAGCTCCCGCTCTCTCACATCGTGGTTCATGAGAACTTCAGGGACCTCATGTCCAATGACATAGCCCTCCTGAAGCTCAAGGACCCCATCTTCTGGTCCCCCCTCGTCCAGCCTGTCTGCCTGCCGACTACCAAAGTGCAGCCATCTATGGGGACCTTGTGCTGGGCAATCGTGTGGGGCCGTCCTCAGACACAAGGTGAGTGGGGGCAGGCAAGGCCTCCAAGACACCCGCCTCTTCTGAGCACAGCTCCACGACGGGCCCGTTCGTTCGTTCCTCATTCACCTGCTCGCTCTGTCGGCAAACGTGTCCTGAGCACCCACATGCGCCACACGCTCCGCTGACCGCTGTGGGGAGGAAGACATACGCAGTACTCTGGTGTAGAAGACACACGGCCTGCGTGGACCTCAGCTCCCAAAGTTAAATCCAATGCCCAGCCGTCCCCTTGCCGCGTGGCAGGAAATTAACCCCTGACTATTAACGGCCTTCCCTGCCTGCAGGTGGCCCAGGGGCACTGAGATGTTGGGCAGCCAAACACCTGTTACATTGAGACACCAATAATGTCTGGAGGTCCTGCCTGTGGGTGTCACTCTGGGGTTCTAGAGTTTTGGAGCCTTTGGGCTCCAGGGTCTTGTCCCCTTGCCAGGTAGTCACGGAGCAGTGATCAGCCTCTCACCCTCATGGACCTTGAATTATTGGGGTCATGTCTCCTTGTCCTCAGTTCAGTGCATGGATGTCGCTGTAAGCCCCTTGAGAGACTTTTGCTTAGTCTTCTTCATGAGCTTGGGCTTTTTCAAAAGTCAGGCTATGGGCTGGGCCTTTATAAATCACTCCTCCAGCAAATGGCCCTGCCCCCACCCCCACCCACAGGGAATGTAGGTAACCCCAAGATAGGGTTGTGCCAAATTGTTGAAGGGATGCCAAGGCAGGATTTCTCTCTCTTTAGTGACCCCAAAGGCCGCCTACAGTCTTCAGGAGTTGGCCGTCAGGATCATAAACAATAAGATCTGCAATCAGCGGTACCACTTCCTCTTTCTGAAGGACCAGAAGAAGTTCATGGGGAATGACATGCTGTGTGCCAGCTCAGAGTTGGGTGTAGACTCTTGTCAGGTGCGGAGTGTGTGGCCCCGGGGCAAGGAGGGGGCTTGCAGGGGTTCTGCCTTCCTTTCTACGCGGCACTGGGAGATCTTATACAAATCTCCTTTCCCTAGAGCTCAGCTTCCGGTCTGTGAAATGGGTGAAAATACTCTTTGCTCCTGTCTACAATGACGATCATAGTGGCACTATTGCCCGGGTCATTTGAGCATGTCTGAACATCCATCGGCTACATGCCTGGATCTGAGCCGGGTGCATAAGTGGCCTTAACATACAACTGTCTTATTGCATCTTCTGTTCAACATAATTTCTGAGACTTAGCCACAGTGATACGCGCAGCTCTAATTCATTCGTCAGCTCTGTCTACAGTATTCTCCTTGGTGAATACGTCAGAGTTGATCCATTCTACAGATCTTTTTGTGTAATGTATATGAGTATGCAAAACACAGACTTTATTCTTGTATTATGATTTATTAATTATTGTCTTATTTTCCATATGGACAAGGGTAAGCCTACTTTTCCCCATCCTGTCTGTGGTGAGGCAAATCCTCCTTCATTATTCTTCCTTTAGAAAATTTACCTGGCTGTTCTCCCGTGTTCATTTTAATCGAACACTTGTTCTGTCACGTCAAAAAGAAAATCATGTGGCAATTTTGGTGGACATCAATAAATTTAAGGAAAATTTGCTTTTTATTTTGCTCTCTTTCTTTGTGTCCCTAGAGCAGGAGTTTATAGCTTTCTCCGTGTAGTTACTGCATGCTGCCCCTTAAGTTTGTTCCTCGCGGTTTTCTATCTCTATGGTGAGTAGTATGTTTCTTCTTTCATTGCATCTTCTGTATGTGTTATAGATTGATTTTTTTTTTTTTTTTTTTACTTTGTAATAAGCAACCTTCCTGGGTCTAGTTGATTCTCTTTAATTTTGTAGCCCAGAGACATATCATTTGCAAATGGTGATATATTCGCCTCCTTCTTGCCTAGGTGTATGTATGTCTCTTATTTCTTTCTTCTTTTCATCTATCGCAATGTCAAGAACTATATTCTAGAACAATTTCTCGTCTACCAGGAGACGCTGTGCCATTTTGTTTTAGGTGCATCTCTTATAAACAGTATAAAATTGGATGCCATTTTCCAACACATCAGGGAGTCTGTCCTTTACCAAGAAGAAGATTCTTTTTGTCCTCCCACCTTACGATTTGCTTTGATTTTTTCCCCCCTCCACTTTAGCTCAATTTCATTCTGCTACTGGTCATCTTATACTTTCCGCACACATATTTAAACTTGAATGAACAGCTAGAGTTAACGTCTCCAACTTCCTCTGGAGCGGAACAGACTTTCCTTCATTGTCACGTTCTCCACGTCTGCCCCCAGCCTCGTCGTCCTGTAGACCACAGCTGCGAGCTCAGCTACCCGAACTCTTTTGTTAGATTGAAGGGTTCCGAGATGACTCTCTCGGGCTCCCCAGGCCTACGTGCCTATGAGCTGCCATTAGTAATGATTCAGTCTCTTCTGTTCCCCATGATTCTTCCTTTTTTCATTAGTTTGGGTACCTCTCCCCCCAGCGACCTGACATCGTCGCCCTGCTTTTCCTTGCTGCCGACCACCCAGGAGTGCTTCTCACAGTCCATCGCAGGCGTGGTGCGATTCTGGCACCTCGTCAGTCGGGAGACAGCCATTCCTTTCCGTTCTCCTACACAGTTCGTTCCAGAAGGGAGAGCCCTGCTTCATGAAATGAGCTTTCTGCAGCCATCGGATGACTGTCTGCTCTAACGCAGTGTGGCGAGTTGTTGCGAAAACACATTCCTCATGTCTGTCTACCCTGCGTGCCAGGGTTACCCCTCCCTGGTCATGGCGTGCTTCTGTTTCACTCATCTGCTGGGTTCAGATTTATAATATCTTCTTTAGAATATGTTTAATTTATTTATTCACCCAACAGGCACTCTATGCTGGGTCCTGCACAGTACAATGTTGGAGGACAGCCCAGGGAAGGCACTGGCCTGGGAATGAGCAGTTCTTTGCAGCACGGCCCACTCAGCACGGCCCACTCAGCACGGCCCACTCACCATGACCCACACAGCACGGCCACACAGCCTTTGTGGTTTGTCTTGTTTTCTTCCTCCAGCGAGGCTGGGCTTCATTTTAAGGCGTGTTGAGGAAGGCACGCTCTTTGTGAAGTTATAGAATTAAGATTGCTTCGTGTGATTTACAAATGTACCATGTTCTGGAACATTTGAAATAAATCATCTACTTCTTGCACTCTGGATAGAAGTTGCCGATGAAATCACATCGGCCTATTTCCCTTTGAGTGGGTAGTTCTTGGGCAATGTTTCAGGTTGCCCATGGTTATTAGACTTACAGGATTTGCATTTTCTTAGAAATTATTCATTTCATCCAGAATTTAAATCCATATAGAGGAAGTTATTAACATTCTTCAGATTTTGAGAAAATATGTCATCCCAGAATGTGGTTCTCGTCTCTTTTCTCCTCACACCATGTAATATTTGCATTTCCCTTCTCTTTCTGTTTTTCTTGGAGAGACTGACAAGGTGCTTATCTATTTTGTTGTTTTTTAAGAACAAGCTATTGATTTCACTTAGCAGACTTATGGCTTTTCTACTTTCCGATGCATGAATTATCCTCCTATCTTTATGAGTTCCTTTTCAAGTGACTTGAACTGACTGTGCAAGTGATAAAGAATCGATGATAATAAATAATTTATTTTTAGTCTCTCGTTTGATAGTGAAAGTATTTAGACCAGGACTCTTCTGTGTGTAATTCAGGCCCACATCCCATGGGCTTTGTGATATGTTGTGTTTTTATCTTTCTACACGCTGATTGTGGATTTTAATTTTGTTTTTACTTTTACATTTTTGAAAGTTAATTTTTTTCCCCTATGATGGGGTGGTTCACATTTCGTTATTGGGTTCTGGTTTTAGTTCACTTTGATGAGAGAAGGTCCACAAAGAAGAGTCTCTCTCTCTTCCCCCAAAGCCCCATTCTCCCTTTGAGTTCTCTGGGCTCCCGGAGTCCAGCGAACTGTACCCCTCAGGTCAAGGCCCCTAACACTGTCATCTCTCGCTTGGTTATCACTGGCTTGATTTCCCCCCTCATCCTCCATTTTTCCTCCCTGCAAAAGGCTCCTATTCAAATCTGTTTAATACATGTCTTTAAAGATGTCTATATCTTTGAAAAATACGTAGTGTTGCTACCTGCGTATTTTAATTTGCATAAATGATACTATGCTGCGTTCCCTTCCTGTGATCATTTGCTGAGATGTCTCAATGTGTTAGAGAACCCGTGCTAAGAGGTTTTCTTCTTTCAAGTCATTGCCCCCGTGTGCCCTATGTCAAATCTTCTCTCCCCCAAACATCATCTTGGGCAGAGTCTATAATTTTCAGTCACGTCCCGTTATTAAACAGCCTGTCCTATTATAAGTCTCAGTTTGAAAATCGGTTTGATTTAAACCTAAGCCCTACCCATCTCCTTCCTCTGGGGCTCCTGGGGGTTGGGGACCTGCACCCCTAAACTATCAGGGAGCTGGCAACTGGGTGATCTAGACAAGGAAAGCCTTGGCTCTCCCTCAACTCTTTCTCTGCTTAATATGCAGGGTTTCCTTAGATATGCTAAGTATTGTCCTGTAAATCTTGGTTTGAATTATCTTTAAAAAATCGATATCATCTGTGTATATCTATAGAGAAAGAACTGTTTTTCTGGTTTTTCTAATTTATAACTTTCCAATGATACAGAAGAGTATAAAGAGAGTTTTTAAAAGATCAGAAACCCACCCTGACTGGTGTGGCTCAGTGGATTGAGCGCCAGCCTGCGAACCAAAGGGTCAACGGTTCAATTCCCAGTCAGAGCATATGCCTGGGTTGCAAGCCAGGACTCCAGTTGGGGGGCGTGCCAGAGGCAACCACACATTGATATTTCTTTACCTCTCTTTCTCCCCCATTTCCCCTCTCTCTAAAAAAGTAAATAAATAAAATCTTTTAAAAAATCATAAACCCACCGTCAGCAGAAATAAGAGCCATTACCTTTTATTCATCTATGCTGTTATAAACATTCTTCTTATACTTGCACCTACTTTGCACCAAGAGTAGGGGCTGGTTTGCATTTTGAATAGCTCATTCTGCAAGCAGGATTGCAGGAAAGAAAAAGGTCCAGGGCACCACCTTGGAGGCCCACTGGGGTTTAAGGGGAGGGAATGGGGGGGGGGGGGCGTGACCAGTGTTAGAAACAAGGTCATAGTGACTCCCAAACCAGTAGCAAAGTCATTGGTAACAAAAGGCAAATGTAATTGAAGGGTCTTAAGGGCAAATGTAATTAAAGGATCTCTGAGAAGGGAGTGGATAACATTAGCATATTCACAAATCACAATAGGGGCATTTAGATGAACGCGTTAGATTGTACCTCCGGAGTATCCAGTCATGGAGAAACGGGGAAGGAGGAGAGGGGAGGGGAAACTAGTTGCGTTAGGGTGGGGAAGCTAATCGCTCTCACTTTAGGGTGGCAATTTCAGGGTGGAGAAAATAATCACTTTAGGGTGGCAATTTCAGGGTGGGGAAGCTAAGACTATAAAACCAGGTTCCTTTGTCTAGTTGGCGCGCACATTCTCCTGGCTGTGAGGGTGCGCCCGGCTCTGCAGACTCGTGAATAAAGGCCTCGTTTTACTGCTCAAGTCCTGTGTCCCAGTTTTTATTGTGAGCGTTTCTCACACCAGGGAGTTAAGGTCAGAGAGTTAGCAGGAGAATGAAGGGAGAGGCCAGCATGGTCCTGAGCTTGGGCCCCAGTGCAGAGTTCCCATGTCCCAGAGCAGGTTGATAGCCAGGTTGCATTATCAAGGACAGCAGGATAGTGGGACAGAGGAACAGTCGAGGCCTAACGAAGCTCATGCTGTGAGGCTATGGCCCTGGAAGCGGCAAGTTCATCCAGGGTCTGTGGTGAGGCCCTCCTGCCACCTCTCTTATGGCTCCCTTCCTCCCCTCCACAGAGTAACTCCGGCAGCTCCATGGTCTGCCAGATGAACAAGACCTGGATTCAGATAGGGGTGGAGAGCTGGAGCTACAGCTGCAAACAGCAGAGCTTCCCAGACATCTACACCAGCACCGCCCACTTCGCCCAGTGGATCCAGAGGCAGATCACGGATGTGAGGTTCATCAGCAGGGCCGACCCCGCCTTGCTGGGCCCGGTATTCCTCGCTGGCTACATTCTGCTGGGCTCCCTGGGCTCCCAGTGGCTGCTGTGAGCTCTGCTTCTAGGGCAGCCGTTCCTGGAGGCCGCTTCTCTCTCCCCTCTGCCCGCCAGCAGAAGTGGAGGCTAGTCTGGCTGGCAGCTTGCGGCGGGCACGACATCAGGACAGAGTGCCCTTGGGGGAGGGTCCCAGAGCCACTGCTTTTTCAGTTGTTCAATGAAGATGCTTTTGCACTTTTCGCCACTGAAGTCATCGTTTTTCTTCTTGACTCTGGCTGGAGACCTTCAGAGATGGCCCCACTCCCAGGTCCCCAGGACCGTCACTGGGGTCTCTGACCAACAGTTTCCCTGAGAAACTTCCTGCAAGGGTTGGCCTCTTCCCAAGACACCCAAGACCACACCTGCCCTTGTGGCTCTTGTTCCAGAAACTGCGGGCCTCTCCCTACTCCTCATATCCCCTAAGGGTCTACAGGATCTAACCAGTTTCTCCTCTCTCCCCAGCAGGGGTGGGTGATGATGCAGGTGGGACAGGCAAGGCAGAGCGCCAGATGGGGTGAACCTGTGCGGTATCTGCACCCCAAGCCCTGAGGTGCCTCAGTGACTGCCATCAGGTGCTGGAGAGCCAGGACAGGCTGGCACGAGCCTGCCAGACTGAGAGGGAAGAGTCCTGCTTTGTGTGGAGGGCGCGTGGGGGTCCCTCAGACCCAGTGGGCCTCAGGTTCAGAGCGGGCAGCTACCCTTGCCCTGTGGGCCCCAGAAAGGTAGTGAGTATGCTTTGCTGTCTTCCCAGAGACAGGGACACTGAAAGGCTAGCCTGGGTGTCTCTCCCAAGGCAGCAGACCCTGGCAAAAGTTAGAATGCCCTGGTTTGACTGAACTTTGACCTTATCTTTTATTAGGCTAAAACTTTCCAACAGCTTTGAACCAAAACTTTTCATAGGCTTTCCCTCACTCTGCTTTTTAAATATATTATCCATCTTTGGCACTAAGCCATCAAAATGTTCCCCAAATTCCAACACACAGAGTGGCCTTCTGCTCCCAGGTGGGCCTGGTGGTCGGCACCACTCTTTCTCTCTGAGTGGGACCCTCACCTGCGCCGTTGTCCCTAAGCAGATGGATCAGTAAGGGGACGGCCTTTGCTGAATGGAGGTTAGATTGGGGAAGGTGGAGCGCTGCTTAAATTATGCAGTCTTTTAAAACTTATTTATTTATTTATTTATCTATTGGTTTATTTTTAGAGGAAGTGGAAGGGAAGGAGAAAGAGGGAGAGAAACATTGACTGACGTGTGAAAGAAACATCAGTTGGTTGTCTCTCGCACACGCCCCCACCAGGTACAGACTGTCACCCAGGCGGGTGCCCAGACCAGGAATCAAACTGGCAACCTTTTGCTTTACAGGACGGTGCCCAATCCGCTGAGCCACACCAGTCAGGGCAAAATTACGCCATTTTAAAAAATCCTTGTTGAAAACTTTTCAATCTGGGCCATCTCATCGGGGGAGGGATGAAGGCATGAAACCAGCCCTGGGCAGACGGCGGAAACCAGGGCGCCCCGGGCATGGCCGGAAACAGGGCCATTGGCGGGCGTGCTCAGGCCGCACGTGCGTCCGGCAGGCATGAGGGGGGCCAGTCGCTAGGGGGCGCCTTCGCGGGCGGGGCACCGGGCGCACCATCGAGGCTGGCCGCTGGGGGGCGCCGCGTACGCCGGGACCAGCGACGCTCGCTCCCACCTCACCCCGGGAGCCGTCGTGGGAGACCCGCCGGGGGCACCGTCGCAAGAGGAATTCCGGGGCGCAGTCGCTGCGACCCCGGCATGGAGCCCTGGGGCAGGCCCCCTGCGCCCGCCCTGGTCCAGGCTGGGCTGCTGCTGCTGCTGCTGCTGCTGAGGCCGGAGGGTGAGCCCGCCCCCCGCCCCCCGCCCCCATGCCAGGGCCTTGCTGTCCGCTTCTGACCCTCTCTGCACCCTTCCGCAGGCCGCGTGGGCACGGGCGAAGCCCCGGGGGCCCTGTCCCCGGCCGTTCCCCGCGACTCTGGCGCCCCCTGTGCCCCCAATGCCTCCTGCTCCTCGGGCGGGCCTCGCCTCCCGCGGCAGGCCCCTGCCACGCCGTTGCCGACGGGGACCCAGCCGCCTTCGACGAGCCCTGTTTCTCAAGTCAACAGTGAGTCCACGTGGGGACACGTGTTTCATGAGCACCTCTTACGGGCCAGGCCTCCCATGCGGGGGAGGCAGAAGGCACAGGAAGCGCCCCTGGCTCCCAGACACCGAGGGCGGGGGCGGGGGGGCCGGGGGGGGCGCGGCCCAGCGGAGCTTTCAGGGAGCCGTCCGGGGGCTGTCTTGGGGCACACATGCCAGTGTCGTCTTGAGCTGTGGCTTTCAGGCATGTGCCACTGCGACCCACCTGGGAAATACTTATCCTGGAGCTCAGTTCACACAACTTAACTGCCGCCCGCGGCCTCACACGCAGGACCCAGCCCGCTCTGCCGGCATTTCTCCCGCGTTAGCCTTTACAAATGCGGGCCCTGGCCCCCGGGCCCTGGCTTCCCATTCGGAAAACTCCCAGGGGCGGAGCTTCTGCGACGCTGGGCGGGTGCATCTGCAGTTCAAAGTCCTTCCCAGGTGTCTGCGCCCACTGCCGCCCCTCCAACAGAGTGGGCGGCCTGGGGCGACGATCCTCCCCGGCCCGTGGGGCGGGCAGGGACGCTTCGTTTGCCGGGCAGGTGTGTGAAGTGGAAGGAACCTCCCTGTGGTCCAAGTCCACCCTGCCCGAGGCCTGATGGGCCCCGTGGCGGTCTGCTGCTGGGGCTGTGTCTGTTCATGCCCAGGGCTGGTTTTTCTGTTAGGCCCTCTGCCTTTCTCTCTCAATCACAGGAGGGGGGTCCCCAGGGGAAGGAGAGGGGTCTGCCCTGGCTGAAGTAGGGGAACCAGGTGGAAATACGAATGAGTTTGTGGAGAGTCTGGCCGGAACAAGGAACCAGTGGGAACATTCTGGGCAGTGGGGACAGGGAGAGGGACACCTGAGGGGCGCAGAGGCCATTCTGAGGTTGGGTACCCCCTCCACATGGGAACGGCATCATTACGTGGCGACCAGTGGAAAAGGAGAGTCATTGGGTGGTTTTGGGCCAGGGGCTGGAGAGGTGGGAGATCAGGCTGGGGGGAGGGGAAGGGCAGGTGCCATGGGATGTGGGTGGAAGGTCCCCTCCCTCATCAAGCTCTCACCTTCCTCCTCAGCCTGCGGCATGTCCCAGGAGCCGGATCCCACCCTTAGGGACCCAGAGGCCGTGGCTCGGCGGTGGCCGTGGATGGTCAGTGTGTGGGCTGATGACACGCATGTCTGCGCAGGGACCCTCATTGCCTCCCAGTGGGTGCTGACCGTGGCCCACTGTGTGATCCAGTGAGTCGGGGCCTCGGTGGTTGGGCAGAAAGGCATTTGGAGCCACGTGGGGCCCAGTCCTCCTTCCAGCTGGCCCATCAGTGGCAGCTGCACCCTTGGCAGAACCCCACAGTCCTAGCCCAGCCTCACCCCAGCTCCAAGCAGATGGGGGCTGAGTTCTACAGATTCTTCCCTGGGAGCAGGGAGCATACCCCTCTCCTCTGGCCCCTCGGTCCTATGCAGTCTTCCACAAATAAAAAATGGGGGCTTGGAAGCCATTGTCCAGACCTCCTTCCTTCTATCCAAGGAAAGAAGGGCCTAATTCTTTCATTCCACACCCTTGCTTCACTTACTCATCCCTTTCTTCATTCAACCATCAGCCTTTGACCCTCCTTGGAAGCCAGGCGCTAGTCTGGGCACTGAGGGCAGAGAGGGGACAGGTCACTTCTCTCAGGTGACTGAGAAGATGGACAAGAAAGTAGATGCTTGGTGTGGGGAAAAGAGAGGAGGCATGCCCACGTTCTGGTGCCAGGGGAGCAGCCTGAGGATGACCCCTCTGCTGGCCATGAGGGCGGATCAGGGCAGAAGTGTGATCCAAGCCTCACAGTGGACACAGAGGCCCCAGGACATGCTGGGAAAGGAGGGTAGAGGGTGAGACCTGGGCTGGTTGCACGGGACCCTTGTCACTTCCAGCGCCCGACATGGGGCCCTGGGCAGAACCCAGAGTTTGGAACCAGAGAAAGCAGCTGTGCAGTTTTGAGCTGGTCACTGGGCTTCTCTGAGCCTCAGTTTCCGCCTCCATTAAAAACGAAGGGCTGTTGTGAGGACAGGACCACGCAGTTGTGCAGAGCCCTGATCCATCTGTTACGAGGCGTGAGGTCTGGGCTTGAAGCGGGGGCGGGGCCTGCCTGGATTCTCTCCGAGTGCAGCCGCAGGTTGGAGGCTGCGTGGGCTGCCTGGAGCTGACGGCAGACTCCCTTGGTGGTCCCCCTAGGCGTGGTGTTACCTATTCAGTACGGATGGGGAGCCCTCAGATTGACGAGAAGGTTAAGACCACCGCCGACGTCCCGGTGCTCCAGGTCATCGTGAACAGCCGGTTCCGGCACCATCGCTTGTGGTCCTGGGTGGGCCGGGCCAACAACATTGCCCTCCTCCAGCTGGAGTGGGCAGTCACGTACAGCAAGTATATCTGGCCCATCTGCCTGCCCGACATGGACCTCGTGGTGAAGGACCCCTCTCTCTGCGTTGTGACAGGCTGGGGACTCCCTATGGATGATGGTGAGTCAGAGTCTCCCCAGACCAGGCAGATTGTGTGTTAGGACCTGGGCACAGGCAGGGGTCTGCAAAGACAGTTGTTTCTGAGACCTCGTTCCCACAAGCCCCCCACCCTGACCCTCCTTTTGGGCTCTCATGTCCAAGGTCTCCTTTCCCTTGAGGGTTTCAGCAGTGAGCACATCATGGTCATTCAGGCCTTAGGGAACAGAGTGATCGCCATGAACACTTGGGCCCAGGCCAAGGCAGATAAACAGGAGTTCCTTGAGGCGGAAGGGGCACAGAGTAAACGCTTGCTGTCTGCACAGTCCCAGGGTCCCCACGGGCTGAAACAGGTCCTCGCAAGTGAGAGGACCAGGCTTCTGTGTATGTAAAAAGCTCCCAGAGGAGGCCCCGTGGCCGGCCAAGGGCAGTCTGCACCCAGAGGTTGGAAGTCCCTCTAGGTCTCCCGAATGGTCCTCAGTTCCATGTCATCCCAATTTAGGAGCAAGACCCAAAGAGCAGGAATGTTGTCCCAGGTCATTGGAAAGTCCACTTCCTTAGGACCCCTGGGAATGTCCACTCTCTTCAGGGACCCCTAGCCTTTCCCACTAGAGAGGTGCCCTTCCCTGTAGCCTCACAGAGCCAACTTACCTAAAACCACTGTACAGTGGCTCCGGCCCAGGGCAGGGGGTGGCTTTTCTGTCTTCCCTGCCGTAGCCTGTCTGGGGAACGGCTGGGAATGGTCAGAAGTCTCCTGTCCCCCAGAAGCTCGGGCTAGGGGCAGAGACTGGAGGGGAGAGGAGAGTAAGCAGTGCTTGGGAGCCAGGGAGGGGCATCTGGCAAGCTCAGGAGAGGTCTTCATGGAAGGCTTGAAGAGAGAGATTTGGACCTGAGAAGGCTTGGCAGGCATTCAGGGCAGACGGAAGGGCAAAGCCAAGAAGCTGAGGCAGGCCTGGGCTCTGCGGGGTGAGACCAGGTGCAGCAAGGCCGGAGGGTGGGCAGCCTGCCCGAGGTGTCTAGCTCAAGGAGCGCTTGGGAAAGGTTGGCTGGACCTGGAGCGACCTCCGTGGCTGCTGCATGGCAGGTAGAAGAGGCTGGAGGGGTGGCAAGGAGCCAAGGGAGGTTGGTGACAAGCCCGGTGGCACTGGGCAGCAGCGGGCCACCAAGCCTGAATGGGGCCCCTGCCCCACAGGCCAATGGCCTCAGTACCGGATCACTCAGGAGAAGGCCGTCACCATCCTGGACAGAAAGCAGTGTGAAGACTTCTATCACAAGTTCTCCCGCATCCCCTCCGTGGTTCGGATCATCAATTCCCAGATGCTGTGCGTGGAAGACACCGCCGACAGGGAACAGTTCTGCTACGTGAGCACTTGTCCCCCTGCTCACTGACTTCCCAGGCACCTGGCCAGGACCGGCGGGAGGGGCGCAGGGGAGGGGGGGGCAGGGGCAGAGCGTGGGGAGGCGCTGAGCAGGGGTGGTCAAGCAGGAAGATGGGGAAGAGGAGGGGGGATGGAGGAAAGAGATGGAGGTCTGGTGGGAGAGGGGGAGGCGGATGGTGGGAAGATGGAGGGTGGGTTAAAGAAGGGGGTGGTGGAGGACTGGCACCAGAGAGAGGGAAGATGAAATGCTCTTGGAAGGTCTCCCGGGTCCCTCTCAGCCATGGGACACTTGGGGACTGTGGGGAACATCTGGTGTAGGGACACCCTGCTTGTCCCTGAGCTGGGTCACTTCTCCCTCAGGCCACAGTAGCCTCCCTGGCCCTTTTGTCCTCTCACCCCTCCCACAGGAGCTGAGCGGGGAGCCCCTAACCTGTCCCGTGGAGAACACGTGGTACGTGGTGGGAATGGTGAGCTGGGGCCCAGGCTGCAGTAACAAGGAGGCCCCGCCCATCTACCTGCGCGTCGCCGCCTACAAACACTGGATCTGGGAACGCATGAATGGGCAGGCTCTGCCAGCCCCGTCCGGGCTCTTGCTCCTGGCACTGCCACTGCTCCTCAGCCTCCTTGCTGCCTGCTGAGTGTCTCGGCTGTCCCTGGGGGTGCCCATCCTCCCTGGGCCTCCCGACACCCACCGTTTCCAGAACGCTACAGGTGCCTCTCTCCTGTCCCCCTAAGGCAGGACAGGGACTAGGTGCTCAATTAAACATTTCTCTGTTTAATTGCCTCCTCCTTCTTGGGCTTTGGAGGCCCCTCGTTCTCTGCCACCTGAACCAGATGGGGGTGGGGTGGGGACTCCGGGCACTGAAAAGTGCAGAGGCCCAGGGTCGCCTCCAGCCAGAGGTTGGGGGTGGCTCCTGCAGAAGGCGGCGGGGGTGCTTGTGTAGGATGACATCGGGGACAGATGACACTGCCCAGGCTGAAGGTGCTGCCAGGACACAGCATGAGGCTGGGTGAGGGTGTAGCTCTGTATGGGCCGGGGAGTTAGTTGCGTGTATTCTTTCTACAACATGGTAGTGAGAGGCAGGCTCTGCTTAACTTGAGTCTATCTCCTGGCCAGTAGCTAGAACACACCGTCATTGCCTTGAAGCACCGCAGTGAACTCTGACCTTCCAGCACCATCCCCTGCCTGGAGATGGTGGCAGCTGCCCACTGGGGTCAGAAATTATCCCTACCATCAGCAGCCATGTCTGTCCATAAAGGTCTGCTGAAGGCCCAGGTCAGAGGTCAGGGAACCTTGGCCTGGACTCCCTCAGGCTTGACCAGCTTCTCTGTTTGACTTCAAGTGCCCTCTGCCCCTCTGGGCTTCTGCTGCCCAGCCACACAGGAGGGTTCTGGCCTGTATGGGTAGAATGACCCCGGCCACAGCCCTCTGGCCCCTCACTGCTCCTGGTCAGAATCCAGGCATGACTCTTGTGTGCGCCCAGCCCTGGGCTCAGACCATCGAAGGCCTATTGAAGGCCAAGGGGAGAAGGGGAGGGGAGAGCTGGCAGCTTCCTCCCTGACCCTGGTGCCCTGCCTCGGCTGTGCCCAGCTGGCTGAAGCTGCCACTTTGCTTCTCGGTCACCATGTCGCCCTCCAGCTCATCCTAACAACGGCCTAGAGAGAAGTCAGGGAAGGGAACTTGAGCCTGGCCTCTGGCACCTGTCACCAGGCGGCTGCATCACCTTTCACATAATGCTCCAGGATGGGGTGTCCTGAGGGGTCACTCCAGGTCATTCGGGTATGAGAAGGCACTAAGCTTTATTTACAAATCCCTGCGGGGTGCAGGACAGCAGGAGCTTTTCCAGCAGCTCCCGTCTCCGAAACCCTTGGTTTCTCCTTAGCCTCCAGGGCCAGGTCCGAATGCCTCGGCTAATGTTCGCTGCCACCTGGAAGTCCCTCTGTGCACCTCATCCCAACAGAGTCAGTATCCTGGTGACCTTGGCGCCTTCTTGTGAGCAGTGCTTCTTTCAGGTGCTGTTGTTGCGAACGGTGCACTAGAAGCAGCTGTCTCCACCCATAACAGGCCTCTCTGGTGACCCTGCTGGGCGCTGACGCCTTCCACCACAGCTGAGCAGAGAAAGGGCCACCAAGCAGTCCAAGAGCCCCCCAACTGCTCAAATATTCCCTGGATTCCTAAGATAGGGTCCAGGTGCCAGCTTGCTTCCCTTCTCCCCCTGGCCCACTGGCCTCAGCCTTCTGCACCCGTGACCCACAGTGGCAGCCCCAGCCCCAGCCCCTGGGGCCTGAGGGTGGCGTCTCAGCAGCCCCAGTTCCATCATAATGTGTAAACTAAGTGCATGCCGTTGGCAGGGGCTTGGTCTGCTGGGCTGGGGTGCTCCTGCTTCTGGCCACCTCTGCTCACCCCACCAGACCAGAACCCCACCAGGCTTGGGGCAGACCCTCGCCCCCAGGGCTGCGATCTAGCCAAGTCTGAGAACCTCCTGCTGCCAGAGCTTCCCCTCATCCGTCCAGTTCACCCGCCTCTCTCCAACGTGAACCCACACCCCATTGCCCCTGTAGAGCCACTGCTGTTTCTGGCCAAAGGGTGGGACAGAGGCACGTCTGGGGGTGGGGTGATGGGGAGGCTGCTCTGGATCTGCAGAGGGACAGTGGGACAGTGGCTCTGGGCCAACTTTGCTGCATGGCCACGAGGATCAGGTAAAAGGAGCGGAGTCCGGGCTGGGAGGCAGGACACTGATAGCCTTGTCGCTGCCCCTGATTGGCCATAAGGACGTGGCTGTAAGGACATGGCCATGGGCCTCAGCAATGCCCTTGGAGCGGAGAGAGGATGTTCTACAACCTCTGTGGTCCATGGATGAGCTCGGAGTCCGAGGGGTCTGGCCCCCGGCCAGGACTTGAACTCCGGGGCCTGCCAGCCCCAGCGGCCACCTCCAGGAAGCTGTCCTCATTTCTATCCTTTTTTGGCTTCGTTCTCCTCATCCTCCTCTACCTTGATAGCCACAGTGTCCACAGTGTCCTTTTTCTTCTTCTTCTTACCTGTGGGGTAGAGAGGAGTGTGATGGCAGTGAGCTGGCATCCTAAGGTTCGCACCGTGACCTCCCACTCCAGCCTTCACTCCCTTCTTCCTTCCATGCCTCTCCCACCTGCACAATACCTCCTCGTTTTACCTGCCTCCCTCTTGACTGATTTCTGGGCTCTGGTGTCCAGGGACAGAGCTGGGTTCCCTCCCCGAATCTACTGGGTGGCAGGTCCTAGGAACTGGCTGGCTTGCCGGGGTCTGGTGGTGGCGGGGCCGGGCACCTGGGGGCCTGGGCCTGCTCACCTCCGGGGACTTCTGTGAGCTCATCAAGGGGTGGCACTGTCTCCAGTTTGTCGGTGTACATCTTGGCGGCCTTTCGCTGCAGGTACCGTTCCTCGATCTCCTTCCGGGTGCGCGGCACGCGGCAGTTGAAAACACAGCACAGAGTGATAACTGGAGGGAGGACAGAGTAGGCTTGGCCCGGCCTGGAGCTCAGGCACCCAGGAAGGTACCCAGACTTCAGGCATGCGTCGTCCTCATCTACCTAGGCGGGTCTCACCTAAGAGGCTCGGCCAGGAGGTGTCGCATCGTGACAGAACCGGGTAGCTGTCTCCTAAGCGGAGCTGGCTCCAAGCACTCACACAGCGCCCCACCCTCAGGAGGGCCTGGTGCTGGGGTTAATGCTCTGCTCTGAAACTCCTGATCGTTTGTGGACAGGCGTCTCCTGCTTTCATCTGGCACCAGCCCTGCCACTGGTCGTCGTCCTGAGGGTCCCTCTGACGACATTGAGAGTTCCTGGACGGTGGGGCAGGCAGCCGTGCCATGGCTCAAGCCACAGCTTCCCGGAGGCGCCCTGTGCCTCCGACCCAGGCCTCTGGGCTCCGTGTGCGTCCTAGTTTGTCCTCACCAGGCAGCAAAGAGCAGGGCCAGCATGGCCTCAGTCCCCAGGGGGCAGAGCTGCAGCCTCCTCAATCTCCCTGAGGCCCAGTCTGGGCAGCACCCCGCCCCCCAGCCTAGAGGGCTCAGACCCTGCCCTGGGGCGTTCACCTCAGACAGTTATTCCAGGAGCGGTTTTCCTGCAGAGGGCGGCTGTGCCCACGCAAGCCGGGCCGGGGCATGGAGCTGGCCAGCCCGGGGATGGGCCTGGCAGGGCAGGACTGCCAGGACCTGATTGGACCAAGTTTATTTTTCTGAGGCATGCCCCCCCGACCCCGAGTCTGACCACCTTGGCCCCAGCCTCAGGAGAGGGGATGGAGCTGCTTCCTATTATAAATCAGATGACCAGACATGACTTCTTGGCAGACTCCTGGGGACAGGAAGGCCAGGCAGGATAAGCCAGGCATATTTTGGGGAAGATGGATCAGACCTACGTGGCCTGGGCTGGAGCACCCTCTGGAGTCATCTTGTGCAGCTTTAGCCAAATATTACGGCCCCACTGAGTCTCCCCAGACTCACAAAGTGAAAGGAAAAGAATGAATGAATGAGTGAGAAGGTCTCAAAGCCTCTGATGCTGAGGACAAGATTGGGCTCCTGAATGACCAGAGGGAATAGGCAGTAGCATCCAGGGACGCTCTGGGGAGGGCCCAGCAGTAGGTCTGAGTGGGCCCTGCTGTCTGGGGATAGACCTGAGTGGACAGAAGGCCTTTCTGATCCAAAGAGCTGGGTCCTGGTCTTCTCCAGACCCTGGTGTGAAAGGCTGGTCTCCCACCCCAACCCCACTGGCTTGGGCCCCCTCTTCAAGCCACCCACGGGGCACCGCCTCGGGACCGTGCACACTTGGAGGCTCCCCACAGGAGCTGCTTCCAGACCTGGCGGGCCTGGGCTCCAAGGGGCTTCCAGGGGCAGCTGCTGGAGGCCAGGGCAGGGCTCAAACACGGCCCCTCTCACCAGGCCCGGCCGGGTTGCTTCTCATCACAGAATGAGAGAAACCAAGTGCCTTGGGTTGAGTTCCAGGGCTAAGCAAGGGGCTTAGGATGCAAGGCCCTAGGCTGAGGAGACCCCCAGAGGCACACCACGGGTCTGGGGGTGACAGTCCCATAACAGCTGCACTGCCGAGGCCCACGCAGACCAGGGAGCAGGAAAGCTGTTTCCTTCTCAGGAGACAGGCGGAGCCGTCCTGCTCCCTGGAGCGCCGCATGGAGGCCACCAGCGCTGCCCTGCTGCTCAGGGGTCTCTGGGACCGTCCCTTACCCTTTTCTAGGAAATGGGGTGAGGAGTAGGAGTTGGTCTGTGTGGTTGAAGTCCAAGTGCCTCTTTGGGCCCCAGGCACCTCCACCATGTGGGGCCTAGCAGAGCCGCGGAGAGGCCATTGCGTGCCCCCCAGTGCCCTCAGCCCTGCTCCCCAGGGTGTCCCAGAGCTGCGCCCTGCACCTGCACCCTAGACTGCTCCTGTGCCCCTGTAGGGCAGCCGCCTCCCCCACCCGCCTGCTGGTGCAGGGAGCCCCCTCCATGGACACCTGGGCCGAGGCCGAAGCCGCACCTGTCTGTCTGTGGCGCCTCCGCCCAGAAGCCTGACTGGGTTGCAGCCTTGGCTTGGAGCACAGTGCAGCCTCTTGCTCAGACCCCGGTCCCACCCTGGCTGCGAAGCAATGGTGGGGCATAGGGTGGACCTTCTCTCACAAGGAGAGCGCTTCTGGTGCCAGGAGAAGCACATGCAAATCACATGTCCCCTCTCCCTTGGAGCCACAGTGGGCTGTTGGCCCTGTCCCCAGGGGCCCTCACCCGAGACCACTCCCGCTAGCAGTCGCATGCCGCTTTAGCCCGGACCCAGGGTGCGCTCTGTAGCTGTCCTGCAGGCCTTCGCTGAGACCTGCGTGGGGACCCTCTGCTCCCGGCTCAGCTCACGCCATCCCGCCCACCCAGAGCGCCTTTCCAGCAGAGCCCCCAGAAACCCCACCCACTCCCCCACATACGCAGCTCGCAGGACTCCTCTCTGAAGCCTTTGCAGGGGGATGCTCCCCAATCCCTTTGGCCTGTAGGGAACTCCCTCAGACTCAGTGCCATGGGGCCTCCCCAACCCAGCTGGTATCTCTCTGCCCCGTTCCCCCAACTCCAGACCCCCCACCTGAGAAGGACGACTAAAAGGACCATGTCCAGTCTCAGGAGAGGAAGGGGTCTCCTGCTTCTAACTGAGATGGGTGTGAGTCATTTGGGGCAATGGTATTTGACTAGGCAGAGTTTGCAGCCTGGGAGACGCATCTGCTGGGCATCTGGGGAGCCTCTGGGCTGAGCTACGGCCAGGGTGGCCTTGCTGGGGCCCCTGGGTGTGGGCCCTTTAAGCTGGCCAAACGACAGGAAAAGCATCAGGAGGCCTGCTATAGGGAAAAATGACACGTCCCTGTCCTGGTTCCTGGAGTCCCCTGTAATTACCGTAATTGCCATGTGGCTGCATCCCTAGCTGGGGAGAATACTTCAGGTCACCACCGGCCTGTCAGCCCTCCACAGGGACTTTGTGTGGATCAGGAGGTGCCAGAAACCACAGCAGGCCTCCTGCGGGCGCCTGGCCTGCTTGCGCTGCCCGGAATTGCTGCTCTGAGCCGCCCCCCCCGGGGGGGCGGGGGAGCTGTGCTTTTTCCGCATGTGTTGGGGAGGGCAGGGAGCAGCTACTCACTGATGGACAACACGAAGAGCGAGAAGATGCCCACCACGTGCCACAGGCGCATGTCCCAGAACACCACGGTCTCCTTGGTCAACGGGGGTGGCTTGGGCTTGGGCGGGGCCGTGCTGGGCTGCAGATGAGGAGAGAGCAGAGTGAGACAGGCAGAGGCTAGGGGTGGGACTGGGCTGAGAGAGGCCCAGGTCTCAGCAAGGGCTCAACCTGAGCATTTCACAATCTCCTAGAATCACGACCAATGCCCTAGACCTTGGGAAGTTCCCGATTTATCGTAAGAGAAGGGAGCAGAGCCCCAGAAACGTGGAGCCGGGACTTGGACTGCAAGGGGGGCTGGTGCTTGGGGAAACCAAGGCCCCAAGGGACAGAAGGGGACAGCCTGTCCCCATCAGGTTCAAGGTCCCTTCAGGCAGCCTGTGGATCTCTCCTCCTGCTCCAGTCCTGGGCCCCCACAGGCAGATGGGGACTCAGGACCAAGGCCAGAGACAAGGCAAGGTCTGTGCTGCCCTCTGGACTTTGCTCTCATGTACCCTCAGTGCGCAGTGGGGTGTGGAGCCGCAGTCAGGGCCTGAGACTCTGCCACCTGGCCAGGCCCCCCACCAGGTGACCTCAATAGTTGCCTACCCTACCAGAGTCACTTCCTCTGACCAGAAGGCTAGGACGGTCTTTATAGGACAGGACCACATAAATAACTTGTTCACAATACGGCAGCGGCACCTGGAGGCCCAAAGAGGTAAGCACAGCTGGAGCAAGTCAGCAGAGCAGAGCAGGGCCAGCCACCTCCTGCCTCCCCGTGGGACATGACCCTGCTATGGAGGACTGAGAGGACATGGCCCTGCACTGAAGTGGGGGATGGGGGTCTGATCAAGACCTGTCCCTGATCTGTGGGACTGACAGGGTTATGATCTCTGTTTGGCTGAAGGGTGGATGAGAGTTAGCGCTTAGGAGAGAGGACCCTGGCACATCTGTGCAACACATCTGATTAACCAAACACGGACACATCTGGGGAGTCTCTCTGGCTCTCTGGGAAGGAAAGGAGGCCCACAGGTTACCATCCTCTCAGGCTTCCCCCTGGACAGTCAGCATGGAATGGGTACCTCCCCAAGCCAGGCACTTCCTCGTCTAAGAAACACCCATTGGCACGTGTTGGGGACACTTGGAGATGATCGGAGAGGATCTCTGCGCCAGAATTGGTACGTGACTCCCAGCTCTTTTCTCTTAATCAGGGTGAACTGGGGTGGGTGCCACATGTACAGGGCCAAACACATGTGTGCGTTCAGGCATATGGGGGACGGGGCACACATGGGGTCGGGCACACATTTGTGGGTACAGGGCACACATGGTTGGAGTACTCGTGGATGTGGTTGGCACACATTGGTAGCGTCAGGGCCAGGGGCTGGGCAGTGGCAGGGTCTTGGGTAGAGGGTAATAGGTAGCAGTCTGGCATTTCCTTGTGGCGGACACTGCTGGAGCTCTGAGCTCTGAAACTTGGAGGTCCTGGCCTCCATCAGAGCCTCACTGCTTGGAGGGGTGAAGCCTATAGTGCTGGGGTGGGTAGTGCTCTGGACCCCAGCCCTGCCCATATTTCTGGTGCTTCCTGGGTCCCCGGCCTCAGCCAGGCCCTTGCATAGGCTGTAGGATGATGGCAGGTAGAAGGGCCCCAAAGGCGATTTCCCTTAATGAGTTGGGAGAAGACGTGCTCCTGGGGGCTGCGGAGGAGTCCTTGTCAGAACTGACTCAGCCTCCCACCCATCCTCAGCCTCTTCTATACCCAGACCAGCTCAGTTTCTGCACCTGTGGCCTCAGGGCAGCCAGTTTAAGCCAGCCTGGCTCCCCTTACAGGGACACTGGAGCTGACATCCGACTCCAGCCCAGCCCTCCGGTCACACCCCTGGTCAGCAGCAGGGACAGGCCAGCACCAGGCTGCAGGGCTCTGCCCCCTCCCAGACCCCTCAGACCCTTCAGTTGAGGGCTGTGTCCACTCAGATCCCCAGGATAAGGCTCTGTCCTCCCTCTCTCATCCTGTCCCCTAGCACCTGCCACTTCAGGGTTCTCCTGGGTGCCACCGTGTTCTCTCTACACTCTGCTTGCCTAGGCTCCATCCTTCGCTCCTCCCTGGCCTTGCCTCTTGGCTTCATGCTCCAGAATTCTGGGCCTGGTCCGCCTCTTTGGCACCCCTTCCTGGCTCAGCAGCAACGGGGTACAGAGGGGTCAGGGAGGCTGCAGACAGCCAGCCCTTCCTGGCCCCAGACAGGCTCCTGGCCAGCCACCCAGCCATCTTCCTGCCCTCTTCCTGGGCACTCTCAGCAGCTCCCCCCAGCTCCCCCAACGACGTGCCCTTTTCTGATTTATTCTCTTCTGTCCAGTCAGGTCTCATTATGATTCTCCCCTTCTAGAAACTTCTGCTAGCTCCCCATTTTCACCAGGACCAAGACAGACCCTAAGGCCACAAGTCCTGCCCTGCCTGCCCGTCCCTCCAGGGCTGAATGCTTAGCAGGCAGGCAGACTCAACACGTTCCCAAGGCTGTGTCTGCCCCATTGGACAGGAGACCCTGAAGAGCCTTTGGAGGCAGAAGCTGTTTCCTCCAGCACACCCTACAATGAGGAGCTAGATCCCCCCTATCAGACTGGAGGACTATGCACCCCCTCTCCCCAGGGCCCCCCGTCAGACCTGGAGACTAGAGGAGAGGTGCTGAGTGACCCCATCAGACGGGACACCGCCATATCCCCCAATCATACAGGGAACCCTGAAGATCAGGTCAGGGTGAATGTCCTCCATCAGACACACGTCCTTGAAATCAGGAGCTGTGCCCTCCCATCAGACCAGGGCCCTCAGATTTGGGGCTGTCTCCCCACAGCCTGCAAGCGTTTGGAGCAGGTCACCCCATTAAGCCAGGTCTTGCAGGGCAAGAGGAAAGGAAAGGCAGCTCCCGGTTCAAAAGGCGCCCCCAACCCCACCCTCCGCCTGGACGGTGACGGCCCCCCTGAGCGCCTCGCGCCGCCTGTCTCACCTCCACCAGCTGCCCGGCGACCTCCGCGAGGCAGATCCCCAGCGCAGCGCCGCCCAGGGCCCAGAGGGGCCCCGCGCCCGGCCACCGCCCCGCCATCTTTGCGCTGCCCGCCCCTCGGGCCCACAGGTCCGAGAGCCCGGCGATGCCTGCAGGCCCGGCGACTGTTCCCTGGCCAGCTGGCGCTCGACGGTGGCGATCTGGTCACAGGCGGCGGGTGGGCATCATTTATTCATCGTCGGTGTCTGGTTGCTGTGCTGCCCGCCCCCACATTAGAGCGGGTGAAGGGCCCGCCCCCCTTCCGGGAGGATTCAGAGCCCCCCATCCCCCCACACACCTGGACCAACGTGGGGTGGGCATGGGTGGGAGGGAGGACAGGCTGGGGGGTCAGGCCCTGAACAACAGGCTCACCCTCCCTTCCCCACTGGGCCTCAGTTTCTACATCTGGGAAAAAGGGAGGGGCTGGAATCTGTTGATCTAGGTGGCCCTTCCCATTTTGACGTCCTGAATTTGAAAAGCTGTGTTGGACCTAGGTGGAGGGGGGCATGGCAGGCGGGTTGCCATGGTGACAGGCGCCCAGGGATGTCCTGTGCTTTCTGGGCTGGCTTCCTGCCCAGAGGCGGCTCTGGTCACCCTGGACACCAGAGCTGGGGGCGGGGGATGGGGAGCAGAGGATAGTATGGCCAGAACTGCCAGCTGCGGGTGCCGTGGAAGGTTCCTGAAGGAGCCAACATCTGCAGCTAGCAGGACAGGGTAGGCTCCCCCTGGAAAGGCTGACTCTGACTGACCCTCAGCCTCGGCCAAAGCCTGAGCCCTGACCCTGACCTCACACTGAACGTGGCCCACATCTCACTCTGGTCCTGACCCCAGGGTGAGCCCTGACAGCCCAGGGATGGCGGGAAGGAGTGGGAGGCTCTGAGGGGCTGTGGAGACCTGGGGAGGGCTTTGGAAGAGGCGTGGGCAGCCTGGGTGGGAAGACTCTTCTGGTTTATCTTCCTTCCTCTCTCCTTCCTTCCTTCCTTCCTTCCTTCCTTCCTTCCTTCCTTCCTTCCTCCCATTATTATTAATTTCCCACCTGCTGGTTGCTGGAGGAGCAGCTCAGGTGTTGAACCCCTGCAGGCCGGGGTGCTTTGGGCCTTGGGCCCATCCTCAGAACTGGGGGCCCTGCAGATCCAGAGCCTTGTGGGGCTCTTGCTGGGAGGTGCCATAGATGAGCAAGGACCACGGCAGGCTCAGTGGAGGGCAGAAGGCCAGTGTCAGACACCCACAGGTGTCGGGACTGTGAGATGACAGGGCAGGCAGGAAAATGGGAGAGCCACTGGCAGAGCACGGCTGGCCTACGGGACCTCTCCAGGAGACCCTCAACAGTGGTTGGCAAAGTCTGGGGTTCCTCAGGCAAACAGGAATTCCTACAGCCCAAATCACTCGCCACAGCTCTCTGCGCCCCACTTCCTCATGCCATCTGTCATGGGCCAGGTTAGGGAAAGCCACACTGACCAGCCAGGAACATGGGGTCACCCCTGGGGCATGGTGTCAGAGAGGACTTGCCTGGACTGGGTTAGGGTGAGTGAATCTAACAGTGGCCTTGGGCAAATCATTACTCCCCTGTGCTTTGATTTCTTCATCTGTGGGATTGTGAGGGCAGGACGATCATCACAGGGGTTATATGAGCAAACAGTTGTGGGGGTGCTGACTCTCTGTGACAGGACAGCTCAGCCCAGGAGCAGAGGGGTGTCCCTGTTTTCTGTAAAGTTCATCGTCTTCCCATCCAAAAATCAAGGCAAGCCCAACGAAGAGACCTGAAAGGGAATATAATCATGTTTGTCCCCGTTGTCCTCTGAGAAGGCCACTGCTCCTAGTGGGCTCTGCTTCTCCACAGGCTCTTAAACACAGCTGAGAGCTGTGTGCCATTTACCATATACCTTTTCCCAGAGCTTTTTACCCAACACAAGTATCCTAGATCCCCCTACCTGCACCCCAAACGCATTATCAAATACTATCACACAGGCCTTGAAGTCACACTGACTTAAAATAACAGGGTGTCCTGAAAGTCTCAGTGAAATTTTAAGCTTTAATAACCACAGAAGTATAAAGCTACAAATTTACAAGAAACACCATTTGAAAATTTAATTATTTAACTGTCCTTTTGTGCCTTCTGAAGATGGCAAAAGTTGGCTTAAAAAAAAGTTATGATCCAAAATTCACTAGATTAGCATAGAGAAAATTTAAGTAATTAAACTTTGAGATTATGTTTCTTGTAAATTTGTAGCTTCATGCTTTATAACTTCTAAAGTTTTTGATGCTGTAATGCTTAGAACTAAGGCTTCTGGAGCACAATCATATTGACAGCTATGAGTCCTCAGGGGCTACTTAACCTCTCTGAGATTCAATTGTCATCTGTAAAATGGGTATGACTACAGTATCATGGCACCTGCACATGACAGGCCTTCAGTAAATGCTGGTCATCATAATTATTGCTGTCACTGTGGCTAAATGTAGCATGATATTACACTGTCAACAAACCCAACAATAGCTTGTTCAATAAAGGCCCTGTTGTTAAACATTTGCATTATTTTCAATTCTCCAAAAGTACACACTACGGTGAGAGGAACATCCTGAAAGTTAAAGCCTTATTCATCTTTTTATTCCTCTATTTACTCATGAAAAATTGAGGCCCCGAGAGGGGTCATGTCCTGCCTAAGGACACTCAGGAATTGGAGTGTCAAACTCAGTCTTCAGCCCCTAACCCAGGGCTCTGCCTACTGTCCAGTGCTGTTTTTACATCTCATGAAATTCCTCTATCCCCTTGCACCTGCCCCAAGTTGGGCCCGTCAGGTTTAGGGCGATAGAGCTCTGGACCCCCAGCCTGGCTTCCCTGGAAGACAGTGTCCACTCCATGCATGGTAGCACAAAAGCTGGCCTGCAGAACCCTATTTGTCCCTTGTGTACTATTTTTAGCTCTTGTGGGTTTCCTGTAGGAACCCAGTCCAGCTTCCAGGGCCTCTGGGTTGGAAGCCATGAGCAGAATAAGTTAGCAGTGGCCAGGGGACACTGTGTAGAGTTCTCGCCTGGAGCCTGAAACCCCAGGGCTTAAGATTTAGCTCTGCAGGAACAGGGGGTAGGAAGCAGGGATCCCCTCAGTCAGACTCAGGCTGTGCCCTGGGGGATCTTGAACTTAGGGGTGGGGGTTGGGCATCCTGGGCCTGTGACAAGTGGCTAGGGCCTGCTGGGAGCTGGCAGTCTCTGGCCTTGTTGGCCTCAGGCCCGGCTCAGAATAGCTCTGGGGCTGGGCTGGGCCTGGGCGGTAGCTGTGTGTGCATAAGTATGTGCTTGTGTCCCAAGGCATTTGTGTACACAAGAGTGTACATGCATTTGACACTTGCCTCTGTGTGTGTCTGGGTGTAAGTCTCAGTGTGCATTTAATTGAGCAGTGTGTAAGTCTGTGTCCATGTGGACGTGCACATGGTCTGCACACATGTGCCCATGTGCAGGGCTGCCACCTGATGAGGCCCTGCCAGTGAATTCAATAGTAGATGAGTCTGTCTGGCACAAGTGAGTGGACATGCCACCACATTACTGTGGTGTTGTATATGTATGCAGGGTATGTGTGTGTGTGCGTGGGGGGGGGATTGGGCAATGGCCCTTGGCTATGTTGCAGGTGGCCAAGGGTAGGTGGATCCAGTGGAGCTTGTCCTTTGGGCACTACCCGGGGCACTACAAATTAGCTGGCCCCGAGCCAAGGATGAGCTGGCTTGCCCCATTTGTCAGATAATAAAACTGAACTTGACAATGCCCATGAGGTCACCCAGTGAGTGGGGAGTAGGGAAATGAAGACTGGCCCCCAGTCTTCCAATTCCCTTACATGTCGCTGAACAGGAAGTCTGAACTCTGGGGAGGAAGCTGACAAGGCCCTTCCCTTCCTGTTTGAGCCCAGGCAGTCCTGCCTTTCCTTCACTACAGGTACAGATGAGGAAACTGAGGCCCAGAGTTGGGAAGGGCTGTCACAGACACACCCAGCACAAGACCAGATAGATCCCTCCTGCTTAGGGCCGTGCCTACCCCATTTGTCCCAAGTGGTGAGACCACAGGCTCCTGATGACCTTGCTCTCTCATGTGGCATGGACGTCTCCAGTCCTTGGCCCTTCCTCCCAAGCCCCAAAGACCCCTGGCCTGCCCACTCTCATGTGCCAGGGGACCCACAGACCTCCCTAGACCCTGCCCATCTGCTAAGAAGCCCCTGGAACTGGCCATGCGCCCCCTCCGCCAGGGTCTCTCTTCAGCCCGGCAGGATGGGACATGGCTGTCGCTGCCTCAGACTTGAGTAGGGGGTCGCCGGACCACCATGTTTGCCCTGGCCCTGCCTGCCTCTGGATGGCCCTTTCTGCCTCCGTGTTCTCAGCGGTGAAAGAGACAGAGGTGGTTCAGTGTGGCCGGTCAGCCCTGGAAACTGCGTGGCACAAGAAGTGAGGGGGAACTGGCCTAGCAGCCAGAGGGGGACCAGGTCAGACAGCAGGCTCCTTTGTTACCGGCACCAGCCATGGTCCCTCCCCCTCCCGAGGTCCTCGGCACTAGGCTTACGCCATCCTTTCCAAGGTCGCAGGCCCTGGTGCAGACAACCACTGGCTTCACACTCTACCGGGCCATGCTGAGACCCAGTGGGGGGAGGAGGACTTCCTCAAGGTCACAGACAGGAGAGGTGGCTGGCCGTGGCCGCCCGACACCAAAGGGTGGCAGGGCAGCCTCAGTTTACCCCACTCACGGCCACAGGTGTCACAAACCCACCCAGCGCTCCACCTGGGCCTGCTGCCTCTGTGACTCGGTGAGGGTCGAGGAGGTCACAGGCTGCACCCCAGCTCAGCAGAGCAGCAGAATGTGGGGGCCGAGGAGGGCTGGGAAGGTCCTGCCAGGAGGAGAAAACCGACACTCGTCGGAGCCCTTGCCCAGCTTGAGCGATCGTGGGTTGGTGGGGGGGCGGAAGGGTCAAGTTCACCCCCTCCTCTTCCCCGTCCCCTCGTTGGGTCCCAGGAGCCTTCGGACCGGGACCCGAAGGACACCAGAGGGAGACCTCAGCAGAGACCACGGGCGCGGGGCGGACAGACGCCGCGCCCCACCTCCTACTGGGCGGCTCTGCCCCCTCGCGCTGCCGCTCCCTCCCGTGGAGCCTCACACTGGGGGCGTGGCGAGCTACGGAGGGGGCGTGGCGGGAGGGGCGTGGCGAGCGGGGAGGGGCGTGGCGGGCGGCGGGCGGTGGCGGCGTGCGGGCGGCGGCGAGCGTACAGCGGCCCGGCTCCCGCGCACCCCTTGCTCGGCACCGCACCGCACAGGTAGGGGCGGGGCGGAGGTGCGCACCTGTGGGCGGGCTCCTGCGCTCCGCGCTCTCCTCGCTCCGGGTGGGTCTGAGCCTCCGCGCCCCCTGGGGCCGACGTGTCGCAGTTTCTCTACGGCTCCGCGGTCTCGGCGGCACGAGTTTTTCCGAAGGTTCCCTCTGACCCAGTGGGGTTCAAGCTTCGTCTTCCCGGCCCCGTGGTCACCGGTTGGTTCGGATTTAGGGGCATCGCAGGGACAGCCCCCCCTTCCCCCACCAGGGCCCGCGTGAGATCGCGTCGCCCTGGGGCTTGGCCTGGGCCGTGGTGCAGGTCTCGGGCCTCGACTAGCCTGAGAGACTGCCTGGAGGAGGTGACGTCGGCTGGTGTTGCCTGCGGTGAAGAGCCGCGTGGGCTAATGCCTGGTGGCTGGAACAGGAGCCCATGTTTGGGAAACTCCAGCAGGGAGAGGAAGGGAAGTTGTGAAGTATGCTGGGAGTGGAGGAACTTCCAGGACAAGAAGCTTAGAATCGCGGGGGGGGCAGAGCAGGGGTGCTGAGGGAGAGGGGAGGTGGAGACGGGGGAGGGGGCGGGCTGTGATGGTTCTGTGCCCCCTCCCTTGGTCAGCCCCTGTCTAGCTGTCTACCACTGAGCTTGCTGGTTGATCAATCAAGGGGGCTCCAGGGCAGCCCAGGACAAATTCTCCACAGTGAGCAGAATGTCTTTGCCTGTCCATACCAGGAAATACCAGGATAGGTGCCTTGACAGGGTGTGGCTGAGGGGCCAGAGGGGCCAGACTTTGGAGAGAGGGCCCGGGAGGCCTCAGTGACCTTGCCTGAGAGGGACCCATTATGGACAGAAGCCAGGAATGCAGGGAAGAGAGCAGGTCTGGCTGCTGGTTAGATTGACACAGGGACAGGCAGCTGACTCACCTGGGCATGCCTAGACTGGCCAGTTCTGTGCTCACTCCACCCCTTGGTGAGCACTAAGGCTACCTGGGGAGGTAGGAGTCTGGACCCTGCCGGGAACTTGCTGTGTGCCCTCAGGCGAGTTGCCCAGCTTCTCGGAACCACCTAGCTTAGGTGAGCTTGGTGGGACTGGGAGCCAGAGGCCTATAGATAGTGTCTCTGGGCTCTCCTGTTCATTTCTGCACCTCAGTTTCCCCATATATATGTCATGTGCAGTCTCCCACTAAGGAACCTTAGACCTTAATGGATAGAGAGGGGAAGAAGACCATATCCTTGACCAGAGAGAGGGGGATTGGAGTGGGACTGGGCTAGAGAGGGGAGAACTCCTGCTGGGTCCCTCTCAAGTTCAAGTTCAGCACCTGCACCTCCTCCTTCTCCTTCCCTGCAAAGACATACACTCATGCATACTCACGCCTGGCCTCACCCTGTCCCTCACACTCACCTCATCACGTCCAGGATGAAGCCCAAAGCTTCAGACCCTCAACCTCAACTTCAGCCTTCCCCCACCCGCTGCCTCACCAGCCATGCTTAACCTCTGGCCTTTCCTCTGGACAGTGTGACTCAGTTTCCTAGGGTTAGAGATTCCTTTGGGGCCCCAGAATAGTGTCTGCAAACCAGGTCCGTAAGACTCGTCTCAAGGGGCCTCAGGCAGCTCTGACAAGTGAGGGAGGCTGAGGACTGGGTCCCCAAACCCAGAGCCACTCCCCTCCACCAGTTCATCCTTCTTAGGGAGGACTAAATATTGAAAAGCTCAGATTGAGTTGGACCCCCGTTTTATAGAGGAGGTGACTGAGGGACAGAGAGGAGCAGGGCTCTGGAGGAGATGGGGCATGGCTAGGGCTGAACTGCTGGGTAGGGGCCCCGGCGGTCCTGTGGGAGCAGCTGCCAGCTACAGAGAGGGGCAGGGAGCTCTGCGTCCTGAGTGTGGCATTTGTGTGTGGTTGGGGGGTGCTGCCAGGCCCCCAGGTGAGTGGGGGGGGGTACTGGTGTTCAAGGCCTCCCGGCAATGACTTATTTACTGCAAGTCTCCAGCTCACCCTGATCTGGTTCCCAGTCCGCACCTCCCATCCTGGTTGCACCCTCCTTCCTCCATCTTTAGCCACTGTCCTCACCTCTCAGCCCAGACCCCAGCTGCCTGCCAGCTGAGGGCGGAAAGGTCACCCCGCAAAGGGCCTTTCCATCCCATCCCTTTCTGGAGAGATGGGTGAGGGTCCCATAGGCCTGGGCCATCCTTGCTGTACCCCCTGACCTCTTGGCTGGACCCTGCTGGTCTGCCTGAGCTGACCTGGGGCAACCTGCCTCCTTCCTGGTGGAGGTAGGGAGGCTTAGGGCTGCCGCAGGGGCCGGCAGAGAGATAAGGCTCCAGCTGGGTGTCCAGCCACTTCCCCTTCCTGCCACTCCCTCCCAAGGCCTCGCCCTCCTGGAGCAGCAGCCTCAGGAAAGGTGGGGCAGGAATGCCTGGGCCTGGCCTTTGGCTGCAGCTCTGAGGCACCCACCCCGCTCTGCCCAAGAACCAGTGTCCTGAGAGTTGTAGGCTCCTTGGGGCCAGATGGAGAGGGATGAGACCCCCTTTCCTCTTGCCCTTTTGAGTCTGCCTGTGTCGCCTGCCCATCACTGGCTGCCTTCATTGTGAATCTTACTCCACCCAGGTCCGCTAACTCCAGGGCCTCAGCGGCAGCTCGGGGAGGAAGGCGGAGTTGGGCAGATGACTTCCTTTGCCAGGTGAGGGCACCGAGGTCTGGTGAGAGGCGGCAGTGTCCACTTGGAGGCTGTGGCCTGGCTGTGTGGCTAGGTTTGAGCCCAGGCCCCAGGCCCCAGGCCGCATGCTGCGCCCCTCCAGTCAGGAGGCCCCATTCCCAGGTGATCCCTGCCTGCTTGGAGGGTCCCTTATTCCAGGGCAGGAAGTCCAAAGGCTCGAGCCTGTGTCTTGAGAGAAACCCTCCAGCAGGGGGCGTGGAGAGGCTGGCTCCCACCCACCTTGGCCTCATCCTCCCACCACCTCGCACCATCCCCTAGCACTGTCCCCAAATCGGACTGAACGCTCCTCCCTTGCTCTGAGGTCCTCCATGGCTCCTCTGTCGGCCCCTTAGGGTGCCCCAAGAGCCTGTGCTCCCATGGTCCCCACCTGCATGTCTTGTCCTCCTCTCTGCCTTTGAAACCCCTGCAACGCCCCCCCCCCCCGCCCCATCCCCCAGACTTCTGCTTCCTTCCCCAGCCCTGTTGGGCAACAGGGAGCCCTGAGCCACGGCCTTGAGAAAGGCCAGGCTCCTCTGACAGCATGCCCTTGTTACCAGAGACCCTCTGTATGTCACTGAGCCCTGGGAGCCATAGCGGGGAGTGAGCCCAGGAGCGAGCATGCCAGGCATGCTTCCCTTGAGTTCTGCGTCCCTCGGGGCGGCCACTCCTCCAGGCTCCCTTCAGCTGGGCCCAGGGGGAGAGTGGCGCAGGGCTCAGTGGCCAGTCCGGGAATGTCTCTCTGAGGTGACCTGGGTTCACTGCTCAATTCTGATGTGGGGTGGCCACGGGCCCTGCTTGCAGCACATGCCCGAGAGGCCGGGCGCGGCCCCTGCTGCCCCCGGTGCTGTCTCGCTGTAATCGGCCCGTCCACAGGTCCTGAGGCCGGCACCCCGCCATGTGCAGCCCCGAGGAGGCGGCCCTGCTGCGGGTGGAGGAGGTCTTCTCGGCCACGCTTGCCCGAATCAACAGCCTTGTCCTCCAGCCCCTGCTCACGCTCGGTGAGTCTTGGTTCTCTGATGGGGAGAACAGGGGACCCAGGAGCTGTCCCGGGGACAGGATTTTTACCTTGTGGGGCCCTCTGAGCTGCAGCCCCAGGTGCTGGTTGCGCCTTTCTCAGGGGGACCCTGAGGGTCCAGACCCAGCTGTGCCTGGAGATGAAATTCCACCTCTTCTGGGGCGCAGGCCTGGATTCTCTGGCTAAGCCCTTATCTTGCTGGCCCCCAGGGCGTGACAGGAAGGCACATGTTACCTCCAGGGTGGGTCTCACTTGTGAAGTGACTTGGAGCAGGTGCCTTCCTCTCAGGGGACTTTGTCCCTGCACCTGTGAGTGGCGTGGACTTCAGGACCCTACAGACTCCACATTCTGGGTCCAAGGAAGCTGAGACTCAGGGAATTAGTGTACCGGGTACCCCCGGGCCACTGGGGCTATCCCCGTTTGGTGAGGAGGTGGGTGGTGCCCGTATTTACACCTCAGGGTGCTGCTCACCACTGCAGCTGGCCCGTCCCCTGCTGAGCTCAAGGGGGCACATGGGCTCCCAGTCCCGTCCCAAGGACCCCAGGCGGTGGGGTGCTAGGGCCTGTGTGCGCCCCCTGGAAGGTGGGGCCGCTCTGTGCCCGCTCAGTGTGCTGTGGCCCTGCCCCAGAGCCCTCGGACCCCCAGGGCCGGGAGTGCCAGCAGCTGCTGCAGCAGCTGTACAAGAGCTCCCAGCGGCTCTGGGAGGTGACGGAGGAAAGCCTGCACTCACTGCGGGAGAGGCTTCGCCACCCGGACGCGGTCGGCCTAGAATCGCTGCTGCTGCTGCATGGTGCTGATCATGTCCTGCAGGTCCACATGGAGTAAGACAGCGGGAAGGGGTCAGAGTGCCACGTGGCACTGTGCTCACATGGGTCTGTGTGTGGGCAGAAGTTGGGCTGAGCCTGGGAGGGGAATCACCTGGGGTGGGACTCAACCTGGGGTCGGTCTCACCTGGGGTGGGACTCACCTGGGGTCGGCCTCACCTGGGGTGGGGCTCACCTACGGTTGGCCTCAGTGGGCTCGGACATTAGCCCGCTGTAGGCTCAGATACCCCAGACCTGAGCCTCGGTGCCTCGCAGGGAGGGAAGATTTTGTCAGTTAGAATTGTCTCGTTGGGTCAGTCAGGACTCCAGGTTCACCTGTGCCTAGAGCCAGGCCCCTGTCTAGGCCTCAGGGCTGCAGCCACTCAGTGAGTGGGATCTGGGGGTCCCAGAAGGGCAGGGGCGGAGTCTGGAGTGGGGGCTGGGCCTGCAGGGTGCCCTCTGCGCTGCCTGCAGGTACATCGAGTCCTACACGAACTGTGTGGTGGTGCAAGCCTTTCAGAAGGCAGCAAAGCGGAGGAGGTAGGCACGGGGTGCTGCAGCAGGCCTCAGGTGGGGGGCGTGTCTGGGAGGGAAGGGCTGGGGAGGCCCCATCCTGGAGCAGTGAGGGTCACCGCCTGTGACTCATCCTGAGCACTCCTGGCTCTGACGATGGCTACTGATCTACACTGGAGGAGGGAGGCACTCCTAGGGACAGCGGACTCCGGGAGTCCACTAGCCGGGATGGCCTTGGGCAGGGCAGGGGCACTCCGTCTTGGGGTGGATAGTTGTAATCACTAATCCATTGAAACCCTGAGATATTGCTACTGAGTCTCCAAGAGGGCCCCTCAGGCTCTGCATTGACCTGCTAGGAGAGGTTCGGGGTTCGGCACTGTTGCGGGGATCTGGGGGGATCAGCCAGGGCAGGGGGGCGATGGTGGTGGGCGCAGGGATGGAGGAGGGGAGGGTGACGTTGGTGTGTGGCCCTCCCGCCCCTCAGTGAGTACTGGCGGGGCCAGCGGAAGGCGTTGCGGCAGCTGCTGTGGGGCATGAACTCCGAGGGCTCGGTGGGCACCTCGCTGGTCCAGACCCTCCGCCAGCCACTCACCCATCATGTGCAGCAGTATGTGCTCCTCCTGCTGAGCCTCGGGGACACCATCGGGGATGTAAGTGGCCAGGCGCTGCTCACCAGGGCTGTCGCCTGTGGGGAAGCTGGGGGTGAGGAGGCACGGGGCTGTGGCTCAGGACACCTGTTGTGTCAGGAACCCTGGTTTGAGAAGGACCTGGCCAGGCTTTGGGGACATGGCCCTGTTCTGGAGGGGGTTTAAGGGACATGTTTTTGCCCTGGGGTGGGCTGAGGTTCTTGGCTCTGCCCTGGCGGAGCTGGCAGAGACCCGTGGAGTAGACACAGAACCATATGCTGGGTGTGCGGGCACAGGGCGCGGGCCCAGCCGGGGAGCCACGGAATGGTCCCAACTCCCCAGCAAGCACCTGCACGCTGGCCGCTCCCCGGAGGAGGAGCTGGTGGGGAGGAAAGGGGAACTTGGGCTTAGATGCAGAGCCGGGGCAGCCCTCACCTGGTGGGAGAAGGTTCTGATAAGCCCCCTGCCCTGGCTGCTCTGTCCCCCCACAGTGTCACCCCACCCGGGAGCTGGTGGTACACGCAGCCGCCCTGTTTGGGGACCTGCAGTCCTTCCTGAGGCAGGCGCTGGACCAGGCTGTGGCCACGCAGGCGCTCTGGCACACTCTGAGCAGCCAGCTGAGGGTGAGTTCCCTCGGGCAGGGGCCTGCTGGGCTGCTCCAGCTGCTTGCTACGCTCCCCGGGCCTCAGCTTCCCCGTTTGGAAGTTGGGGGAGGGATGGCCGAGCCTGAAGGCTGTGCAGTGCCTCTGTCTAGCCGTCTTCACCCATTTGGAGCAGTCAGCAGAACTGACCCTCTCTCTTGGGATGTCACCACATGATTGCACCCTCATGTCCCTGCCCACCATGGCACCTACTGTCCCTGCAAGGGGGACAGTTCCCCAGTTCCCTGTGCTCTGAGAGGGTGTGACAGGTTTGGGGCCCAGGGTAGAGCAGGAGAACAGGGCAGGGCCGGGGGGGGGTGGCAAGAATTGCCAGAGGGAGGCGGGCGGGCACTGCAGAAGCCCAGGTGAGAGGTGACCGGGGCCTGGAAGTGGCCATGGCCCGAGGTGGGTTGGGGAGAGCACAGAGATGCTTCGAGAGAAATTGTGCCACCCTGTTGGGAGTGGCTGGGAATGACCCTCCAGACCTTGGGGCCCCAACACCGTCCATCAGTGTCTATCATGGACCTGGGGGCCTCCCGGAGGTGGTGGGTGTGGGAGGGGGTGTCGGGGGCGGAGGCAGACAGTGGAGTGGCGGGCTGCATCCAGGACCGGTGCCTGAGCCCTGTGCCTCCCCCTTCCTTCAGCAGGATGCTCTCTGCACCCCTACTCGCCGGCTCTTGCAAGATAGCCAGGACATACCCGTGACGGTGACCCCGCTGCAGGCGGAGCGCATGCTGCTCTTCGATGATGTCCTTGTCCTTCTGCAGGTTGGGTGGGGCAGACCAGAGGTCTGGGGACCACAGTGGGGGCCTGGGGTCTGGCTGCGAAAGGTGGGAGAGAGGCAAACAGGTGGGAGTGAGAACGTGGGCTTGTGGGGGAGGGACTGGGGCTGAAAGGCAGGGGGCTGTGTGGGGGCAGCAGGTGGCAGTGGTCCTGAAGGAGCGTGAGCTGTGCGGAGAGGCTGCCAGAGCCCCTGCTAATGTCTTCACCTCGGGTTCCTCATCTGGAGAATGGGATAATTGTGCGTGAGTCTGCCCTTCAGCAGGTGCCGGCCAACTCAGCTCTCCTACTCAGATAGGAGAGGAACCCCAGGTGGGAGGCCGTGGGTGGCCCGTGGGGGCTGAGGAGGGCTGGAGGAACCCCTCGGGGCGTGGACAGGCCTCTATAGAGAAGGCCACCATGCAGCAGCAGGACCTGGGTCTGCGGCGTACAGAAGCCAGGAGGGAGTTGGGCCTCAGTTTGAGATTGTGACGTGGCCAGTAACCCTGACTATGCTTTGTCCCCTTGAACTCATATTGCCCTTGTGACGGCCCCAGCACTGTCTTCTCTGCCCCCTGGAATGTCAGTTGGGAACTCTCGTGCAGACAGGAGATGCCACTTGGCCCGCTCAAACCCGTGTCCCCGGAAACCTGGTTTGGGGGTTTTGATTCGGTTTGAGTTCCCCTCCACTCCCCACCCCACACTCTGTGCTCCAGGTACACTGCAGAGATACTGTCACTTAAGTGCGCTGAGCCCTTTCCCGCTCTGGACCTTTGCACGTCCCTTTGTCTCCTCTGGACACCCTCTTGTCCCTGGCTTGTGTCTGGTGCACCCCCCTCCCTTCAGCCCTGCGCCTGGCACCTTCTCCTCCTCTTGTGGCGGTGGGGCTGTCATTGGCTGGCCTGGGCTGGGCGGGGGGTCGCTTCATGAAACCTTCCAGAGGCAGGGGCGTCCAGTCTGAGTGTCAGAGCAGGGGTGGTATGTCAGGTAGAAGGAACATCAGATCAAGGAGGGTTTGGGGCAAGCTCACGGTGCGCGTGCGGAGTGGCCGTGACGCCATGGCATGGGGAGGGCGGGGTGGGACACACGAGCTGGGAGAGCGCTGTGTGGCCTCAGGGGGTGGGCGCAGCAGCAAGGGCTCCATCCCCTGGGCAGCAGGATCCTTAGAGAGGCTTCCAGATGGGGCTGGAGCTCTGTTTCCAGAAGAGCGTTCTGGTGGCTGTGATGGAGCAGGACTGGGAGATGGGGAGGCTGATCCCAGGCTCCCGGCCAGGCCCTTGGTTGGGAAGGGAGCTGCACAGGGGAACAAGTAGGGTGGTGAGGGACTCCGTTCTGGGCGTGCTGGGCCGAGCAGTCTGGGAGCACCGGGGTTGTGCCCGCAGGCTGGTGCTTGGGGCCAGGTCAGGCCAGGTGAGCATCTGGATGGTCTGGGCTCCGGACGACATTTGTGCCCTGTCTTCTTCTAGGGCCACAATGTTCACACCTTTGATCTGAAGCTGGTGTGGGTGGATCCTGAGCAGGACGGGTGAGCAACTTCCTCCACTGACACCCCAGGCCTTTCCTCCCTCAATCCCATGACACCTGCCCACACCCCAAGGCTTCAACTTGGGCCCTGCTCAGCACCCTTCTGGACAGAACTGGGCCCTACTCGTCACTTCCGTCTGTCTAGGTGCACTCACCTCCTCACGCCTGAGGAAGAGTTCTCTTTTTGCTCCAAGAAATCCAAGGACCAGGTGAGTGTGGGTGGACGATGAATTGGGGGCTGGGACCAAGGGGGTGCGGGAAGGAGACAAGAGCGGGGGGGGGGGGGGTGGAGCACAAGTATACACCCTGGAGGCTGTGTGGGGTGGGGAGGGGATCATGGTCAGAGTGGGTCAGGGAGCCTGGGACCGAGCATCAGAGGCAGGTATTTGTCTCTGGGAAGCCCACGTGGGGGTTGTGCTTTTCTCTGGCCCCCTGGGCAGGCCCTGAAACTGCAGACAAGGAGCTAGGTCTGGATGGAGCATCCTAGGGAGCAGTGTGGAGCACGTGGAGATTCCTCCAAGTGGCCGAGCGGGGTCGGATGTGGGGGTCGGAGAGGGTCATACTGGAGGCACCCCAGAAGGCTTCCTAGGAGGGCTGCCTCCAGCAGCAGTGACCTGCGCTGTGTCTCCCCGGTCCCCATCAGGTGCTCTGGCGGTGGAAGATTACCCAGGCTGTGTGCCAGGCCCTACGCGGGAAGAAAGACTTCCCGGTACTGGGGGCAGTCCAGGAGCCCTCCGAGACCCCCGTCTGCCGCTCCATGGCGTACACCTTCCTCTCAGAGGGTCGCCTCTGCCAGGCCACCTATGAGGGCGAGTGGTGCCGCGGCAGGCCCCACGGCAAGTGAGTGGGTGGGGCTCCTCTGGGGAGTCAGGGGACAGGCAGGCCCCATGGCAAGTGAGTGGGTGGGGCTCCTCTGGGGAGTCAGGGGACAGGCAGGCCCCACGGCAAGTGAGCGGGTGGGGCTCCTCTGGGGAGTCAGGGGACAGGCAGGACCCATGTGGACCTAATGGCCCTGGGGTATGAACCAACGGCTCTTATTCCTGTGGCCACTTGGTCAGTTCTGTTTGTCCCCAGAGTTTCCTATAAGTCCTCTTGGACAGGACCTGGCCCGTAGTGGGTGTGTGCCAAATAAAGTCTTGATGTTGGTGACGTGAGAGCATGGGCAGACACCAGGTGGCTGGCCCACAGGGCCTGTAGTTGCCCCTCTGTTCCCAGGAGGTGGGAGGACAGTCCTCCTATCTACATAGCATTGTGTGGCGGTGGAGGTGGTTTGCAGCATCCTGTCTATATTGGTTTTTACGAGAATGCTCTGCGGGAGCGGGGTCACCCATTCTGTAGGTGCAGAAGCTGCGGCCCGAGACTGGCATGACTTGCCCAAGGCCTTCAGGGCAGGGTATAGGGTGAACCCGGTCACAGTTTCAGGACCACCTGACCCCACAGGCAGGTGGGCTTTTGGAAAACACGTGGCCCCACGCTGTGCCACAGCGGGGAAAACTAAGGGCCACAAAGCAGAAGGGGCTCTCCACGCTTATGCCGCGAGCACCTGTGCTGGTTCCGAGGCCCCGATACTTTCGGAAAGGGCTTGAGGAAGCTTAGGAACAAAAAGATAGATCAAAGAGTGCCGTGTCAGAAGGGGAGGGGAGGGAGGGCGGGACCCCAGGGATTAGCATTTGGCTTGAGCTTGAAGTTTAATTCTGAGCCTCCCGTTGGTCAAGGGAAAAAGGGAACCTGGATGTTCCCAGAGCTCTCCCTACAGGGTGTGGCGAGCGTGCCCCTCGAGGCTGCTGGGGTCCGTGTGCGCGGGCAGAGGAGGGCCAAGAGCCCGTGCAGGGTCCTAGAGCTCAGAGAAGAGGGCTGGGTGGGGCAGAGTCCAGTCCGAGGGGAACCCAACCCTCTGAGGGAGTCTGTGGCAGATGCTGGCGGGGGTTCTATGCGTGTGGAAGGATGGGTCTGGTGGGCCTGATGCCCGGGGACCTCGCCTGTGTTCCAGGGGAATGCTGAAGTGGCCAGATGGGCGGAATCACGTGGGAAGTTTCTGTCAGGGCCTGGAGCATGGGTAAGGCTGGGCCCATGTGGGGTGTGTGGGCCAGAGTGTGGTTTCCCCCCCAGCCAACGTCACCGGCCTGGGCCCATCCTAACTTCCCGAACCCAGCAGGAACTTAGAGGCCATCTGATCCAGCTGGCCTTTGTACAAGAGGGGAGGCCCTTCAGAGGGCAGGCCATGGAGGGAGTGGTCCAGGGCCGGCAGGGGCTCCCAGGGTTCATGGGGGCAGGATGGAGAGGGGTGTCCTGAGAGGGGTGCTCAGAAAGAAGAGACGGGCTGAGCACCTGTGAGACTCTCCCCATCATCCGAGAAAGCACCTGGAGGCAGGGACATTCCTGGGTGGCATGGAGGGTGGCATGGGCCAGGGCAGTGGCCCCAGGGCTGACTCCCCTCCCTGCCCACCCACACTGACAGCTTTGGCATCTGCCTGGTGCCCCAGGCCTCTGAGGATAAGTTTGACTGTTATAAGTGCCACTGGCGGGAAGGCAGCATGTGTGGCTATGGCATCTGTGAGTAAGTGACCCTTGGCCTGATGGTGGGTGGGGTCATGGTGCAGGCATGTGCCCTGGGCCAGCCTCGGGGAGGCAGGACCAGCCATTGGTGACCCTCTCCAGGTATGGCACTGACGAGGTGTACAAGGGCTACTTCCAGGCAGGCCTGCGGCATGGTTTTGGGGTCCTCAAGAGTGCCCCGCAGGTCCCTCAGCCCTGCAAGTACACGGGCCACTGGGAGAGGGGCCAGAGGAGCGGCTATGGCATCCAGGAGGACAGTGACAGGTGAGTACTCCGTGACCTTCCCCAGGTTTGGTGTGTGTTGGGGGAGGGCAGAGAAGACCCTCACAGACCAAAAAGCCTCAAAGCACAGGCTTCCTGCAGTCAGTGAATCCTTTCTCTTTGTACCCCTGAGCCTCTGTTTGTCGCCCTTGGTTGTCCCGGGGCCACGGAAGCGCCTCTGGCCCCTCCTTGTGCTATCTGAAAGGAGTTTCTGCCCCTTGATCTGGTCCCATCTCAGGGTCCCAGCCCTTCTGGGCTCTCTGGGCTGTGAGACAAAGCTCAGGGTCCTGGCCTGGCCCTTTGACTTCATTCCCGCCCGGAGACCTGTGCACCCCTCCAGCCATCTAGGCTACCAAACAACCCCATCTATCTATTGCACACTCCTACCTCCGTGGCTTTGCATGTGTGTGAATGGCACCCTCCACTCCATCTGTCCTTCCTGCTGCCTCCCCCAGGAAGCCTGCCAAGATGTCCTCCCCCAGGCAGGCTCTCTCCCTCCTCTACCCTCCTGGGGGTCTTGACTTCACCTGCCCCTTGTCTGAGTTGAATGGGTTTAGGCGATGTCACTAATCCTTATCTACACCCCCCTGCAGACACACACACACACACACACACACACACACACACACACACACACACACACACCAGCACACAGAAGGGGCATGGGAACAATTCTGACTCAACTCTGGCTACTCCCCCAGGGGTGAGCGCTACATTGGCATGTGGCAGGCTGACCAGCGCCATGGCCCGGGGGTCATGGTCACCCAAGCAGGAGTCTGTTACCAGGGGAACTTCCAGGCAGACAAGATGGTGGTGAGTGGGGTGACTGCATGTGTCCTAAGCTACCCTCTCCCTCGGGCTGAATCCTGGAGCCCCCCGCTCCAGGGACTCTGAAGCCGAGCAGAGGCTGGTCAGGCTGAGGCGGGAAGCTGGGCTCCTAGGCGCTGGACAGAGCCAGAACCTGGGCAGCATTCCAGTCCTGCCACCCACCTACCCTGGCCTTGGCCAAGTCCCTGCTACTCCCAGCCTCAGTTTCCTCGTCAGCTTATTGTAAAGACTCAGGGAAACAGTCAGAATGAGTGTGTGGTGGCGGGGATGCCAGCGTCCTGCACAAGCAACGCGGATGGACCCCTAACTGGATGCCAGCTCTGGGTTCAGCCTCCCCGCATGGTCCTGTGGGATCCTCCCCGTAGGCCTGCAGGTCACGTCATTGTCCCTTGTGTATGAAGGGCAAATGTGAGGCTCAGAGAGGCCAGAGACCTTGCCCATTGTCACATTCTACTGAGAGGCAGAGCTGAGACTCCAGCCCAGGTCCGCTGGGCCCGGCCACCCAGCACTCAGCTCCTGCCCCCCCGACCCCCTGCCGGGGCCTTAGAACCTAGCAGAGCTCTGGCCTGATGGCTGTTACCATTTGTTTGTTTGTTTGTTTGTTTATATTACGCTTTGTTCTGGAAGGGGTTGAAGGAGGAAGAAAAGACAAGAACGGGCATGTAAAATAGATTCAGAACTAATTAAAACAGGAATGGTATCCTGTTTGGCTCTGAGCTTTCTGGCAGCCAGTGCAGCAAGAGTGTCTGATCGGCCTCAGTGTCCCCTCCCAGAGTGTGACAGGGCCATGGGGGTGGTTCAGGGGAAGCACAGCACTTCCTGAACCATAGGAGCGGAAGGAGAGCTCCCTGGGAGGCTTCCAAGAAAGACCCCTGGGAAGGAGGAGGTAGGTCCCCAGGGTGCTGCCCGGGGTAACCAGGGATGAGGTCCTCGGGGACCATGCTCAGTGCACAGCAGGCCAAGGGCTGGCATCCCACCTCGCACGGTCCTGGGAGGTGCAACAGGACTCCTGTTTCCCAGGAATCAGTGCCCACCTCCCCCTTTCCCAGCGTGCCCCCCACCCCCCATGTCTCCTGGCCCTTCAGAACACACTACTTCTCTTCTGGCTTCCTTCCCCAGGGCCCAGGGACTCTCCTCTCTGAAGACGACTCCTTATATGAGGGCACCTTCACCAGGGACCTGACCCTCCTGGGGAAGGTGAGGGCCAACTGCACTCCCTGCCAAGGACAGGACTGAAGTCTAACCTCCCCCGGGGACCCCGGGCCGAGGGTGCGGGCACTGGGAGGAGAAGGTAGGGGAGGGCCTCTCCCATCTCCATGTACCCCAGGGACTCTCTTATTGCAGAGCTGTGATTTGAACCTGGGTGGAGTCAGTCGGGGGCGGCGGCTTGCTTTGGGCAGAGTGGGTGCTGTTGGTCCCCTGGCTGTGTCTGCCTACAGGCCCCCTAGTTGGGACCCCCACCCCCTCCACCACCATCATCAGTGCCTTGGGCAGATGGCCTGGAGTGACCGTCTTTCCTGCAGAAGGCAGTTATGTCCCTGGTGGGGCCTTAGGAAATGTGGGGGTTGTTTTGGTTCTGTTATGACTGGCATTTGATGGGTGGAGACCAGGAGTGCTAGGAATGGGGCAGCCCCATGCAGCCAAGAATTGCCCCTCCCCAGGGCTATTAGTGCCCCATGCCCTCCCCGGAACCTGCCTACCCCTGGACACACCCACCCCACCCCACAGCGGTGGTTCTCCCCACTCTGAGCTGTGAGTCCCTTCGTCTCCATTTTTCTTTCTGTCTCCACTCTCAGGATCCCCCGGGAGGTGGGCACAGCTCTTGCTCAGGGAGTTCCTGCAGGGGTGGAGCTCCTGCCACAGCGGGGCAGAGTAAATGGGTGGCGGGAAGGCCGCCCACCAATCCCTAGGCTCTTATCTCCTGGGATGGACAGGCATGAGGCCTGTCATGATTGGATGGAAGGGCACCTGGATGGACAGACAGTGAACAGACATCCCTGCTTCCCTCTCCCCGCTTCCAGGGCAAGGTCACCTTCCCCAATGGCTTCACCCTGGAGGGCTCCTTTGGCAGTGGGGCCGGGAGAGGACTGCATACCCAGGGCGTGCTGGACACGGCTGCCCTCCCACTCGACCCAAGCAGCACCTGTAAGAGGTGAGAGGCTCACTGTCTGGCCTGGCATTTCCGGAACCTGTCTGGGGCTGTCTTTGTGTCTGTTTCCACCCCAAGGACTCAGGTCTCATCCGAGGGGCCTTTCTGTACCTTCTCTTAGCTCTTCGGAGAGTTCAGAGAGCCCAGGGCCCACAACACTTAGTCAGAGACTCTTGGAATCAAGGGCCATGTGACAGTAACGCCACATGCCACACACTGGAGAAAAATATGACAAGTAGGCTTTGCTTAGACTCTGCATTTTTACTAGGAAGAGTACGAGACAGCTTACAAAACAAAACAAGGAAGAATAAAATAGAAATTAAAATGTGAGTTGGACTTAGAAGAAAGGGAGGTGCAGATAGGCCTTATAATGGTTATGACTGCACATGAGTCTAGCACTGAGTTCCCTGGCAGGCAAGGTGAAGAAGGAAACTTGCTAAGTGGAAGAGGAAGACTCGGTTTTGCACTGATGAGGGCCTCTGTGTCGGTGGGGGTTCTAACGGGGTGCAGTCCCAGCTAGCGCTTCAGATGTGGGGAGGGGTGCAGTTGACCTCTTGACCCATCGTCCCTGCCTGCTTCTCCCTGACAGTAGGAGCCGAACACGGATGACGCACCTCAGGGGCATGACCCAGCCTGGTGGGGTGCAGGTGTGGGAAAATCTGTGAGTGTGACATGGGAGGGCAGAGCTCCATCGGACACACATAGAGCCAGACCCCCAGGCCTGTTGGCTAAGACGGGATCAAGCTCCGCAAGGCACTAGGTGTGGTGGGAGGTAGAGCAGGATCCCATGGCCAGGAAATTCTGGACTTCCGGGCACTGGTCTCTCTTAGGCCAAAACCACACTTTCTGGACTGGGCCTCCCACTCTCCAGATGTTTCTGTCACCTTTCCGGGGCTCTGTGTGGCCCTTCCTTTATTCTGTACCAAAGAGTAGATTCTCTCTGTCACTTCCCGGCCAGTCCTTTTTCCTGGAGTGGTGGAGGTAGTCCCATCTGTACCTCCAATCCATCCACCCTTCCTGGGCCCCGGCTCTGGACCATGCTAACTACACCCACCTCTCCAGGGGCCTAGACAGGGGCCTGCGCATCACACCTCTGTTTCTAACCCCCACTGCCTCCATTGCAGGCAGCTGGGCCTGGGCGCCTTCCCTGTGGAGAGCCGCTGGCAGGGTGTCTACGGCCCCTTCCGGGATTTCGTGCGTGCCGGCTGCCCTGGGGACCTACAGGAGGCTCTGCTAGGCTTCCACGTGCAGAGCTCGAAGGAGCTGCGCAAGTCCCAGGAGTACCTGTGCTGTGAGAGGTGAGGCCCGGGTGTGCGTGTGCTTGTGCACCCACGAGGACACCCAGAAGGCTTCCTGGAGGGGGTGGACCTGGGCTCAGGTGTGGCTGGGTGACATGTATGCATGCTGCCTCAGGATCCCACCAGATGACAGTGCAGGCAGGATGGAAGACATCCTGGAGGAGGTGCTGCAGCACCGTGAGCCCAAGGCCCTACAGCAGTACCTCAGGAAGGTGAGGGCCCTGGGGTGGGGCCCGGTGGGGGGACCTCCTCACTGGCCCTGGTGCTGACCAAGGGGACAGACCAGGGGCCCCTTCGCCTCAGAGGGCCTTGGTGCTCCCATGTGTGAAATGGGAGCAACCTTGGGAGTTTTGTCTGGGCCTGCTGCGCTCCAGCCCCCAGCCCTGAGTCCATCTCTTCATTCCCTACGTACCGGCCAGGCTCTGAACAGCTCGCTGCACCCCCTGGGGAAGCTGCTGCAAACACTAATGCAGACCTTCCAGGCCACGTACGCAGGCATCGGGGCCAACAAGCACCTGCAGGGGCTGGCCCAGGAGGAGGTGAAGCAGCATGCCCGGGAACTCTGGGCCACCTACAGGTGAGCTCGGTGCACGCGTGAACCGCCACCGCCCGGAGAGCCCAGGGGAGTGGGCCCTGCCGTTTTCAAGCACCGGTTCTGCCTGGAGCCCGGGGCAGGGACAGTGCCTCTCCCTCGGGTCTGGGCGGAGAAAGAGCCAGAGGGTGGGTTGGTTGGTCGGTCAGCGTGCACCTGGTGAGCAGAGGCTGGGCAGCTGATGGCAAGGCCCGACCTGGCCCTGGGATGACCCCTGACCCCAGGGGAACTTTAACCCGACTGCAGGCTGGGCCTGACCCTGGACTCAGGCTCCATCTCCAGTCCCGCTGAGCGGTGGCCCCATTAGTCGTTACAGACAGGGCCAGGACCCTCAGTGCCCTCTGTTGCAGGGTCCCGGCTTCCCAGCTGCTGAGGTTCGGGAGGCCGCACTCTGCTGCCCTTGCTCCACAGTTCTGCGGGGGTGAGGGGGGGCTCCCACCCTTGGTGACCGGCAGGCAGGACTCTGGTTCTGTGGGAGGTGGCAGCCACACTGTCCCTTTCTTGTTGGCTTGCAGGGGTCTGCTGCAGGTTGCTTTACAGCGCAAGGGCAAGGCCCCAGAGGAAGAGGACACAGAGACAAGGTGGCTGCCCCAGGCCCCCATGGGTCTGGAGGGTCCTCTCCCCACATCCAGGGCAGGCAGGCCCCGGGCCCAGGGATGCCTCGCACCTTTGCTCCTCGGGCCTCCCTTGGGGAAAGGGACGCTTCTGGGGGAGTATTGGGAGTTAAGGCTATGGACCAAGCATTGTTCATTGAGCATGCAAGGGTCAGAACTATCCGCGACCTCTGTTCCAGGGAGGGGTGAGTTCCTCAAATGTGTCTTTGTTCTGAATGTGTGACCCTGGCCTCCTCTGCACTGCAGAGGTGAGCAGCTGCCCCAGGCGCCCTCCTCCTCCCTGAGCACATATGGGGAAACTAAGGCCTAGCAGAGGCTGTCTGAGGTCACACCGCAGGAGTTCCACGGGTCGTTGAATCTGTCCCCCCTAGTACCCCGAGATCAAACCTTCATAGCTGCCTTCAGGTTCCAGGCCTAGAGATGCTGGCAGGGTGTCCGTGGCCCGGATTCTGAAGATCAGAGAGGTCTTTCTGTCGTTCTGTCATTGCATTGCAGGAGTCCTGGGACAGGGATTAGACAGTACACAGAACTTCCCCCAGAGCCCCAGGAAGCACAGAAAACTAGGAGACAGGATTGGACTGTTCTGGAAGGGTTGCCAAAGGCTTCGCTTGTCCACTCGGGGCCCTGGTTTTAATTTCAGTCACATGGGGATCGTAGTCCTGCTCCACCTGCCATGTGGGTCTCCAAGTCATAGGAGAGAACGAGGTGGCCACAGAGAGCCATCAACCGTGCTGTGACTGAGACCAGGCTTGGGAAGGGTTTTCTTGGGAGCAGAGGAGGCTGGAGGCAGGGACACTGTTGTGGGACAGGGAGCAGTATGGGCTCATTGGAGGGCAGCTCACGTAGTGATCTCCACTCCCAGGCCCCCACCCTGCTGACCTCAACCGGTCTTGGTCGCTGTCGTCCAGGGACCTACAGGTACATGGACTGGTGCTGCCTCTCATACTGCCCAGCTTCTACTCAGAGCTCTTCACTCTCTACCTGCTTCTCCATGAGAGAGAGGACAGTCTCTACAGCCAGGGCATCACCAACCTGAGCCTGTTCCCTGACATCAAGCTTCTTGAGTTCTTGGATGTGCAGAAGTAAGCCTGCCCCCCACGCCCTTGTATAGCACAGGATACAAGCTCAACTCAAGTTATGTTTAGCAAAACGGGGGGCGGGCCTTAATTGGCTATGCATTCAGGAAGCTCCAGGGTTATGCTGGTGGCTCGATTCAGGTGTGGCTGGATCTAGGTGCTCAACTGCATGATAAAGGGAAGCCATCTCTCTCTCTCTGTTGGTCCATCTCTGGCTCCCCCTTATGATGAAAAGCATGGTACCAGCTACTCCAGGTTTATATTTTCCCAGCTCAGTCCCCCAACCATCTCCATAGGGAGCTGGTGTCTCCTTCCCAACGGCTCCAGCAGAGCCCCTGAAGTGCCCCCCTGGCTTGGGTCTTCAGTGCACCCTGAATGCTGGTTGTGGCCCAGGCTGGCCTCAGGATCTACTGCTGAGGCTGGGGCAAGGTCACCTGCTCCTGGCTTTTGGACTGGGAGTGGGGGAGGGGAGATCCTCAATGAGACCCGTTCCAGGGGCAGATCAGGGCCTCCCTTCTGCCCTCAGGGGCCACAGTAGCTTTTCTCCTCCATGTCCCTCTGATCCATTAATACTACGAGCCACAGGGACCCTCTCTCTGCTCCCACACCTGGTCTTTGTCACTCAGTGATGGTGCTTCCCTCCCACCCCCTAAAACTCTGTTTCCCCTCCCATCATGGTGAATATTTCCTGCATCTGACCAGTCACCAGCCCAGAGACCTGGTGGCCGATGGCTTCTCAAGTGTGTCTCCTCCAGCTGCCAAGTCGCCTTCTTGTTTTGGGGCCAGATGGAGGCCTATCTTCTCCAGGAATCCCTCTCAGCCTCCCTGTGCCTTGGGCTCCGTGCATGCGCCCTGGGGTGCCATTGTGCACCCATTTCCTGCACTCAAGGGGATGTGGTGGCACAAGGGATTTGCCCTCTGACCTCAGACCCTGCCTCCTCCTCTTTGCAAAGCCTCCTATCTCATTTTTTAAATATCAGGCACCTGTGGCCCCTCAAGGATCTCACGCTGACGACCAATCAGGTGAGAGAAGGGGCTCTTCCCCTGCCCCAGGGAGGGGGAAGCCTGAACCCTAAGCTGGAACTCCCCGATGCGCTCGGGCTTCCATGTGGCCTTCTGCCTCCTGTTGCTGGTCAGAGGCTGCAGGGGACCAGGGAGGCACAGAGGTGGCCGAGGGAGGAGACACCAGGCTTCCCAAGGGCGTAGCTGGTGGCCCACAGTGACCAGGCTCAACCACAGGCTCCACCCTTTCACTGGGTCTGCCACCACAGGCAGCATTTAACCTCTGTGCCTCAGTTTCCTCACCTGTGACAGAACCCCTGCGGCAGGACCAGCACACCCCCCAGGAGGCTTGTGGGGAGTGGCCTGGCCCTCCCCAGGCGTTGCTGCTCCAGCAGCCTCTGGGAGGCTATCGGGAAAGCTGCTTCTCAGACCCAGCCAGACCTACTGAGTCAGAAACTCGGGGAGGACCGGGAATTGGTGTTCCGCCCCATTCTTGGGCTCGGGAGCCATTGACATAGGCAGTCAGAGCTGGGTGGCACCCGGGGGCCTGTGGCTGTTATGATCATTGTCTTCTTTATTCATTTTGATTCTCCCAACCTCCTGCAGTTGAGTAAGTTGAGGCTCACAGTGCAGCTGGGACTCGCCCGGGGTCACTCGACCCTCCAGGCAGGGCTGAGCCGAAGCCACTGATGGGGATGGGGTGGGTGGCCAAGGAGGAGGATGTGACAGAGCTGGGGGGACTGTGGCCTCACCAGCCTGCTCCTCCTGCCACACAGAGACACTCCCTGGTCAGGGACAAGTGCTTCCTGTCAGCGATTGAGTGTCTGCAGAAGGTCATGTGAGTCTGTGCCCTGGGTGGGGTGGGAGTGAGAGGCAGGGATGTTGGTTCCCTCCCCCTGCCCCCTGTCATTGGGGCTGAACCCGGGGGCATTGACCTGAGCCCGCCACCCCGCTGCAGCACCACGGTGGACCCCCGGGAGAAGCTGGAGGTGCTGGAGGGGACGTTTGGGGAGGTTGAAGCCACTGTGTGTCGGGTGCTGGGCCAGGACCACAAGCTGCCCATGGACGATCTGCTGCCGCTGCTCATCTATGTGGTGTCACGAGCCCGGTGAGCTGCAGCCCTGCCCGCCGGCCCCGCCCCTGCGGACACTGCTTCCCTTAGTGCAGGTGGGGACGCTGAAGCCCCGAGAGCAGGGGTCCCAGGCTCCCACCCCAGGTCCCGTGGGTGTCAGAAGCAGAGTGCGGACCTAGCCCCAGATGTCCAGCCTCCCGGGCCAGGGCTCCTTCCCCAGCTGCTCGGTGCCCGGCCCTGAGGGCCCCCTTCTGCTCTCACGGGTGACTGTTCTCCAGAATCCAGCACCTGGGAGCCGAGATCCACCTGATCCGTGACATGATGGACCCCATCCACGTGGGGGGCCTGTATGACTTCCTGCTCACGGCCCTCGAGGTGAGGGACAGACACGCCCTGGCCCTGGCCTGGGGGGCTGACGCCCCTCCCGCCCCCAGCCACCGTCATGAGGATGAGCTCACTCACATTCACAGCTTGTGTGCCTCCATGGGAGGGGTCCTCACGGAGCCCCCAGTCCTGCCCATGTTAAAAGGGGCCGCAGCCACAGTGCCTGCCGGCCCTAGGGACCGCAGGGCCCCATATATGTTCCAGACCGCACCCCAGGCACAGTGCGGGGGGCAGGCTTTATTTCCTTGCAGACTGTGGTCCAGGCCCGGGAGGTGGGCATACCCTGGTGTCAGGCCCGGGAGCCTGGCAGGTGGCAGGGAGCGGGCAGCGGACCGGACGTCAGCCTCGCCCCTCTCCCTGCAGTCCTGTTACGAGCACATCCAGCGGGAGGACATGCATCGACTGCCCGGCCGCTGGGACTCCAGGGAGCCCTGGTAGCCCTGGTAGCTTGGCCTCTCCTGGACACACCTTGGAGCTGAGAGGGGCCGCCGTGGACTTCCGTGCAGCCAGCGTGGCCCAGCCTGACCCTCGTGGCCCAAAAGCAGAGACCGGATGGGCCCTCGGAGGTAGCTCTCGGAGGAGACAAGTTTCTCACAGGGAGATGCCACAGCAGCCCCAACTGGGATGAGGGCGAGGGGTGACAGGTGTGGCCCCAGAGCTGGTGGTCTGCCTTCCCCTGCCACTAGAGCCGTCTCAGATGACCTTGACCTGCAGTAGCTCACAGGCTCGGGTCAAGAACCCGCTAGCTTCTCCTTGCCTGAGCCTGGCTCCCAAATCATTGAGCCTCAGTATTACAGTCTGTAAAATGGACTTGCTAGTCTGTAAAGGACCTTTCATCCATCATGCTGGAGTCCTTCTGGAAGTCCTTCTGGGCTGTCACTGAAATTCTCATGTCAGTCTGTGCCGGCGCCTGCTTCCCCGCTCCTGGTCAGAGGCTCCAAGCCGCTAGTCACACCTCTGTCTGCTGGCCTTTTTCCCACGAACCATCTCCTGGGGACCTGCCTCCTTCCCGACTGCTCCGGGGTGAAGCGTGGGGAAAGGATGGTGTATGCGGCTGCCAGGCACCCCCGCCGCTCTGCCTTGTACCGAAGCAAGTTGGTCACCGCTTTTGGCTCCAGGGGTGCCTCCCGTAAACCTGTGAGGGAGGGGCTGAGGGAGCCTCTGAGAAAGCCTGACACACCTGAGCCAAAGGCTGGATCCCCACCGGGAGCCCTGGGGGGCACCCACGGACCCTCAGAGGCGATGTGGGGCAGTGGGCGAGAGCAGGGTGCCTCCCTGCGCTGCCATGTCAGAGGAAAGGAGGAGCAGAGCTTTCTCTAACCGGTTTCACCGTATGTGGCAGCTTGAACAAAGGGTCTTGGGCTCTGGTTTTGCCAGAAACCCCTGTGACATCCCCATCATGTTACTGGTTAGTGGCAGGTGGGTGCCTGCTCCCCAGCTGCCTCCAGGGACGCTGCTGGCCGCCTCTCCCTGGGCCGGTGCCCACAGCAGGGGGAGAAGACGGGAACGGTGGGACGGTGAAGGGCCCTGGCGCCCTGGTGGCCTGCGTTTAAGACCGGCCAGGATGCGTCTGTGCCAACAGAAGCCCCTCATGCATGACCAGGACAGGTAGGGACCCTCAGGGGGATGGAGGCTGGGCCAGACTCGGGCTGTAAATAGACAGGAAGTTGATGTCAAAGTCTCAGGAGAAAGAAAAGAAGACAGCCGCCCCCTCTGCCCACAGCTGCCAGGGATGCCAGCCTGGTGTGACATCTCCATGCACTGATCTGCCACAGGGCACTGAGCTCCTGCTGTAGGAAATGCCCCGTGGTGACCAGGTGACAGCCTTTGACCCAGTCGTGGTTGGTAGAGACAGTGTCCCGAAAGGGGCGGGGTTGCAGGGCGGCCCCATGAAGTCCGCTGCAGGGATTACCTTCATCCCTCAGTCACCAGGCCTCACCAGGGGCCTCCTGGGTGCCATCCCTGTGCCATGCATGGAGAACAGCCTGGACCACAGCAGACAAGGTCCCAGCTCTCTCCTGGTGAGAAGGGCTAGTGTCCTCTTCCCAAAAGGCGCCAGCAGCTGACCTGCGCATGCCCAGCAGAGAGAGGGAGCCGGAGAGGTGGGGTCCATAGCTGGCTTACACAGGCCGGGGCTGGTGGTGTCTGGGGAGACCATGGTTCCAACCAGACCTCCTTATTCAGGTCACCCCCCCGGGTGCTGGGGACCCATGCTCGGCAGCACAGCCCCTTGCCAACGGCAGCCCTGGGTGGGCCAGCAGGTGTGGGTGCATGAGGGGCAGTCAGAGGGGTGACATGGGGAAAGGCTTCCAGCAATGTCGTGTAAATGAAGCAAACAGTTCCTGAGCAGGGACCTAAGTGAGGGCCACGTGGCCTCAGCTGTCGGCTCTGCCAGAGGGATGGCTGCCCCGCTGTGGGATCACTGAGGGGCTGGGACTGCCCCCTTGAAAAGGGATATGTTTAGGGTTAGGGTCAGTTAGGGCTAGAGTTGGGGATTAGGATTAATCCCAGGGTGGCTGGCAGAGAGGGGGGAGGGGCAGTGGGCTGGTTATGTGGGGGAACAACAGGCCCCGCCATCAGTCAAGTTGAGGGCAGTAGCTATGGTCTGGGAAAAGCCCGCGCACGGGGTTGGGTTTGGGTTTGGTTTGTGTGCAGTGGAGAGAGACCCCGGGGCAGTGGTAACAGGAGGCCGAAGGGGAGCAATCAGATGTAGGAAATTCACCTCACAGGGCCATCCTTCCTCCCACGTGCTGGTCCTCAGCGGGAAGTCTGAGAGGGCGGGGCCCAGGGGTCAGACTGGGACAAGGGACCACAGCATTCTAAGAGGACAGGCTGGGCCAGGCGTCCGGCCTGGGAGCCAAAAGACGCTAATGGCGCTGCCCACCGTCTCTGACCCCTGCGGTTCCGGGTGCTCCCTTCCCCCAGCGGGATCACTGTGCTTTCATGGCCACGGTCACCGTGACCTGCCCCTGCTGCACGGGGTCTCTACCCTCCGAAAAATCTCACCGTTTCTAAGCCACACCCTCTGGCTGGTTCATCCCGCAGTGGTTAGTGTGCGTTTTAGGACATCGCCCACCTCACGCTCATGATCATGATCACCAGTCTGTAACTGCCCCCACCCAACAAGTGTGGGCAGGAGGTAAGGGGAGCCACGGGGGGAACTCCCACGCCCGGCTGTTCTGTGCCACCCACAGGCCCCAGTAGCCTGGTTTCTTGAAGGGTTCATTACCTGGCTTGTCCCTTGCAGCCAGTGTGGGCCTTTTCTCACCCCCCCACCCCCCTTGTAGTTAAACAGTGTATTCAAATGGATGGTACATTTCTGGGGAATTACCACAATTTGGGTCCACTTATTTATTTTTTTTCATTTGATCATTTATTTGCTAAGATTTTATTTATTTCTTTTTAGAGAGAGGGGATGGCACGGAGAAAGAGAGGGAGGGAAACATGGATGTTGGAGAGAAACATCAATCAGTTGCCTCTTGCACGCCCCCAACCGAGGACCTGGCCTGCAACCCAGGCCTGTGCCCCGACTGGGAGTTGAACCAGGAATGACACCCAACCCACTGAGCCACACCAGTCAGGGCACCTGTTGTCTTTGGGTGCTATGGGGCATGATGTGTCTTACGAGTGGCCATGAGAGTGACATCATTGTCTGACTAATGGGTTCAAGGAATTCAAATATGTGGCTGGACATGTAGGAGGTCTTGAATAAAATGGCCTGCATTTACTCTGCAAATGGGAGTTGTGTCTTCCCCAGAAAAGGTACCCACTGTAGTCAACACCCAGTGGCACCCCTGGGAGGGGGTTTGTAGGGTCTGTTTGCCAAGACTGGCAGGGTCAGTGTACTGGACTCTGCCCCCTGGGGTCCCCTTTGTCACTCGGGGGTAGAGCTGGCAGGCTTCCCTGGCATCGGGTGCTGACGTCACCAGGCTTTCATTTATAGCTCAATGCCATGCCCCGTGTGACAGTGTAACCAGGTGTGGTCTTTACCTGGGCGATGCAGAATTGATCAGCTTGTTGGTCCCACTGACGTTCGTGGCCGAAGTGTTCTTTCCCATGTGCATCCGTATGTGTCATGGACAGAGGGCGTGGATCCCAGACAGTCTGCTGCCACAGTGTCCCTACACGGGTTGGGACTTGATCATCCAGTTGTTCCATTGTCAGGTGCCGGAGCACACCAACGGCCCACTGGCCACCAGCTACAAGTGGGTGAAAATGTAACAAGGTGCATTATGGGGGGGTCTTCAAGGACAGTCTGTGGGGCAGGGTTTTTTCTCCATACACATCTTTAAACAGTTTTTCCCATGCTTGGCCAACTGGAGTGGGACCGTGGGGTACTGAAGCTCACAAGGAACTTGAGGGGCTGGCCCAGCCCGCACCTCTGGGATAGCTGTGTCTGGGGGTGACCGGCCGCCTTCCATGCAGGTGGGAGGTTCCTCGATGGCTGGTTTACTCCTTTCTTGGAGGTACCATTTTCATTTAATAACATACTTGCTGGGCAGGGCCCACTTTATCATGGAGACTCCAGGGAGGGACAAGACCTGGGAAGCTGGTCTCCCGTTGTCCACCAGTGCCCAGCTGCAAGCCGGTAAGTGCCACTCCGATGGGCTGTGCTGAGCTGTCAGGCCATTGCTGTGATCAAAACACCAGGGGTCACCTTTGCCGAGTGTCAGAGTCTTTCTACCACCAACTCCAGTCTGTGTGATAGTCACTGACACCTGACACCTGTCATCTCAAAGGCTCTCAGGATTGCCTGGCCTGAGCCACCATTTGCAGACCCCGTTTATCATGAGCCCCACTACAAGACCCACAGCCAGCCGAGATGCACCCCTCTCTCAGGGTTCTGGGCTCCTGCCCCATGGGGCCCGTCCTCCAAGTTTGGGGGTTTTAATATTTTTGGCCTCTTCCATTTCTTCCCTCAACCCCAGGGAGAGGAAGCTGCTTCCTATAATTAAGTCTTGTTTTGCCTTTTCAGTTCTTAAGTTGCTGTGGGTAGTAGGCAGAATAATATTGTCCCCCGAAGATGTCCATGACCTAATAATCCCCAGGACCTATGAATGTGTCACGTTGCGTGGCAAAAAAGACTTTACAGATATGATGAAGTTAAAGACCTTGAGATTGGCACATTATCCTGGATTATCTGAGTGGGATCTGGGTGGGCCCAGTCTAGTCACGTGAGTCCTGCAGAGTGGAAGAGGGTGGAAGAGGGAGACTGCAGAATCAGAGGGAGGGGCCCCTGCAGAGGAAAGGCCAGAGATGCAATGTCCTTGACCTTGAAAGTGGGGGGCGGGGCAGGAGCACAGGAATGCGAGGCCTCTAGAAGCTGGGAAAGACAAAGAAACGGGTTCTCCCTAAGGCTCTGGTCATCAATTCTGATACATGCTTTTTCCCCCTCCACACCACCAAGCAATTCTCAGACAGCAGCTGGTGTCCCACAGTTACACCCAGTTCTGACACTGGCTGCCTGGGGACAGTATCAGATCCCACAGGGTAGGGGCTCAGACCCACAAGACTGTTCCCAGCCCCGCGGCACACCTGTCTCCATCCTCTCAAGTTTGTAGGGGACTCCTACCTTAGGGTTGTTGTTGTCATAGGGACCACCCGTGGATCCTGTGGCCCTCAGACAACTTGGAAGATCTCAAAATGAGGCTGCCTTTGTTCACCCAGACTCGGGGTGTGGCCCTGAGGGCATTTTCCTACAATAGGAGTCAATCAACCAGAAAAGGGGGCATGACATTTGTCCTTGATTTTAGCTGAAGTGATCGATGACACTGCCTGGGCTCTGGACAGTGTTCGAGGCAGCCTCAGCTTGCTGGCCAGGGCTGCCAAGGATGATAGACTTCCCAGACTTCCTCCTTGCCCACCAAGGCAGGGGTCTGCAATTGCTAGGACATGCTGCGCACCTGGATTAATCCCTCGGGCCAAGAGAAAGCCACCTGGCTTTCTAAGAACGAAATCCCTGATGGATGGTTGATAGGACCTGTTTGGCTGGTTGGATCCAGGACCCTGGGGGATATGGTTGAGGTCTATCCTGCAAGTTGGCTTCATCTGCGGTCGGCTTAATTAAGTGCTGTGTGAGCCAACTAAATGACTTTGGCTAGCCTCTGTCAGACGCATCAGATCAAGGATGAATTCTTCTACACCCCGTGCAATAGTTTTTCCAGAAAGCGACGCTCTCCCTCTCCTCCGTGGGTTTTACTTTCCTCAGTTTTGCATCCATGCCTCTTCCTGGCTCAAGTCCTTTGTTGACTTAGGAGTTGTCCTCCAAGACAGCTACTGGGGCTGGGAGGGTCATGACCACGGGGCATGGACCACACATCACTAAAGCCGCACAGGGGGTCAATGGACAATTACACACCTGGAGGTGGACTCAGGCCCAGCACAGCTGCACTGGGCACACCGTGGGAAGGTTCCAGAAGCCCCCTGTTGAGCTCTCCATTTTTAGGCCAAATGGAAACATTGGGACAATTACGAAATACTGAAAGTCTCCTGGTCAGGAAGTAGCCTTGGAAAAAGGAGAAGCCTCTGAGACTTAGCAAGTGACATCAGTCTGTTTCATGACTAACTTAGGCCGGGCAGGCTCTCTGCTAAAAGCAGAAGGAAATAAGCCCCGAGAGACATTTAGTGAGTCTCCTCGGCCCTGCTTTCAATGGGGTATTATTTAGGAGTTCCTCATAAAGCGATGTGCTTGGGCTATAGGCAGACCCTCCATTCATTCATCCAACAGATAAGTTTTGTGTCTCATAACACGTTATAAATGTTGGTCCAGACCCTAGGGCTGGACCGGATGCCAAGGCAGCCAAGGTTTCTGCCTTTACATTCAGCATCTGGGCCCCGGGACGTGGGTCCTGGGTCTTGCTGGCCCTGCCCTATCTTATCTTACCCTGGCCCACAGCCAGTCACAGGGCTGAAACCTTCTCCTCATGGCTTTCTCCCGCTGCAAGCTGGCCTCCGACCCACCAGCTGCTTTATCTTGGTGACCCTTCCGTAGATTAGAGACTCTGTTCCTTCTTTAAAAGGGAAAGGATTTTCTCTTTGTTGTTCCAATTAGATAATTTTATTCCCTCTCTTCTCTGTATTCCCCATTCTGCTGCTGAGCTCAGCCAGAGTTATTTTTGTTGCTTGTTTACTTTGGTTATTGTATCTTCCCACTTGGTTCTTCTTTATGACTTTTATTTCTTTGCTGAGATTTTTTTTTTTTTTTTTTTTTTTACTTTTCAAATTTGCTCAGCCCTGACTGGTGTGGCTCAGTGGATTAAATGCTGGCCTGTGAACCAAAAGGTTGCTGGTTCGACTCCCAGTCAGGGCACATGCCTGGGTTGTGGGCCAGGTCCCCAGTTGGGGACACACAAGAGGCAACCACACATTGATGTTTCCCTCCCTCTCTTTTTCCCTCCCTCCCCCCCTCTCTAAAAATAAATAAATAAAATATTAAGAAGTGCTTATAATTGCTTGTTGGAGCATGGCTGTAACTACTTGAGTATCCTTATCTATAACTCCAACATCTCTGTTCCTCATCCTTTGTCATTTGAGTTGAGATTGTCTTGGCTCTTAGTATAAGTAATTTTGGGTTGTTCCCTGGATATTCTGAGTGCAAGGTAACAAGACTCTCTCTCCTTACATATCTATTTTAGCAGGTAGTCAATCTATTTGTGTTAAGGATGCATGTCCTGGCCCGTGTCTGTGTGCCATGTTTCACATGCCAATTACTTGTCAAAGCCTTGGCAGTGCTCCTATGGGCTACCCAGAGGCCAGTGTGAAACCCGGGTCGCATTCCACAGCTTGCAGGGTTTGCTGTCTTGCTCCTGGTCAGTGTTATAAGTGCAATGTGACCAGGGCTTGATACACAGACTCAAAGCATCCCCTTCTGCTTCGGACTGGATTGTGTACCCCCTCCCCACCCAAATTCGCATGTGGAAGCGCTGACCCTCCCTGTGATAGTATTTGGACACTGAAGCCTTTGGGAGGTAATCAGGTTTAATGAGGGCATGAGGGTGGGGCCTCGTGCGTAGGAAGAGACATCAGCATTCACACCCCCAGGCCATGTCAGGACGTGGTGAGAAGGTGGCCATCTACAAGACAGGAAACTGGGCACGCTGGCATTGGGTCTCGGACCCCTAGCCTCCAGTACTGCGAGAGAGGGGCACTCCTGCTTCTCTCCCTTTCCTTCCCTGTCCCGACCACCTGAGTTCCTGCGTGCGGGCCTTCTTGCCTCTCTGGGGAGGCATCTGCAGAAGCTCCCAGCTGTCCTGCCCACCTCCGTCCTCCCACCTGCAGGTGCCGGGCAGCCTCCCAGAACCATGGCCATCATGGCACTCCCCTGGCCAACACCCTTCAGTGCCTTCTCGGGCCAACAAGCTGCGCGTGCTGGTTTCTGCAGATTCCGCCCTTGCTCCTCCTCCTCCTCACTCCCATTCTAGCTTTGCTGAGTGTATTCCCTCAAAGCTCCCAGGACCCGGGAGCCCTGAATCTCACCTTCACCTGGGTGATGATTACTTGGGTTTAACCAGCCTGTGCTTAAGAAGCCCTCCCTAGGCCAGGGAGCCCACTACCTGCAATGGCTTCCAGTGCTAACGTCCCTTACTCCAAATACCTTGACTTTTCTGCTGTCTTCCCTAAACTGTAGCATCCAGAGCCAGTGCCTCTGTTTTCCTCTGCTGTGTTCTGGTTGTAAACCACAGCGCCCGGCACACAGCGAACCTGTAAACAAAGGTCTTCACCCGCATTTCCTGCCTCACTCTTCTGCATTAGGTCCCAGCTGCAGCGCCTTGCCGTTCACTCTGGCTGCCCTTCGCTTCGGAGAGCCTCCCAACCTGCAAGCCCTGCCTTCTCTTGTCCCCCTATCTAATTCCTATTTTCCTCCTATACCCAACAGAAGTTCCTCTTTCATCAAAATGGCCTCAAAGGAACCCGGCTGGAATTCATGGTTTATTAGTTGACCTGAATCCCGGTTACATCAGGGAGCATAGCAGGTAGGAGGGCCCCGAGCCCTGTGCCCTGGATTGTAGAAGTGGGGGTGGGGTGGGGGGGAGGCCTGGGCGAATGCTCCCCCAGCGCTTCTGGCCTCCTGGTGGCTCCCGTTGCCTTGAGGAAGGCTTCCTGGCTCCCTGGGAATGTGGACAGAAGCACTTCATGGCACATCAGGGTATCAAAGGACTGGAGCACCACACTCTCTGCTGTCCAGCGTCGCCCCTGGCCTGTGTCTCCCGGGCACATCGCCCCTGTGTGTGGAAGGTGTGACCTACAGCTGTACTGTACTGTACCACATGCACCTCTTTGCCCCCTTGCCTTGGCTGGAAACTCTTGCTCCAGGCTCCATTCCAGTTTACACTTTTAGAATCAGCAGCCCCGTACTGGGTACCTGAGGGATGTCTGGGGAATGGCGGTAACATTTCAAAGTTCATAATCTGCATGGCAAACGCTTTGTTGGGGTGGCCAGATACGCTTTAGCTGAGCTGACAGGGAGCTAACCAGTGCCAGCAAGTGGCGATTTTAAATAAAGCAATAAAACGAAGAGCACGCACACCAGGAATGGCAAGGCAACCAAGTTTTATTAAAATTACCCTGATCTTATTGAACAGGTCTCGATAATCATGTTTTTGAATAAGCCAAAATTAATTTCATAGGAAGAAAAAATAGCATTGGATCAATTGATTTGCAAACCTTATTTTAATGACTATTTACAATATTTTTATTTCTGCAGATAGATGCATTTTTTTCTCATAAAAATAAAACTAGAGAAAGGACTACGTGAAACTGTTTCCTAGGAGAAAAATGTGAAGCAAAACTACTGTGCAAAGTTTCAAGTATGGCCACGAAGCGCATCCCCCTCGTGTGCTTAGAATTGAAAATATTTGGATTTCAGACCGAGACAGGGAGCTTTGGTATTAAGCAATCTCGTCTTTAGAGACGTGCAGGGAGGACTAATTTGGCTGATTATTCCATCGAGCACCGGGAGAGGATTTGCAGGGAAACTCCCCCCCCCCTGCCAGGTGGGGGAGACCCGGTCACAGGAGATCTACTTGCCATAGCAAAGGAACTCAGCCCCGTGCCGGGGCTTCTCCTGGCAGAGCAGCCTCAGGGCTTTGTGTCCTCTTGTGTCAACGAAGCAAGAAGCTCTCGGCCAACGTGTGCCTGCTTCTCAGTCTCGTCTTGATTGTTCCGCAGCCTCAGCTTGGTTTCCAGTCTCTGCTTCCATTCCTCCCTGAGCCTGAAACCAGAAACCAAACCCACAGGAGGGGAGGATTCATCTGGACTGCTGGCTCAGAGACAGCTCCCTTCCTCTCCTTGAAGAGGTGTGTGTTCTCAGGTTGTAAAAGGGACGCAGAGGACTTGGAAATTTAACCACACGCACATGTCAATTCTCACTTCGGTTCAAAGTATTCTAGTCTTATCCTCTTAGCTTTTCTTTGGAAGTATAATATCTTTAACTAACGGGGCTGGGATGGGGAAACCCTGTCCGTCTAGACCTGTTTACCCAGCAAAAGACCACCATTCAAACACTGAGGTTTTCAGACGTGCAAACCCTGAGAGAATTTGTCACTGGCAGACTGTCGCCACACATATTCAAGGCAGTCCCCTCAAGCAGAAGGCAATGGCACCACGTGGAAATGGCAATCCCAATGGAAGAAAAGCATCTGGAAAGGCGGCTGTGTGAGTGTATATTAATAACTTTTCCTCATTATTTAAGCCTCTTTTGAATATAATCAATGGTTGAAAGCAAAACTATTAACTATGAACGTGGGGTTTATAACACATGTGGCAGTCAAGCATACTTGGTACAATAGCATGAAGGCCAGGGAACGGAGCCGTGGACTATACCATTGTAAGGCTCTCACACGCTACAGGAAGTGATGTATCCTTAAAGATAGACTGTGATAGGCTCAGGATGCATATATAAATCCTAAAGCAACCGCTAAAATAACACGAAAAGATATAGTTACAAAGCCCACAGTGGAGAAAAAATAGAATTACAAAAATATTTTCTCTGAAGAAAGGCAGAAAAAGAAAGGAAATAAAGAACGGATGAGAGAAATGGAAAACAATGGCGAGATGGTAGATTTAAACCCAATCAAACCAATTAATTGTGATGATGTAAACAATCCAATTAAAATGCAAAGATTGTCAAATGGAATAAAAAAGCGGTATCCAAATATACGCTCCCCCAAAATAGTGTCACCCTCATGAACTAGAACCAGGGACAGAGAGGAGAGATTCCCCCCCCCCCCCCAATTTACAAAGATAAACAAACATACATGTGTTAACTTACAAGAATTTTAAAACTATAGGTAGTGGCAGCAACATATACATGAAAAATTAAAGTAATTTTGTCCTCTGAGAGGCCCATCTGGCATTCTTCTGGGGAAATCAATTATGTATAAAGAAATAGACACGAGGGATGCTAATGGCGTGTCAATGATGTTCCCAGTGGGGGCTGTTGATGGTGGGGAGGCTGTGAGTGGCAGGAGGGGTATGTGGGAGCTCTACTTTCTGCTCAGTTTTGCTGTGAACCTGCTCTAAAAAATAAGCTGCTTTCTGAAAGTTAATTAATAAAAAGCAGACATGCCACATACTTTCTCAGCGCACTTCTTCCCAGGCGATGTTCCTCCGATTCTCGGTAGTAAGTCTGTTTGCCAATTTCCCTTTCCCAGAAGCGTTTGAGCTCGTGACAGGTGTTCCGGCAGAAGACCTCCCGGCGGACGTACTGATTGTTCATCCCCTGAAAGGGAAAATGTCAGCCGAACTTTTGGAGAACACCCACCCTCGGACTCCCGAGGGTGCCGACGCTGTTCACCCGAGGGAGACCCTGGCCAGGTACAGCCCCTCAGCCACGCGAGTAACAACAGTCACAGGACCCAGGGATGAGGACGCAGAAGCTCCCCATGGGCGTGGCAGGTCCCAGGCTCCTGGCAGACACCTCTGTCCTTCCTCCCTCCTCATGGAAGAATGGCTTCTCAAGTTTTCATCAACAGGAGCGTATGCAGGCATTGTATGCATCTACGCATCACAACGTCCCCACGAGTGGCCATTACCGTCCCCGAGTATGGCTGGGGCACCTGACGGGTTACAGATCTTACCCATGCTCCCATAGCCATAACTGGCAGAAGGCAGACTGCAGACTTGTACTAAGGGGGGGGTGTCCCAGAAAACGGTCCCGGTGTCTGACGCACCAGAGCAAGAAGCACATGTGGACATGAAATAATGCATGTCAGATCCTCAAGAATGCTCAGTTTTTTTGCATGAAGAAATTCTGCCCAACTCCTGGACCCCAGTGCATCCTGCAAACAGGTCAGAAGCAGGGACTGGAGGGCGAGAGCAAGGAGGTAGAGGGCTACCGGAAGTGACCAGGGAGAAGCAGGGCTCAGGGTGGGAGTGGCAAGGGCAATGAAAAGTAGACGGGTTACAATGTATTCCGGGGGTGTCCACCAGGGTGGTGAGTGAGGGTGAGGGGGTACCGGTGGAACCTCCAGCAGCCGTGCCTGTGCAGAGATGGGAAACACCGGAGCCGGGCTCATGGGGGCAGCCTCCAGCGGTGCAGGGCAGTTTGAGTTGCCTGGGACTGACCACCAAGGGAAGGACTTAGAAGGGGCGTCGAGACCCGTGGGTCTGGAGCTCAGCACGAAGGTCTGGGCCACAGCTCCGTATCAGAGCCTGATGGGGCTGGTGGAAGGAGACAGGGGTTCAAAGCCAGACAGTGGCTCCAGCCACATTGGTGCACTAACTTGATGCACCTCTGCTTGTCAGTCAGTCCTCCAGGCCTCGGTGTCCTCAGCTTTTACATTTCTTTGAAGATCAGATTTGATGATGAACATGATTTCAGATGTAAGAGGGAGTGAGCTGGACACACACTGGTCACAGGGCCCAGGATTTCCTGTGACAGGAGCTCAGATGGGGTCGGGGCACAAGGAGAGTCGCTCACATGGTCTGAGAGGTCCAGGCTGCTCCCCAGGAGAAGGGACATTCGGGATGATGCAGGGAGCAGCACCCAGGGTGTGGGAGCAGACTGCACCGAGGCTTGTGGTGACTGTCGTGAGAAGTGGAGAGACCGAGGCAGATGGGGGTGGCCTGGGGTCGGGGTGAGGGAGGGGACTGACTGCAGAGCTGCATAGGGGACATTAGATTATGGAAAATAACCTGTATCTTGTTTCTAGTGATGGTTATACAGCCTTAAACAATTGCCAAACTTATCAAAAGGGCGAATTCTATTACATGTAAGTTACGCCTCCATAGGAGTAGAGAAGAAATGTCTTCTGTGTTTGGACTGGGGATTCATCCAAGTTCCCAGCTCTAAGCTGCTGGGAGACCCTGTGGGCATCTCATTGTTGGGGGTCTTTTCAGCCCGTGCCTTTGCAGGTTAACGCGTGTTTCTGCGAGCATTTGTGTCTTGGTTTCCGGGCTTCTAAAACGAGGGCACTACTTCGCCTTGCAGAAATGTGAGGAGGAAAATATCAATAGCTGGAAAGCTCTTTGGAAACACAGGGGACTGTCCTTGATAAATAAATGTCTCTGTTCCTCTGTTTGTCCTTGGCCAAGAATCAGGCCACCAGATTACATGGCCACAGAGCAAAGAGATATGGCTACTTCCAGCCAGTCAGTACCTCCCCGGGAGAGCCGTGATTCAGTGACCATTAAGACCTTACAAAATTAAGTTTTGCTTCACGAGAACAACAGCATGTAACACCTTCCCATCGATTCGGTTAAACTAAAGTGTGGGATTTGTACCATCTGTGAGGCAGCAATGCAGCCTGACGGGCCAACAATGCTCGGTGAACCGACTAGAAAACAAAGGCACAGTTGTCCGTTTTGCGTCCTCATGCTGTGCCAACCACTTAATTTTCCAATTCTCAGGTTACTGGGAGTATTAAAGCCAAAATGAGGAATGGGAAAAGTTGTTTTTTTTTTTTTTAAAAGACTTTTGGTTTACACTGCTCTTTCTTAGGAGCCTCTTATTGTAGAGTGGCTCCTTCGACAGCAGCTGGCTGTGCGCCACCATGATATTTTTTATGTGTCCAACACCTTTCAAGGGTAACTCTTTTGTGATTATTTCTCACAATAATTTAAAAGGCTTCATAAACATTGCAGCCTGAAATAGGCCAGAGAGTTCGTCTCCAGATACTGCAACTCCAAAGCCCAGACAGACTGCGCTGCAGCCAGCCCTGGATCAGGAAGCAGGCAGAAGCAGGTCCATTGAAGACCAGAATTCCAGTTATTATTGAATGGGGCAAAGTTTTCTATTTTTATTCTGATATCCCCAGCGGAGACTCAAGGCAACCCACAAGTGGGAACACGGTCAGAGAGCGCTCCAGGAAGCCCTCTGGTTCTAGGGAGAAAGGAGACTCCTAGTGCTCAGAGAGGAGGGGCATCCCTTGTTCTGTTCTTCTCCAGCCTCTCCGGTCTCCAGGAAACATCAAGGTGAGGGAGGCCAGGCAGCAGCAGTGAAAGGGACAGGATCGGCAGGGCCTGCAGACACAGATTCCTGAGGACGGCAAAGCTTGCTCCAGCAGGGGGAGCTGTGGTCCTGTCCTGTGGAGGGGACCCTGGCAGCCTTTTTCCCTCGCTCACTCATTCCTCAGGGTATTTGAGCCCAGGTGTGAGTGCAGCCACCTGAAGGGCATGGCAGAGCAGGTAACCAAAGCCCCAGGTTTCTGGCCAAAGGGTTGAAAAACGGGAGTTCAGGGAATTGGAAACCACCGGGGAGACCAGAGGTGGAGGGGCCTCTGGAAAAAGAATCCTTAAAAATTGCTTCCGAGCATGGAGGCTGGCTCCTGGGCTATATGGGCGTGGTTCTGATCCCAAACAATGAAACTGGTAGAGAGAAAAGCCTCACAGATACAGAAACCCTGAGCAACGTCCCCAGCCAGCTAGATTGAAGAGTAACTGATGGATCTCTCCATCCCACTACGGCGGAATACAAATTCCTTTCAAGTGCCCATGAAGCAAACCACAAAGAAATTCCTAGAACTGATAAGTAAATTTAGCAAAGATGCAGGATATAAGATTAACACACAAAATTAGTATATGCCAGCAATGAGCAATTGGAAACCGAAATTAAAAACATACTACTACCCTGGCCAGAGGGCTCAGTTGGTTGGAGTGTCGTCCCGTGCACCAAAAGGTGCAGGTTCAATCCCCAGTCAGGGCACATGCCTAGGTTGTGGGTTCAATCTCCAGTTGGGGAGCACAGGGGAGGCAACTGATTGATGTTTGTCTCTCTCTCCCTTCCTCTGTCTCTAAAATCAATAAACATGTCCTTGGGTGAGAATTTAAAAGACACACACACACACACTACCATCTACAATTACTCCTCAAATGAAATGCTTAACTACACATCTTTTGTGCAAAATGTGCTGAAAACTGTAAAATGCTGATGAGTGAAATGAAAGACACCATCAACAAATGGAGAGACATTATCACGTTAATGGCTGGAAGACTCAATGCAGCAGAGAAATCAGTTCTCCCAAAATTATCTGTAGACTTACTGCAACTCTAATTAAAATTCAAGGTGGATATTTTTTATAGATAAAGGCAGGCTGATTCTCAACAAATGATGTTGCAACAATAGGATACCAAGATGCAAAAAAAAAAAAAAAAAAAAGAACCTGACTTAAACCCCACACCTTATACAAAAATTAACTCAAAATGGATCATAGATCTAATTCGAAATGTAAAACTGTAAAACCTCCCAGAGAACACATAGGAGAAATTTTTGTGGCTTGGGGGTTAGTCAGAGTTCTTAGAAAAAGCACAATTCACAAAGGAATAAAAATAATACATTGGGCTTCATCAAAATGAGACAGTTTGCCCTGCAAAAGACAGTGTTAAGGGAGTAAAACACCAGATACGCACTAAGAAAAAATATTTGCCAATTACATATACGACAAAGGATTTGTCGCCAGAATATATGAAGAACTCTCAAAACTCAACAATATGAATGCAAACCACCCAATGAAAAGACAGGCAAAGCACTTCAGACAGACACTTCACCACAGAGGCGACACAGATATCAAACAGCACATTAAAAGATGTCGGCCGTCATTAGCCGCTAGGGAAATACAAATTAATAAAACCATGTGGAAATACCACTTCACTCCTATAAGAAGGGGAACAAACAAATAAACAAAAAACCACGGACCAGGTCAAGGGCTAGAGGGGATGGTGTGGAGCAGTTGGAACTCTCATGTTGCTGCTGGGAATGCAAAATGGTACAGGGATGTGTCCAGAAAACAGGGCAGTTTCTCATAAACTAAACATATACCCACCACGGGACTCAGCCGTCCCACTCCTAGATGTGTAGCCTAGAGAAACGCAAAAACCCGTACACCTGTACACATTTCTACCTATAATCGCCAATAAGTGGAAACAACCTAATAGTCCTTCAATGAGGGAATGGGTAAAACTGTCAAACATCCAGTGGAATACTAGGCAGCAATAAAAAAGAACAAACTTCTGACCCATTCAGTAACTTGGGTGGTTCCCAAAGGCATCAAGCTGAGAGGAAGAAGCCAGTCTCGATATATTATATATCCTCAGTGATTCCATTTATATGACAGCCTCAGAAAGACAAACTATGACAATTGCCTGGGGTGAGAGGTAGGGGAAGGGTTTAACTACAAAGGCAGAGCATGAGGGAATTTGGGGGAGGCCACGGGATTGTCTGTCCTCTTTCCTGATTGTGACGGTGGTCACACGGAGCTGTAGGTGTGATAAATTCATAGAACTGAGCACACACACACACACACACACACGAGTCGTTTTGTACCATATGTTCATACAAAAAATAAATAAATAAAAAATAGAATGGAAATGTTTTTAGCAGTATTTTGACTTTAAAAAAAGAAACGATTTTATTTATTTATTTATTTTTAGAGAGAGGAGAGGAGAGGAAGAAAGAGAAGAAGAGAAACATTGCCTCTCACACGCTCCCAACTGAAGACCTGGTCTGGACGCCAGGCACGTGCCCCAACAGGGAATCGAACCAGCAACCTTTTGGTTTGTTAGATGATGCCCAACCCACTGAGCCACACCCATCGGGGCCCTTTTGAATTCTGCTGATTTGGTAAGATCCAACTGTTGAAAAACCTAAAGGTTATTTACAGTCCCTGAAATATCACCCGATTGACCCTGCAAACCAGAAGCCCTGGAGTTGTTACAAATGCAGATTGATCATCGGAACCAAACCCCGAGTCAAAATCTGCATTTTAACCAGTTCCCCAGATGATCCAGGTGCATGTTAAAGGTGAAGATGGTCTGCTTGGGAATGACAAAGACCCAAACTCCGGACGCCCTGTTAAGCCTTAGTCCTCTGCAGCCCACTGTGGGGGAGCTTCCCTATTTAAAGTTCCTTGCAGCCTTGGTTTGGGGGAGTTAGCAACTTTCTCTCAAAATGTACTGCCTTTGTTTGCAGAATCTCGCCTCCTCAGAGCCTTGTCAAATGAACACTGGCACTGACTCTGGCTTCCGCACCGAGTTTAGCTCGTTTTGAAGGCATCCTCTAAATATATAAGTTAGATATGAGAAGCCCCATTGAGGTGTCTAAGCCACTTCCAAGCAGACGCAAGGTAAGGCGTTCAGAGGGGAAGGTGAATTTCAGAGGCTGAGGAAGACAGGTTAGCAAGGACTCCATCCACTTCACTTCCCCACCCCCCCCAGAAGCGCAAGGTGAACCTCCACTCCCGGCACACTCAAGTTCACACCCTTTACCTTAGAGATAAATCTGCTGCTCTCTTGGTGGTGGAAAGGAGGGTGGGAACCACAGCTCTGGGCTAGTCCTGAAACCCCAGGGTCTCAGCCCTTTATATGCCGAGTGGAGGAGTTACAGAAATGCCCCAGCCTTTCGAGGTTCCATGCACCGAATTAGGATTGGAATCACAGAGGTCTCATTCCAGGGACATGGTGGCCTCCTTCCTGGTGAAAAATAGCCCCCCACGCTCTGCTCCCTTGCCCACCCCGCGGCCAGAGAGCTCTGCTCTGGCAGACCTGCAAGGGACCATGACTTGGCTGGGACCAGTTATTGTTCCGAACATGCCCTGGATTACCCTGGAGCACGAACCCACTGTGCCTCAGGCAAAGCCGCCCTCCACCCCTGGGGGTAAAGGAGCCTTGGATGATGTGACAAGTCACACTTTGGAGTCATTTTACAGGATGACTTAGAGAAGCCTGTTGTCCTTTGGAGCCGTTAATCCACGCATGGAGGGCGGTGAAGACATTTCACAGTCTGCTCAGCTCTCCCCACAGCAGGAGCAGGAACTGGCCGCGGTGACCGTACCCCAGCAACATTCAAGCCATTTCCAAGACCGCGCCTTGTTCTTTTCTTTTTTTAAGTATATTTTATGATGTTGTTACAGTAGTTTCAATTGTTTTCCCTTTGCTCCCCTCCGCCCAGTACCCCCCTTCCCTTCAACAGTCCCACGCCACCCAGTTCATGTCCATGGGTCGTGCATATAAATTCTTTGGCTTCACCTTTTCCGATATTATTCTTAACTTCCCCTTGTCTATTTTGTACCAAACAGTTATGCTTCTTAGTCCCTGCACCATTTCCCCATTTCTCCCCCTCCCCCCTCCCAGCTGATAACCCTCCGAATGATCCCCGTACCTACGATTCTGTTCCTATTCTGGTTTGCTTAGTTGAATTTTGTTTTTATTTTTTAGATTCAGTTGTTGATAGTTGTGAGTGTGTTGTCATTTTAGTGTTCATAGTTTTGATCTTGTTTTTCTTAAGTAAGTCCCTTTGACATTTCATACAATAATGGCTTGGTGATGATGAACTCCTTTAGCTTCACCTTGTCTGGGAAGCATTTCATCTGCCTTTCCATTTCAAATGATAGCTTTACTGGATAGAGTAATCCTGGTTGTAGGTTGCTTTTCATCACATTGAGTACTGCTTACCAGTCCCTTCCTGCCTGCAAAGTGTCCTCTGAGAAATCAGCTGATAGTCCTATAGGCACCTCCTGTAGGCAGCTCTCCTCCTCTCTTGCTGCCTCCAGGACTCTGTCTTTATTTTTCACGTTTGGCATCTCAATCATGATGTGTCCTGGTGTGGTCCCTCTGGGTCAAGCTCACCCAGGACCCTCTGTGCTTCCCGGACTTGTATGTTAATCTCCTTTGCAAAATTTGGGAAGCTTTCCTCATTTTTTTCAATTCTTGTTTCCTCATTCTGCACTGGTTGACTGTTTTTTTCTTTCTTATATTCCAAATCATTAATTTGAACCCCAGTTTCCTGCCCTTCACCATTGGTTTTGTGTGGATTTTCCTTCGTTTCACTTAGCATAGCCTCCACTTCTTCTCATATGCATCTGCCATACTTAAGCATATCTGTCAAGCCTGTGAGCATCTTTATCACCAGTGTTTTGAACTCTATATCTGTTAGGTTGTCTGTCTCCTCATCTGTGAGGTTGGCTATCTCCTCGTGACTTAGTTTTCTCACTGGAACCTTGATCTGTTCCCCCTTTTTGGCCATACTTCTCTGTCTCCTCATTCTGACAGGCTCCTATGTTTGTTTGTCTCTGTGTCTTAGGTAGAGCTGTCACACCTGTTACATTGTAAGGGGCGGAGCCTTAGGGCTTTGTCAGTACAGGGCGACCTGTTTCACCACGTTGTGGCACTGTATGTGGGGGAGGGGTCTGAGAGGAAACAATGCCACCTGCCCAGCACTTGCCCCTTTTCCAGGCACCTCTCCCACTTCTGCACCGGACTGGCACCCCTCTAGCCATTGCCTTGGCTGCCGTTCCCAGAGTGGGCAGGTCTGAAGACGTTCCAGGACCGTGGCAATCCTTTAAACAAGTGGACTCTGCTGAGAGACCGGCAGTTTCTGCCTCCACCCCAACCCCCACTGGTCTGCACAGTCAGAAGCAATGAGGCTTGATATTCCCCGGTGCTGGGACCATGAGCTGCGAGGTCCAGTGAAGAGCTGGGAATGCTCCCCAGGTGTCGGTCCTGACTTTTCGAAACCTGTGACTGTGCTTTCTGCCGACCTGCCGCTGCCGCCGCTGCTGCCACCACACCGTGTCCTCTCCTACCTGTCTAGGTGAGTATGTCTTCTTTATATCTTTGTTTGCTGGACTTCCATGCAGTTTGATTTTCTGGAACTCCTGGTTGTTTCTAGTTTTGAGGTAGTTGTATTCCTTCTTAGTTGTGGAGGGAGACACGCAGAGTGTCTGCGTAGGCCTCCATCTTGGCTGGAAGTTGTTGGTGTGTGGTTTTTGTTTTTGTTTGTTTGTTTGTTTGTTTGTAACATATGGTCACCATAAGCAAAGAGGCCTCTGGAGGGATGGGCCAAACCGAAGGGAACTTCGAAAGTTGCAGTAGCAGTTTGCTGTGGCCGTGTTCCTTGTTCTGCTGTCTCCGGGTGGCTTTAACTTTAGGCGCACCTGATCCTCCCCCAGGACACTATGAGGGCTAAATAGGAAGCAGTTGAGCATCCTGCTTCTCCTTCTGTCTTCACTCAGTGATTCCTTTCCCAGACTTGGCTTCTTATTTCCAGATTCCTCTTGACCTCATGTAGAGGCCAACTGTCATGATTGTCATTCTGCAAAGCTAAAAATTTAACAGCTTTTGCTGGACACTTTTTAGTTGGCAAAGTGCTTTTGATTACATTATCTAATTTAAAGAGTAATCAGCAAGGATAACGAAAAGGGATGAGAACTGTGACAAATATGACAGAAGACAGAAGACAAGCGTGGGAAGTCCCCTCGACGATAAGGCTGCTGCTGTTGAGGGGCAGTCAGGTGGATGGACCCCTGAGAGCCGGGCAGCCTGGGCAGAGGCTGGGAACGGGGGCTTCTCTGAGACCTCCTTGGCCAGTTCTGCCAGAAGCTTCCACGGGAGGCTTCCAGTGCCTTCGTGCGGTTGCGGACCACTGTGCGAGGCACTAACCCTATAGGGCATTAGAAGTCTGTTTCCCTGGGGATTTATCTTCAAGGACTCATTTAAGATCGTGCTTGGTGAAAGATGAGTTGCGAAATTAACAGTTGCCAGGGTTTGCGTCTCTCCCCTGACCTTTCCCCCTCCTTCGTGAACCTGATCTACATTCCATTACCTTCGGGTAAGCCGGTCCCACTTGGTGGGGAGGGGACAGTGGTCCATGAGCTGCCCTGGATTACGCCAACATTTGTACTGGAATCTTTCCTGTCATCTCTAAAGAAAAACGAGAATGGGGGGAGACTCTCCAGCAGAGGCCATGGAGGAGGTTATTTTGGGCAAGCAAGTTTTTGGGGTCTTTCCAGACACTAAGATTGAGTCTGCTGAGTCCAGGCACGTCTGGCCAAGCACGCAGCTCAGGAAGGGTGGGGGTGGGGTGGGGGGGGGACCCATGCAGCAGCCCTTTGGCCAGTCCCGAGGCTGGCTTCATGGAGCAAGGGCCAGGCTGAAGTGACAGTGTGATGGGGCTCCTCCTCTGCTCTTCACCAGGACCCAGGTGACTGAGAACACGTGTGAGCGAGAACATGTGTACAGGTCGAGGCACGTGACTCCCTGTGCCTGGACTGTAGCTGGTGGTCTCTGAGTAACACAGCACCCACCCAGAGCTGCAGCTGGACAGCCAGGGGTGCCGGCAGCTGACCTTGAGGGCCTCCACTGTCAGGACTTTGTTCCCTCCAGGCTCTGCCTGACGGTCCAGAGGGCACCAGGGACAGGCTGGAGTGGGGTTAGGGGGCTGGAAGAATCCAGAGGCTGAGTTAGCACCTGGCTCTGCCTCTGTCCAGTCTTGGAGACTCATCATTCTAAGTCCTCCTTTTATTCATCTATGAAATGAGAGGGTTCAAGGTCATCTCTCGCTTGAATACACAATGGTTTCAGGGAGGGCTCTTACCCTGGGGTCCGTGGATTATCAACAGGCTTCAAGGGGCCCGTGAAGTCCTCGTATGTACCTTCACATGTGCATTTCTTTCTACAGAGAGTCCGTAGCTCCCTTAAATCCTCAAAGGGCTCAGTGACAATGACATTTGTAGAGCATGCATTGTAGGCCGAGCGCTATTCTTATTCTTTATGTGAATAATTCACGTCTAGGCCTCACATCAGCCATCAGGAGCAGAAAGCATCAGTACCTCGCTCAAGGTCACACGGTGGCCATTTGGGCTCTAGAGCCCAAGCATTTGACCACCATATTGCATGTGGGTAAGGAATGACTTTCTAAGTGTATCTGAAAAAAAATTTCTCTCTCTGCAGCTGAGGTGATGTTATAAGGGCTAATAATGTATTTTAAGGCTGAATTTCTTTTGATTTAAATCATCAGTGTTGATTTTAATCATCAATGATTAAGTCATTAGTGCCAACTTAAGTCAATAATAATTATAAGTAAATTGTAATAAATCAACAATAATGATTTAAATCATGAATAGCAAAGCTTTACTAATAGCTATGGGGAAATGAGTGCATAAATAATAGGATGAATGGCCCAGGCCAGAGTGGCTAGGTAGATTGACTGCCAGCCTGTGAACCAAAGGGTCACCAGTTCGATTCCCAGTCAGGGCACAGGCCTGGGTTGTGGGCCAGGTCCCCAGTTGGGGGCGTGCGAGAGGCAACCACACACTGATGTTTCTCTCCCTCTCTTTCTTCCTTCCTTCCCCCTCTCTAAAAATAAATAAATAAAATCTTTTAAAAAACAGGATGGATGCATGAATTTCACACAGTTTGCATTTCATAGTAGGTGACAGATCTTAGCTAACTGCTATTTGAGGGGACCCCTGTGATTCTCCCATGATGCCCTATGTAAACTAAGCTGTTGTTATTCCTCCCAAAGACGGTCAAAAGGACTCCCAGGTCTTGCACGGGCTTATCAGTTTTTTCTGTGGAAACAATATGTTAGCCTATGGTCTGTTGTTACCCAAGCATGTACCTATAACAACAACAAAAAGAAATGAGGCCCTCATCTGCCTGTTTCTCAAAGTCAGCAGGCCAGGGCACATGCCCGACACCAGCTGGGATTTGGCAACGGGTGTTGAGTACACAGACCCTGCAGTGGGGAAACCGGGGTTCAAGAGGCCCACAGGGAGAGCCAAGGACTGCTGGGGGGTGCAGCAGCCAGCCCTTCCCGGCATTGCTTTTCAAAACCTTCATTGTACACCATTGACCTGCCCTGCACGGCTGAGAGACCCTGATGAACAGCCTGCCATGCCCTCCTCCGGCCAAAGAGCAAGCTGCTAAGTGACTTGCTAGTAACAGGCAGGGCTGACGTTTGCTTTTAGCCTCTCCGGGGCTCAACTCACCGTGGTGGGAAAAGGACCCGGTTTTAGACAGACCAGCTCTTGGCAGCCTGAGAAGGTGCATCTGAGGTTTCCTGCGCTCCTCCCTCCTCATTTAAGGTCCCGCTCTCTCACCAGCCCTCCTCTTCCCAGCAGAGGTCCTACTCCAGGAGGGTTTTCTCCCTGAGTGGCAGGAAAGGGCCGGCTTGGGTTCCTCCGGGTCCAAGGGGAAGCTGGCCCTTCAGAGGAGGCAGAAATGGTCAGAGCCAATGTCTGGTCTCCAGGAGCATGTATGAACGGGTGTGTATAGGTGTGTATGCATGTGTGCATACACTGACCGTATCTATTTATAGCTCTGAGGCTCCTTTTGGCCATTTTCAAATAGGCAGCTAGGACGACTCTGTGGGAGCGCCTGCCCCAGGTAGGGACAGAAGCCAGGGCAAGAGCCACATTCATTTCCAAGAGCATCAATCAGCTCTGCTCACCCAGCAGTTTCAAGGTGACACGGCTATCTGGGGACAGGATCCAGTCTCCCCAAATCTGCGCTTTTGGTGTGGTTGGTGGCTTTGGAGACCAGCGCGCACCGGGGGCCTGCCGTTGCCTCTTCTAAGAAGTGAGAGAGGAGGCCAGCTGAATTCAGAGCCAGCTCCAAAAAGCTGCTCGGACTGACTCTGGCCCAGAGCTTCCATGTGTTTCCCAGGCTGGACGGAAAGGTGGGGGTGGGACAGGAAGGCTCAGGAAGGAGGAGGGCACATCCCCAGTTACTGTCTCCTGGTGCTTCTCACTTGGGGCTTTTAGGGGCTCATAGACTTGCAAAGCAATTGAACTGACCTCCCTTGGTGGACTCCCCTTCTCCTTGCCCTGCCCAGACAGGGAGGAGGTCTTGGACTTGGGGTGATGGAGGTCCTTGGCTAGGCTGTGACGGGGCTCAGTTTAGTGGTCGGTGGTGGTCACCGTCAGCAGCTGTGAATGGAGCAAACCCTAAACTTGGAGGGAAGGGTCTTATGCAAAGGATCTGACCAAGGTCATCTTTTGTCCAGGGGGCAGGCTCTCAATATTTCTAACTGATGCATTTTTACACCTAGTGGTCCTAGGGCTGCTTTGAGGGGGAAGCACCTTCTATCAAATATCTCGAAGTACTACAGAAAAGTCTTTTCATATAGCACGTGGGTTTTGTTTTGACGACTGGTAAACCTAAAGTCAGTTTTGACTTTTTTGAGGCTAAAATCCCATCATAATCAATGTCAATTCTTTCTGGCTGACACGACATGCTGATTTATCTAGTCCACGGTCCCTGCCTGCCTCTCCCCCCACCCCTCCCAAATCACAAGGAAACCTGAGTGATTTGGAATTAGATACTTTCTCACTTGTCTTTGGATTCCTGGTGCCTCGGAGCTGGGGCTAAGCTGTGCAGGGTTAATTCACGCCATTCGTTCAATATAAGGAATAATTGTGTCGCTTAGAAGTGCCGTATTGCTTAGGAGAAGAAAGCAGAGGGATTTCTCCTTTTATTCCCCTCCCTCAGATCAGCAGATGCAGCTGGCAAGTCTGCAGGGAACTGGAGACTTCTGGAGGCGCCAGACTCCACTGGGGGCGCCTTCGGTTAAATGGCCTCTGACAATACTTCCTTCCATCTTCTTCTCGGGGAGGGGAAGTGAGTGTGGTCTCAAGAAGTGCTAATTGTTTTATAATGTGGATCTGCTAATGAGGAAGATAAGGAAAGCTCCCTGCCTGCCTTCCTCACCCCTTCTCCCCTCCTGCGTCTACCCAGCATCGAAGGAGCAGCCCTAGGGCCCCCTGCGCTTGGCACACAGGGCCTGAGGTTCCGTACATGCCAGTGGCGGGAGACAGACGTGGAGACAAGCCTGCAATGGAGTGTGGTGGCGTCTATGAGACCCGAGGTGGGGTTCAGCTCAGGGAGTGGCCCCATCCCCATGGCGGTCAGGGTGCGGGCGGGAGTCAGGAGACGTGGGAGGGGTCATGCCAATCACAGAAAAATGTGTATTGTATGACTTCACCTACGTGAGGTACCTGGGAGAGTCAAGTTCACGGACACAGAAAGTAGAGTGGTTGCCAGGATCTGGGAGCGGAGGGACGGGAGTTACTATTTAAAGGGTAGAGTCTCAGTTTAGGAAGATGGAAAAGTTCTGGAGAGGGATCGGGGTGCTGGTTACCCAATAATGTGTACTTAACACCAATGACCTTTCAAAATGATTAGAATAGTAAGTTTTATGAGTTATTTTACAATTAAAACAAATGAGTTGATGTGAAGAAAAACATTAAATACAGATGATGTGGCCCAAAGCAAGGAAGTATGTGAATGGAAAACTATCCCAGCCTCACCCAGGGAGGTTATGGAGTAACGAGAAGCCTTTCAATGCTCTAAAGTTTCCTTTCTTTTCCTTCCTTCTTTCTCTCTCTTTCCTTTGCCATTTCTGGGCAAAAAAAACCCAAAAATACAAAAACGTTTTAATTTTTAAATGTGGTAAATAGGCAGGTAGAAAGAGATGTGACATTTATGGAAACCTTTTATGTGCTAGTGTTCCATTTCCTTTCACTTAATTCTGACAACACTGTGTAGGGTTGAACCCTGCCACACGGGCTGCAAAACTGGCCCCCGTGCCAGCGAGTGGCCAGGCCCTCCACACTGGGCCGCCCACCTTCCGTTACAAGCTCTTTGGGTGGGGTGTCCCCTCACTGCTTCCTGCTTCACCCACTTCACCTTCTGTCCACTGGTCACTGCAGAAGAATCCCACTCGTCTGGAATTTTGCATCTGCAGGGCATTTGCTTAGAAAACCACGAGTGGTGGATCAATCAGTACCTAAATGATGGGAATAAATCTCATCCCTCAGAGCAGCACACCAAAGCCAGGAACAACACTGGGCGCTGCCTGGAACTCCTGCCTCTTCCAGTTCCTGTCTCAGAAGTGAAAACAGATGGAACACGCCCTCACCACGCAAAACACTAACATGCACAGAAGGAAGAAAACTCACCCACAAAGCACTGGTCACGGCACCGCCGAGGAAGAACCGCAGTTCACATTTGGGTCAGTATACCTCCTGGCTTTATTGGGTACACATGTACACAACCTATTTTAAATGGGCGTTACAATACAGTGTCATCCCCTGGTTCACAACTACACATTGGGCATATTTTCCCTTTCACAAGTTAAAATAACTGCCTGGTATGGAAAAAACATAACTGATTAAGCAGGCCTGTTGGGGAAATTTAGATATTTTTCTCCAAGGACTTTCTCTTCACAAGGACTTGAGAAAAAAGGGGTGTCCTTGTCTTCTATAGCTTCCTATAGAAACTTGCCCATGGAATCATCAGTTGAATAATCCATTTTATTGCTTTCCCCTTCTCCTTGGTCTTCCTGGCCACAGGAACCCTTCCTTCCTCCAGCACCCTTCAGTACCGCGTTGGGTCCTTCACCTCTTGTATGTGCTCCGCCCCTACTCACTTGCTGTCCTTACAGATGCTTCCATTCCGTTTCTAGATACTGTCCTAATTGTGATCAGCTCTACCTACTCAAAGCTTTATTCTCAGTTCCACATTAGATTAGCTTTTACTAATCTGAAGATAAACTATTCAAAGGAAAATATCAATAGGACTCAGGCAGTGTAGATATGGCTGAAGGTTTGTTTTTTTAAAGGAGTTTTCGGAGGGCAGGGCAGAGGTTAAGTTGGTTCAGGCAAACCTCATTTATTGCTCATTGCTTTATTGTGCCTCACAAATATTGCGTTTTTTGGGTTTTTTTTGGTTGTTTTTTTACAAACTGAAGGTAAGACCCTTCACCCACAGAAAGACTACTACTCCCTGAAGGCTCTCATGATGGTTAGCATTGTTTAGAAACAAAATATCTTTAATTAAGGTATATACATTTTTGCAGACATAATGCTATTACACATGTAATAGACTACAGTATAGTGTAAACATAACTTTTACCTGCACTGGGAAACCAAAAAATGTGTGTGACTCACTTTATTCGCTTTATTGCAGGGGCCTCGAACCAAACCTTGTAAATATCTCTGAGGTATGCCTGTAGGGTAAGGAATGTCCGGGACCATCAGGGAAATCTATTCACTACTTCCAGGAAACTAACAAACGATCACATCTCAGGACCTTGGAGACAGCCTTCACAGGTCATGAAATCTGCATGACAAGTGTCGCATGCCAATGTCGATGGGTATTAACTCCATACAGCAAGGCAGATGCCAGCCAGCACGAGAGGGGTGCCTGCAGATGGCATGAATTCTGAAGTGCTGGAAGCCGTGAGGTGCTCATCCATCACATGGCCATCTGGAAGGTAGGGACAACTCGGTCATTAAAGGAAATCCCTCCGGCAGTAGATCCTGCTGCCCACACACGTGGCATACCTACATGAGCCAAAACTCAGTGGGGGCCCAACATCTGATGTGTACAGGGTGTTTATGGGATCAACAGTACTGACTACATAAACTCACGCTCCTGAAAAAACCTTTCAGCAAAAGTTGCCACCGGCCGTCTGTGAACTTGCTCTTTCCTGGACACGTGCTCTAACACCTGGTCACCTACCCCAGCCAGTGACACCCTCAATCCACTGCAGGGGTGCAGCAGAACTTGGTTAGCCTCTGAGAATAAGGACACAGCATGTTTCGAGCCCCAAGTTGCAGGAGGAGAATACAGTCCCTACCCATCCAATCATTCAACTCACACTTAGCAAATGCCTCCTATCCTGGCCTGGCTCAGGAGGCAAAGGGGACAGATGCGGTTCCCCACCGAGTCGGGGGTCCCATCTTGTACTGAAGTGAAGCAACTGCTTTCACTGCCTTTCTGGCCTGGAACAATTTCCCTTTCTAACATTGACAGGGTCAGCACTGTGAAACTGTTTGCAAACCTCCCCCCCCCCCACCACCACCACCAGGTCCCTGCCCTTCTTGTCACTCTTTTCCTTAAATCAGAAGAAATCAACAAGGTGAAAGGGTTCTGAGACCAATCACCAGGAGGGAGGGGGATGGAGAGGGGGGAGGGCCGAGCAGGGACCTTTTAGAACCAGGAAGTTCCTAAGGAATGAGTGGGGCCAAGTCTCTGGTATAACTTCAGGTCATTAATTGGGGTTGGGTGCCCCCATCCTTCTGCTGGGGTGGGTACTAACTGAGTTGTGCCCCCTGGAGATTTTCTGGGTCTCCCCGCCTGAAGGAAAGGAACACCAGAAAGCATCTCTTGGTGTTTTAAGAGGCCAAGTCTTTTTCTTGTTTGTTTGACTCAAGAGGCGTTCACATACTATAAAATGTCAAAGAGACTTGGAATAACCCTCCATCCAAAAGGCGGCAGGGCTAACGATGCTTTGAGGGTGCAAATGTCAAGGACGCCAAGGTAACTACGCCATCTGGAGCCCCTGATGCTTTTATAAGTAGAAGTTCGGCTGCCAGTGTCTAGCACACCCCGAGGTAAGACGAGACACTCCATTGGCTAAGTGCCACAGGCCACTCACTAACCACTTGAAAGGGCAGTTGCCACTTACCACAACCCGGTAGAAAGGCCTGAGGGAAGCAGCGCAGCTCGCCGTGCCAGCACTTACACATGGAACACTTCTGGGGCAGCCAGGTGTCATGGGGCACAGACCCGCAGCTCCTGAGAAGCAGTGGAAGAGGCGATCCCTAAGTATTGCAAGTCCCACTTCTCCTTCCCTCGCCTCTCCCCCGCCCCGCCCCCGCTCCTAGTGGCTTACTCTTTGCGCCTGTCATGCTCACAGTTCCGTCCATAGAAGGAGGGGGGGCAGGCGCAAAAGGACCCCAGCATGCAGGTTCCCCCGTTCAGGCAGCAGGTTTTGTTGAGCTCCTTACCTGAAACATAAGGGGTGGCTGAGAGGGGGCAGGGATTGAAAAGCTGAGTTCCTGTCAGCAAAGGCTCCTACAGCACCCAGGATGGAATCTCCTGAAAGTGGTGGTAGATCTGTAACCGTTATAAACCTCCCAGAATAAGGACTCTGGTTTTTAGTGTTCCTTTGGCTACCTGTGCCTTTGAGCAGAGAAATCTTTTTCGTGCAAATGCCAGCGGTGGTCCCCGGAGACCCCAACATGGCGTGGAGTCAGGTGAAGGAAACTCCAGTGATGTGAATGAAGTAACCTGTCCATCCACCTGCCCAAACCCAGAAGCAGGTCCCTCCCACTCTCTCAGGTGACAAAGGATCAAAAGATAGAAAACACATGAAGCGCCAGGTTAGTGAAAGCACCCAGAATGTAGGTCTAAGGCAGATGGGTCTTACTGTCCTGGATTCTCATGGGTGGCACAAACTGGAAAGGCCGATGACGAATTGTTGGCTCCTCCTGGGACCAAAGGTGGTCACGTCTGAAGGCCAGGTCTCCCTGGGACGGATGTGCAAGTTCACGGTGGCCTAACCCTTAATGACAAAATCAACTCATGGAGTCTGTGTTTGGGGCCACATGAAAATGGCTAGTGATCAAAAGAACCAAAAGTCTCTTACCAGCAACTAATTCCAATTCAAATGCTTTAGAAATGGCCAGAATCAAAATCACCCTAGGAAGAGGAAATCAGTCGTTGTTAGCAAAACAAAGCAAATAAAACCTTTTGAATTAACACCTGGGTCTTCCCCATCACAAGGTCAAGATCACACATCACTAAGGAGAAACTCTAAAGTATCATCTTTCTTTTCTTGTTCCCTTTCTTTTAATTCATGTAACAAAAAGAGAAATGATGTGAATAAAATCCACCTAATATCCCACTCTTTCCAATATATGTTATTACTTCTTAGACTCTATTCATTAGCACCTAAATTTAAGTATGTATAAATATTTTATCATCTTTACATACTTTCCTCCTTTATATAATTTTCATATACGAACTTTAAAATGTGGCATAACGTTCTGTGTAACTTACAAATCACGTTTTACTACTTCATTTAAACCAGTCATTTGAAAGATTTTTAGGTTAAAAAATTTCCCATCATTCTCAATGGTTTTGCAAATGTTGAATCTGTCTATGCCTTTTATTTTCTCAGAAACAGAGCTTTAATTTGGTTGTAATATTTGACCTTCTCTTACACAAGAGTCGAAAAACACTAGTGACAGGCAGAGCCACGAACCTGATGGAAAATCTCAAAAGCCAATGGCAAAGCTGGGTGTAAGGGAAGTGCCGGCTCTTTCAGGAAAAACACAGCCCTGTGGGCAGCTCTTTGAAGGTTTGGGCAGATGCAATCGAACAACAGAGAAGGGGAGGGCATTATTTCTAGTTCCTATACTGGCTGGCTCTAGTTATCAGAAGTCCGCATTAAAGATGGGTTCCTACCTGGAAGAGAAGCACTCCATCTTCGCGCGGCCCATAGCTCCTAACAATTCAGAAGGGAAAATGTTAGCAGGGCTTTAATTCAGTCCCTGCCCAAGCTCCCAGAGGAAAACACTGATTTCCTGACATGGAAATGGGAATTTAAAAAGAAAAATATCCCAGGTAAAGAAGCATTTCTCAGGTCTTAGGAGAAGCAGGAGCCAGGACCTCTGGGGCAACTGGAGGGTATCCCAATCCTTAGCCAGGGACTCGAGCCTTCCCGGGATTCTCCTTCCTCCGCTCAGGTGGGCGGGGGGGGGGTGGGGGTGACCCACACCTGTCACGGCGCTTCAACTCTCCAGGGGTGGAGGTGAGAGGCGATAAAGCCGGAATCAAAGGGGAAAAGGCGGAGTCACGTCAAACTGTGGTTAACCAGGCCTCATGTCTATCATTAGTTGCAGGTTAAAAATACCAGCTCTACTTTTTTGGAAAAAAAAGAGGCAAATCAATTGCAGTAAGTAATCAGTTGGGTGATTCCAGGTTGGAGGAGTGGTGGCAAGTAATTGCTTTAATCAGGAAATGCTAAACACCGACTGTGGGACTTGCGAGGTATTTGATATTTTATTGCCAAGTTTTAATTCTTGGAATTTGCTTTCATCTTTGTGGCTCCAAGAAAGGTATGTTGAGCCCCCTGCTCTGGCCTGGGCGGGTGCGGAGTTGCGTGTCGGGGGGGGCGGGGTGAAAGGCCAGGCAGCTTGCAATGCAGATGGAAGTTCAGAGTCAGGAAGGGGCCCAGAGGGGTTCCTGACCTCACGTGACTGAGTGTAAATTCCAGGCCCTGAATTGCAAGTGGAAGGAAGCGCGGGATGGTGCGAGAAGCCGGCCCGGGGCTGCGCCTCACTGGCAGACTCCCGGCGGGGGGCGCAGCCCCTGGGGGTCTGCAGTCAGGGTGTGAGGCCTGCCCCAGGAAAAAGTTCTAGAAACACGGCAGTCCCGTACGGGAGGCCATTTCAACTTGGCACTGAGTTTCACGGAGATTTTATCTGTCTCCCAGCGCCCCCGGGGCGGCCCCTTCCAGCCCCTCGCTGCCCGCGCCCACGACACCAGCATTAACCCCAAACTCAGAGGTGTCCCCAGTTACCCTCAACGAGTTTACTTGGTGGTCACATCCCGGCTGGCGAGGCGCGCCCCTCACCGGCGGTAGTACCCCAGGGTCTTTAATCCGTTAGTAAATACGTCCAAAGTCATGGGTAGTTCCTACATATAATTTAATTCTAGTTTCTAAAGTCAAAGCCCGGGCGTTCATCTAACACGGCCAGTCCCGCAAGTGGGGAGCTTTTGTGGGGTTCTCCTTTCACCCATCGCTGTTCATCGGATTCACGCGTGGCAGAAGGGAGCCATCGCACCGAGGCCACGTCGCGTCAGTGTCTCCCTGTGTCACTGCGCGGGGTCCACGGGTGCCGGGGAAGGACTGCTGTTTGCTGCGACAGCGGCATCTTGGGAGTTAAATGTCAAATTATTTCTACTGGGGGGAGGGCCCCATCAGAGCAACAGCGGCTGCAGCCGTTCACTCGTTGCTAGAGCAGCGTTCCCAAGCCCACGATTCTGCTGCCCTTGAACTCCCCGTGTGGCCTTTCAGCTCCCAGTGGCAACTTGGCCCCCAGCTCTGGAAGCTGGACGTGGGGGAGGGCAGTGCGCAGGAGACCCACCCGACCCCAGGAGCTGCCGGGAGGCTTACAGAAAACGAAGGGCGGACTCGGCGGAGCACTGCAGCCCTAAGCGTTAGAAGCCTCGGCATCGCTCGTCTCAGCTGATGCCACGGACCGCTCAGCGCCCTTTGTGGGTTTTAAGGTCTCTCCACAGAGTGTGCGCAGGTCTGTGGCCAGACTGGCCGGCATTGGTGCCTCCTTATCCAAAGGGGCTGTGGTGGAATATTTAGAGCTTGAACTAGGACCCCTGGCAAAAGCCTCCCCATTTTCAAAGGAAGGAGCGGGACCCTGAGTCAGGAGATGGGTGAGTTCAGCCCACACCCTAAGGCTGTCAGCCTTCCTGACACACCAAGTCCCTTCTTATCAGAGGAGGGGAACTCACTGAAAAGAAGTGCATTCGTCCCAGCTGCAGAGGGCGGAGAAGGTCAAGTGTATGCAGGATAGACAGAACCTGGTCAGGGTTTCAGGATAGGAGGGCTGTGGTATTTGAGTGGCCAGGTATTTGCTATGGGGCTGGGAACCCATAAGCTGTTCACTGAACAGGTATTTAATGCGTTGCTGGTTAAGGGCTGGGCTCTGGGACACAGTTGTGAGAAGTGACCCCACCAGGTCGTGAGGGAGAAAGGGCGATAATCAGTGACTGTAATTGTGGTCACCGCAGAAACTTGTCTCTGCCTCTCGAGTGGGGAAATTGACCAGCGATTCTAGGACGGCCACTGGACACCTCTGCTCGGCCACTGCTGGGACTGACAAGAGGCTACCCAGGCAAGTGCTGTGTGTCGGGGTCCCAAAAAGCAACAGGCTTGGGGTTAGGAGACTGAGAAAAGGGGCTTCCCCAGTCCCGGACAGCCTACCTCCTTCCTTATGGAGTACACAGAACACTGAAAATGAAAAATGAATGGGGGAAATAATGGGATAACTGTAATAGAAAAACAGCTTAAAAAAAGAAAAGAAAAAAGGAAAAACTGTGCTCTTGGGACATTCTCGTATCGCCCTCTGAGGTGCTGTGTATTAAAAACTGAAGTAAGAGGGACACTAAGAAACAAGGACATAGTGACTCCCAAACCAGTAGAAAGTCATTAGTAACAAAGGGCAAATGTAATTAGAGGGTCTCTGAGAAGGAAGTTGACATCATCAGCATATTTACAAATCACAGAAGGGGCATTTAGATAATCGCGTTAGATTGTAACTCCGGAGTAACCAGTAATGGAGAAACAGGGGAGAAGGAGAGGGGAAGGGTAGCTAATCGCATTACTATAAAACCAGATTTCTTTGTCTACTTGGCACGCACATTCTCCTGGCTGAGGGTGTGCCCGACTCTGCAGACTTGTGAATAAACGCCTCGCTTTGCTGCTCAGGTCCTGTGTCCCGGATTTTATTGTGAGCGTTTCTCACACTAACAAACATTTGACTTAAAACCATCCAACCAACACAGAACAATCAAACCCCAAAACATCATAATGAAAAGACAGACTTCCAATGTCTAAAATTCAAGGAAGACAACGCATTTGGAGATGAGATTAGCTTGGGCAAGCACATATAGAGTTAACCCCCAACTAAAGAGTTAAGCAAAAGGACAGCCATTTCTGCAGCACAATGACAAGGTTTTAAGGTAAAAGGCTACTTTTATCATGGAAGTCCTAGGGACGAGTTGTGCCTTACCTGTCATTGTTCCTGGAACTTTCAGGCGGGCTGGGCTAGGGAATCCCTCCAGCTGAAGATGGCAGGGCGTCTAGTCCCACCTAGCTCGGAGCCCGACAGCTTGTGATAAAACCTCGCCCCGTTCATTAACAAGTTAATGGCTTTCTGTTCTCACCAATGAATTTAAGCAGCAACTGGAAACCTAGTCTGTCTGCATTTGCCACAATCTCTGTGTGGGGTTGGAAGAATGGATTCTTGCTCACACAAATTTGCAATCTCAGTGGGGAAGATAAGCTCAATCCAGCTATATGAACTGGATAGGAAGAGAAGGGCTTAGGAGAGGACTGCCTTTGTGTGTGTGTGTGTGTGTGTTGGGGGGTATCTCATATGAATTCCTCTATAGATGCATCATAAATTTTTAAATCAATGAATGGACACTTGGCGTGTTTCTGCATTTTGCAGTGAATTCTGCGGACACGCATCCTGGTGAATGCTTGAGAGTGTATCCAGCAGGTAAATTTCTAGCACTGAAATTGCTTGGTTAAAAGGTGAATCTTTCCAAGTTAATTTTCCAAGAAGGCTGCACCAGTCTGGTTTCCTCTTTTCCCCTCCCCCACACACTTCCCATATCCTCACCAGCTGGCTGTAGTTTTTGCTAATTCCGAATGTGAAAAATAGTATTTCATTGTTTGGATTTGCATTGTTTTCTCTGTTCATGGAATGCTTGTGCTGTTGACCCTTGAACAACATGGACTGGAACTGCGTGGGTCCACTTAGGGGTTTTTCTCAATAAAGACTAATGTGTTTTCTCTTATGATTTTTATAATAACATTTTCTTTTCTCTAGCTTATTTTATTGGAAGAATAGAGTATATAATAGATATCACATACAAAATACGTGTTAGTGGACTGTTTTTGCTACTGGTAAGACTTCCAGTCAATAGTTGGCTATTAATAGTTAAGTTTTTGGGGAGTCACATGTTATATGTGGATTTTCAACTGTGCCTTGGGGGTCAGTATCCCTAACCCCTGTATTGTTCAAGGGTCAACTGTATTTCTTTTTCTATGACTTGGTAGGTAGTTCTTAGAGAGAACTTGAACTGGCTTCTTTTTGGAGACTTAGCCCAGAGGCCATTCCCACACCAACCTCCCATCTCTGGTTTTCGGTTGAGAGGCCCCGGGCCGCCGTCCTGGCACCTTGGCCAGAATTGACCTCACTACAAACATGGGATTGTAAACTGCTTGTTTTCTTGTCTTTCACCAACCCCACCCTGTCCTTTGTCCCGCAGACTCAGTGGCCCAGAGACCTGGTCTCCAGGAAAGCTCTGCTTCCCCACCCTCGAGTTCAGGGTCTGCTTGTGCTGGGTTCCTCTTGCTAAATCTCACTCCATCTGGCGGAAATGTCACGTCTCAGCCCTAGTTTCTAAAAGGGGGTGGGGGTGAGGCAAGGGCGAGGACTTTGAGAAGCACCACAGGAAAACAACTCGCTTTCCTATCCTGACCCAGGGAATACAGCAAAGAAGAGAAGCAAATCCTAAGAATTCCAAGCAGTGCTGAATTTGGGGGCGGCTTATTCAAGAGTTTACCATATGTCTAAGACAAGATGATCTTGATGCACTCACTGGAAATCATGTAAGGGGAGGGAAAGTCTGATTTAGACTTTTAGACGTGGCCATGGTGTAGAATTCTTTCTCACCAAAATTTTTCTCCTTCCAACTGTGAGAAACGCTCACAATAAAAACCGGACACAGGACCTGAGCAGCAAAGCGAGGCGTTTATTCACGAGTCTGCAGAGTTGGGCGCACCCTCAGCCAGGAGCATGTGTGCGCCGAGTAGACGAAGAAAACTGGTTTTATAGTAATGCGATTAGCTCCCCCTCCCCTCTCCTTCTCCCCAGTTTCTCCATTACTTGGTTACTCTGGAGTTACAACCTAACGCAATGCAATGGGATTATCTAAATGCCCCTTTTGTGATTTGTAAATATGTTACTACTGTCAACTCCCTTCTCCCAATTTCCCTTTGTCAGGTGATGACTATCTTTCCCCCTTCAGGATGCCCCTTTTGCATTTTGTAAATATGTTACTAATGGCTTTCTACTGGTTTGGGAATCACTATGTCCTTGTTTCTTACACAACGAAATTCAATAAATGTTTACTCACAGCTATGCTGTGCTGAGCACAGCGGCGAGGCAGGGTTCTTAAGGACAGCTCTTGCTCCCTCCCCCTGTCCCCCCCCCAGATAAGACAAACCCAGCAATCTATGCCAAGTGTCATTTTAGTGTTACCAAAAAACGTGGAATGAGGCCGTCACTTCCTAATCCCAAGGCCAATGTCCCAGCAGACAGACGGATGGGCAGACAAACTCCCAGGAGTAAGACTTGGGAAGGCATGCTGGGGTCCCACTAGGTTTCACCCTACCTGCAGAATCTCATTTAAAGTGCTTCCTAAGTGGATTTTGTGTTTGTTTACATCCAGGCATTCTTCACCGCTGTTAAAGGTTTCGAAATGGATTAAATGCAAGTGGAGGGAGGGGGACGTGCAAAACCCAACTTGTATCAGAAATGAATTAAAGTGCTTTAGTTTGACGATTTCCTGTATACAAATGATCCCAGGCACTTTGAAGTGTGCCCCACTCTGGAACCTCAGTTGAGTCAGGCTGGACTTCTGACTTATGGGAATTGTGAGATAATAAGTGATGTATTGAGCCACTAAGTTTGTGGGAATTTGTTACACAGCAATATAAAATGAATACAAATACTTGAAAAACTTTTTTATGAAAGCATATTATGCTTTCATAAAAAGTGTACAGATAATAAGGTTTACGAGTTAATAAATTATTGCCAAGTGAGTACTGTGTAACCACTACTCAGGTCCAGAAGATTATTACTAGAACTCCAGAAATCCACCTCCTACGTCTTCACAATCACCACCCCTATCTCTTCCCCAAAGCTAGCTACTTTTCTGATTTTTGATCCCATAGGATAACTGTGTATAACTGTGTATGTATGTCTACTTCTTTTTGCTCAGCTTTATGTTGGTGAGAGTCATTCATGATGTTTGCAGAAGTTTGCTCTTATTCATTGCTGTATAGTATTCCATCGCATTGAGTCTATACAAAGATTCAGCACCACTTATTTATTTTAATTTATTTTTAACTAGAGTTGATACACAATATTAGTTTCAGATGTACGACATAGTGACTCAACATTTATATACTTGACAAGGTTATCACAATAAGTCTAGTAATCATCTGTCACCTTACACAGTTATTATGATATTATTGGCTCCATGCTCTATTCGTTTGGCACTGTTTATTGAAAAAAATCATTCTTATATTACTGCTCTACAATACTATTTTCATCAGGAATCAACTGATCGTATGTTTGTGAGCTTATTTTCTTATGCCTTATTCTCTTTTGTTGGTGTACTTGTGCAAACACCATTCTGTCTTCATTACCGTAACTTTATAATAAGTCCTGGATATTTGGCATAGCAAGTACCCCTCCTTTGTTCTTCATATTCAAGATTATCCTGACTGTACTTGGTCTTTTAGCTCAGTGGATTGAGCGTCGGCCTGCCAGCTAAGTGTCGCTGGTTCGATCTTCCAGTCAGGGTACATCAGAGAAGGAAAACTCTGACTCCAAAAAACCTCCGCTGCCTTGCGGCATACCTCTTCAGGGGAAAGGCTAAGGGAGTAAACCCCGACAGAAAATCCGGAGCCGGAGTCCCTAAGGCGGTTTGACGTTGTAGTCAACACCGGCAACTCCTGCGGCGCACCTGAAGCCAAGCTGTATTGACTCCGTCTTTCCCTTGGACCCTTCAGCTGCGAAGAGAGGGGGGGTCTGCTGCATGGGCAACAGCAGACCCTCCATATCACCCTGCCCAGGCTCTGTAGCTTCAGCGTCATCACAAGATGTCGATTCAACACGGGAGGAGACAGATACCATGTCACTCCCGAGTCGGACTGCACAGCCATTCTCGGCGGTGCAGATAGACTCTTGAGAAGCTACACCATCGTCTCTCGAGACGGACGGCTGCCGACGACTTGGTCTTTTACATTTCCATCCAAAAATATCTCTTGGGATTTTGGTAAGAGTGCACTGACTCTTCAGAGGAGTTGGAATTAACATTTGTCTCGTACTGAGCCTTCCAGTCCATGCAGATTTCTTCAGGTATTGTTTAATTTCTTCCAGTAATTTTTATAGTTTTCTATACAGAGGTTTATATAGTTTTGTTAGGTGATACCTAAATATTTATTTATTTTTAATGTTAAATGGTATCTTTTACTTCCATTTTTGGGGTTGCAGATATTTATATTAGCCTTGTATCCAATTGACCCTATGAAATGTACTTATTCTATTAGTCTGCTCAGGCGGCCATAACAAATACCACAGACCGAGTGGCTTAAACAACAGAAATTTCTTTTCTCACGGTTCTGAAGGCCGGAAGTCCAAGCTGAAGTTGTCTGGTTTGGTTTCTTCTGAACCTCTCTCCTTCCCTGGCTGGCAGACAGCTGTCTTCTTGCTCTCCTCGCACGGTCCACCCACTGGGTGCACATCTCTGTTCTAAGCTCTTCTTCTTATAAGCATACCAGTCATATTGGATGAGGGTCCAGCCGTATGACCTCATTTTATCTTAATTACCTCTTTAAAGGCCCTGTCTCAAACAGTTACTTCTGAGATACTGGAGGTTAAGACTGCAACATATAAATTTTGAGATGATCCAATTCAGCCCATAAAATTTACCAAATCTCATAGTTTATCTGTAGATTCTTTTGGGTCATCAACATAACAAAACCTATTACCAGTGAATAATTATATTTGTTATATATAATATTCTATATTGTATATTCTATTTATTTGCTTATTAAGTGAAATGAAATTCACACAGCATAAATCAACCATTGTAAAGTGACCAATTCAGTGGCATTTACTGCATTCACAGTGTTGGGCAACTACTGCCTCTATCCAATCCCAAAACATTTAAATCACCCCCAAATAAAACCCCATACACATTAGGTAGTTGCTCCCTGGTGATTTGGGTGGAGGGCTTCCAGATAAAATACAGGATCTCTAATTATATTTAAATTTTAGGTAAACAAATTTTTTTGTATGTATAAGTATGGCACAATATTTGAGACATATTTATGTAAAAATTACTTTTTGTTTATCTGAAATTCAAATGTACCTGAAAGCATTTTTTAAAAGATTTTATTTGTTTAATTTTAGAGAGAGGGGAAGGGAAGGAGAAGGGGAGAGAGAAACATCAGTGTGTGGCTGCCTCTCGTGCACCCCCCAAACCCCCCAACTGGGGACCTGGCCCACAACCCAGGCATGTGTGCCGACTGGGAATCGAACCAGCAACCCTTTGATTCTCAGGCTGGTGCTCAATCCACTGAGCCACACCAGCCAGGGCTGAAAGCATTTTTACTTGCTAAATTTCTCAGTCCTATTTGGGTACACATAATCAGAGGAGCCTAGGCTATACAATGGCCCAATTCTCCCATACTTACATCATCAAAGCATCCCATTGCATTTTGAATGCATTTGTGGGGAAAATATCTTTTTCTGCTTAAATATGATTAAGCTTTTGAATATTTAGCTCTCATAAATTGAAAGAGTATTTAAATAGTATCTGAACTGAAACTGCTTTTTCCACTTATATTTTTTGGTTCATGATACCACAAAAAACAAAGCAAAACGGAACCCAAACCAAACATTAATTACTAAACAGGTAACTCACATTATTTATGAAAAGAGAAAAATTATAAAAATTCTATCCTAAGTAGTAAGAAGCACATCCAACACTTCAGAGGTCTGATTACTATAGTCACAAAGATCGTTTTTGGTGCCCCATCAATTTAGTATACAATGTAAAATAATAATTTAATTGTGTCAACAATTATAAATGTCACCTATTGTAAATGTCAACAAATAGAAAATATTCTACATAGAAATTAGTCCTTTCAAAATCGAACCGTTCTGTAATTAGAGCTATCGTGCATGTATTAGACAAAGCTGGTTTTCTGCTTAGGGCAAAGGTGTAGGAGGAAGGAGTGTCCCCATGAGGGTGGGGGCTTGTGTGGGCGGGGGCGGGAGGGGGCGGGTGCTCAGTTCCTAATGATTAACTGTCAAATAGTCACTATGTTCGATCGAGATCAACAAATCTTACTTTCCCAGTTAGTAAAATCTCTGAAGAGAACCTCAACTCACATATGTTTTAGGAAATTAAAAAGGAAAAAAACACAACCGTAAGAATAAAATCAAGACCTTTACCTCTGTTGCTCCAAATATTGAAAAACCGTTTCACACTCCGTGGGTCCCTCGGCCTCCTTGCCCTGTTGTTGTGTGGCTCCTAGCGTAGAGTGTGAGGCCCGGACCCTTTCCCTTTCCCTTTCCCGGCCTGCTGTGTGCAGCACACTTCAGGATTTCCAATGTCAAACGGCCCCGCCACCTGCCGGGGAGGTGCAGATAATCCCGGGCTACGGGCTGCTCTGGCCAGCCCTTCGTTTGCGCTGTGCCAAGCCCTCCCCTCCTTAGTCTGTTTTGTCTCACGCTGGGCTGAGTCACATAGAATAGATAGTTTATCAGCACATGTCCCGCAGATCAGGTTTTCAGCTTACAAATATAGCCTGTTAGCGCACTGGCGGAGGCTCGGGCGGTTGGAGCGCTTCCGGCTCCAGTGTGGCGCGGCGGGCAGGGGCTCGGGCTGCAGCGCGTTCACGGGTACGTGGCCATCGTGGCGGGGGCGCGGGGCCTTGAACGAGCTCGCGAAACCCACGGGGATTGCGGGGACCGGGAGAGTGGCGATGTGTGGCACCTGCCGGCAGAATGGCGCAGTGCGCTCCTTGTTTATGTTTTTTCCACGGTGCCATGGCAGGACAGGGGTGAACATCCCCAACGGGACACACGTGGTGGAGGATTACGCAGTAATCTGTGTTTTAGGGAAGGACTAGAATTGAATAGGGGCGGCGGGGGGGAGACCCGGCTGCTGCCGTGGCAGGGTCGCCAGGACTCCTGCTCCTTGGGGAGTGGGTACTCCCAGCACACTGCCCTGGCGCCCAGGGCCAGGCTTAAAACTTTACAAAGTGCTGTCCAGGGAAGATAAATCAATTTTGTTTGTGGCTTCTTCAGTGCTCTGAAAGGGATGACTGACCTCTGCCGGGGAAGCCTTTCCTCCGGAGGCCATCTGCCGCACTGGCTGCGGGCTGAGGGTGAAAAAGTGATCAGGCACCCAGAGGAGACCTGCTCGCCTTTGCAAGCAGCTCTCCTGCTGGACCCAAGCGTCTCCCATAGCTCAGGGCTGGGGCGTTCTCCCAAGCGACCTCTGCTAACCAGGCCCCGGGGAGAAAAACCCATCCCGTACCCCATGCTCATGTACCTCTCGTTTTTGTCATACATAACTGGTGACAATGTCCGCCTTTTTTTTTTTTTAAGATTTCATTTATTCATTTTTTAAAGAGAGGGGAAGGGAGGAGAAAGAGGGAGAAAAACATCAATGTGTGGTTGCCTTTGGCACGTCCCCAACCGGGGACCTGGCCCACATCTCAGGCATGTGCCCTGACTGGGAATTGAACTAGTGACCCTTTGGTTTGCAGGCCAGCACTCAATCCCCTGAGCCAACGCCAGCCAGGGTGACAATGTCCGTCTTAAGTTCTCTTGTTTTTTGTTTTTAAATAACTGACATTTTTGAGCTTTACTAAGGGCCGGGTACTGTCTTAAGCACTTGACACGATGATCACATGTGACCCTCTTACCAATCCTATGAGCTCAGTGCTGCTCTTACACCCGTGGCTGGGTGAGAACGCAGAGGTGCAGAGAGGTTAGGTCACCATCTTGGGGACATGCAGCAGTGGGGTTGGGGGGATGAAGGACTCCAGCCTAGGCAGACCCACCCTGGCTATTCTCTGAATCCCATCTGTAGCTTCTGTGCCCCCCCCACACTCAGTTTCTAGTTTAACAAATTACCATAAAAATAATGATATATATATCAGAGAAGGAAAACTCTGACTCCAAAAAACCTCCGCTGCCTTGCGGCATACCTCTTCAGGGGAAAGGCTAAGGGAGTAAACCCCGACAGAAAATCCGGAGCCGGAGTCCCTAAGGCGGTTTGATGTTGTAGTCAACACCGGCAACTCCTGCGGCGCACCTGAAGCCAAGCTGTATTGACTCCGTCTTTCCCTTGGACCCTTCAGCTGCGAAGAGAGGGGGGGTCTGCTGCATGGGCAACAGCAGACCCTCCATATCACCCTGCCCAGGCTCTGTAGCTTCAGCTTCACTGGAGAGGACACTCCAGCGTCATCGCAAGATGTCGATTCAACACGGGAGGAGACAGATACCGTGTCACTCCCGAGTCGGACTGCACAGCCATTCTCGGCGGTGCAGATAGACTCTTAAGAAGCTACACCATCGTCTCTTGAGACGGACGGCTGCCGACGACGACGACGACGAATGAGTGTCCCCAGGGATACATGTCATTTAATTCAGAATTTGGTTGAAATATTGTGGCGATACTGACCTTACTTGCCTAGGTAGCCTTTATTTATTTCACTCTTTCTGTCAGAAAACTCCCACTGGGGTCCAGACAGCATACTGCCTATGTGAGGACAGAATGGTACTACAGCCCCTGTCTGACATGTGGTCCCCACTGCACCTTGCTGTGACCAGAAATTCCCTTGGGTTCAGCAAGGCTGATGATTAGGTGTCTTCCTCAAGGGCAGGAAGAGGGCTGCGGAAGGCCTGGGGCTGGTCTGCCCAAGGGAGAAAGGGGCCCTGGGGACTCTGAGGGCAGGGGGGACCGGGGGGAGCCAGGCCTCTCTCTCCCAATGGCTAGTTCAGATGAGTCTCTGACTCCAGCTTCGTTCCCCTCTCCTCCCCACCCCGTTGCTGCTGACCCTCCCTAGACCTCAAAGAGGAGCACCAAGGGTGTGGCACCTGGACTGGGGCCTTTGTTGGGCCTTCGCCCAGACTCCCTAGGTCCTTCCCGCCACAGGTTCTCTCAGAGGTTAGCCTTGTCCCCACCCCGCCGTCCCAGTCCCGTTTATCACTTTTTAAGAAAGGAGAGGACAAGGTGACCAGAAAGTCGCCCCTCCTGCCTGGTACGCTGGCATATGACTTCTGAGTGAAGACGTGTGTTCTGGTGCCAGGTGACACATTTTTTCCAGGCGTGCCCTCTGGCTCAGGAGGGAGGACGGGTCTGTAAGGTGACGCTGGCATCCCTGGGGTTGGGAGGGAGTATGGAAAATGATTTCCTTCCCACCCGGTCCCTGCAGGACCGTCCCTGACCCACCCTGCATACACACGCCCTGGAGGGCATGCACCCTTCTCTGGCTCCCACAGCCCCTGGTGCTGAGTCCTCACGCTGCTGCGCTGAAGTGTACCCCTTTCAGCAACTCTCCCCCTCTAGATCGAGAGCTCGGAGGCAAGGACATTTGTCTTCCTTGGTTTAGCGAGTGCCCATAAATGTCAGGGATTTAGGGTTCCCAGCAAGCAAAGGGCAGAAGTACACACCTATGCCCTGGCTGGTGAGGCTCAGTGGGTTGAGCACTGTTAACTGAGGGTTCCCAGTTCGATTCTGAGTCTCAGTCAGGGCACGTGCCTGGGTTGCGGGCCAGGTTTATTGATGTTTCTCTCCCTTTCTCTCTCCCTCCCTTCCCCTCTAAAAATAAAAGCATCAATAAAAAGAAAGAAAGAAAAAGAAAGATACACCTAGTCAACTGGCTCAGAGCACAGGGTTCCCGTGTGGAGGTTCAGAAGCAGGAGCCCAGCAGCTGTAGCCTTGCGCTGTTGTTCCTGGGTGACTGCTCAGTGTTGGGGGGTGGGGGGCTAACTTGGGGGGCCCGGGCTCTGAGCCCAAGTCTGGGGCCTCCCAGGTGGCTGCTGCTGTCCTAAAGCATGGCTCTTCTCAGCTCAGATCATGGGTAGACGGAGTGTAATCAAAGGACCAAATAATTTGACTCGTATTACATGCTGTGAAATAAGCAGGCAGCCGAGAGGAGACAGCAGGGGGGTCTTCCTCAGGTGAAGGGGCGGGAAGGCCAGGCTGAGGAGAGGACCCCGGAGCTCAGTTCAGGGTGAGTGTGTGGGAGAAACCACATGAATGGGGAACGGTGTCCAGGCAGAGGGAGCACGTGAGCAGCCTGAGGGGGAAGAAGCTGGGGGGATAAGCACTGAGCAGGGTGGTCGGGGTGAGTGGGAGGGGCTGGCCCAGGGCGCAGGTGCCAGGGGCTTAGTGGGGCCTGGGAGGGGCCTGGGTCTCCCTCTCATTCTGAAGGGAAGTCTTTGGAGGACTTGAGCCAGGTGGCAGGCAGCGTGGTCTAGTTCTTAGAAAATGACTGTCACTATTGTGTGGCAAATGGATTGACATGGGTGAGTGGGAAGTCAGGAGACCAGCTGTGACTTTTGCATAACTGAGGCCAGATGTGACACTAATTGGTGGTGAGAATCGCATGCCCTCTAAGACTTGGTGATAAACTGGATGTGTGCATGAGAGATTATGTGTGTGTGTCAGAGTATGTGCATCAGCGTGTGTGCATCAGAGTGTGTATCAGAGGGTGTTTGTGCATTAGTGTGTGCGTGCATCAGAGTGTGTGTATCAGTGTGTTTGAGCATCAGCATGTGTGCATGAGTATGTATCAGAGTGTGTGCATTAGTGTGCATCGGTGTGTGTGCATCAGTGTGTGCGCGCATCGCTGTGTGTGCATCGCTGTGTGTGCACTGGTGTGTGCGCATCGCTGTGTGTGCATTGGTGTGTATGCATCAGTGTGTGTGTGTGTGTCTGCATACACGGTGGGCAGAGCGAGAAAACAGAAGGCATAAAGGAGCGACCTCCAGAGAAACATGGAGTCATTTCTGAGATGGGAATTAAGGCAACCAGGGATGGGTTAATTCTAACTGGGTAAGCTTAGAAGGAATCATGTTTCTCTGAGATATGTGTGAGGCTTTCCAACTGGATATGTCAAAGGAGGCAGCTGGAGATACAGTTACCAGATGTCACTATGACATAAGGCTGATTTTTATAAGTGCCTCTTATCTTATTGTCCACCATATTGGTTATTTATTGCTATAAAACAGAGTCACCCCAGCACTTAACAGCTTAAAACAACATGTGTTATCTCACAGTTGCTGAGGGTCAGATATGTGGTGTGGCTTAGCTGATTGGTTCTGGCTCAGTGTCTCTCATGAAGTTGCAGTCACGATGTTGGCCAGGGCTACTGTCATCTGAAGTCACTTTCACTGGGGCCGGAGGATCTGCTTTTGGGACAGCTTCCGCTGACATGGCTGTTGGCGGGAGGCCTCAGTTGCTTCTCTGTAGGGCTGGTGGTTGGGCATCCTTATGACATGGCTGACTTCTCTCCACAATGAGAGGGGAGAGAGAGAGAGAGAGAGAGAGAGAGAAAGAGTGAGAGAGAGAGAGAGAGAGAGAGAGGGAGAGAGAGAGAGAGAGACTTCAGAAGTCACATGCCATCACTTTTACCATATTCTATTCATTAGAACTAAATCACTGCCCTGGCCCGGCAGCTCAGTTGATTAGACAGTCGTCCTGCTACACCAAGGTTGTCGGTTCCATTCCCAGTCAGGGCAAATACAAGAATCAACCAATTAATGCATGAATAATTGGAACAACAAATCAATGTTTCTTTTTCTCTCTCAAATCAATTAAAAAAAAAAAGTGAGTCACTAAGCCACGCCCCTGCTCAAGGGGAGAGGAATTAAGCTCTACCTTTATGAAGGGAAGAATGTCAAGGAATTAGTGGGTATAATTTAAAGCCATCACATCCACCAAAGCAAAATATTTTATATTTTGTTGCTCACTGAAGCTGGGACCGGTAAACTGTCACCCACAGGCCTGGCAGTGCCTTTGTGTGGCACTGGGTGCTGCTGGAACAGGCCAGCACTGTGAGCCGTGGAGACCAAGTGGCAGTGTCCTCCGTTGTCCTAATCCCCCGCGACTCTCAGTGCCTGTCTACGTGGCCAATAGTATCTTGCTGCTGCCCAAGGCCCGCACTGGCTGCCATCTGCATGTTGGAGACTCTGCTGTTGGCAGCTGCCAGGCCACCAGGCAGTTGATTACTCAGCAAGTCACCTAGCCTCCAGCCAGCTGCCCAACTTGAGATGACTGGGAGGAGAGGACACACAGGCATCTGGGTGTCACTGGGGCAGAGTGAAATGGTCTGCTGCAGGTCCCCTCTCCCCTGCCCCTCTGCTCACCCGTGCTGGGCCTTTCCCAGTGGGCCAGCCTCCCTTGTCCTGAGAATGTCCCCAGCAGGTGACAACTGGGCAGAAGCATGGAAGCACACCCACTGCTCAGGCAGGCCCGTCCCAGGCCAGCAGGGAGGGACAGCCCCTGAGTGATCTCGTCTATTAAGTAAGCGCCTACGTAATGTCTCCCATTCTGCCTGTTGGCCTGCAGGGCCTAAAATGTGTATTATCTTGCCCTTTACTGAAAAAGTTTGCTGACCCCTGTAGTAAAGCAGAAGGTTTTTCCAGGAGGCATGTACTTTCCCACCGTGAATCTAACCTTTGGGAGTCTCTGCTGACATGCTCACTCGGGACCTGGGCCACTAAGCACTGGAGAGGCACGATCCTGATGACGCTCTGTGCCCCAGGGTCCCCTCTGTCAGCTACTTCATTGCTCTTCTCTCCTCTCACGGTCCGGTGTTTTCTCGGAAGATGCTCAGTGGCTGTGGACAGTGCAGCCAGATCTAGGAAGTCTTATTCTCGTGATCCTGCTAATTACCAGGCAAAGCCAGGTCTCCAGCAGGAAACTGGACTCAGATGTCTTCTTGGAGCCGTGGGTCTTGGTGTCAAATTCAGGGAGGGTTTGGGCAAAAGCTGCACATCCTGATGGTGGTTGGGGGCGTCCATTTGGTGGTCAAGTTTCCCCTAGGGAGCGATAGCTTTGTTTGTATTGAGGGTCTCCAGAATGGATCCTGCAGGTTAATTTCTCTCTGTTCTGCTTTGGTGGAGTATATCCGGGTGATATTTTTGTAGTGCTGGAGAGAGTTCATGCTTAGAAAATTACAGTTATGTGTTTGCTTGAAAGATTGTGTTGACTGGAGCTTATGCTACAAAGAAGAGATTAAATGCTTTGTAAATGTGTCAGAGTTTCTCTCCCCGCTAAGCTGCTAAGGGACTGGCTCCTGTGTCTGTCCCCGACATCTACCTCTTCTCCTGTCTCCAATGTGACTTTGTTTCTGGATCAGGGGTCTTCTACCTGTCCTGGAGTAACTCATGGGCTTTTGCTGTAAAGCCACTTTTCCAGTCTTATGGGGTTGCTGTCTCCTGGGTTAAGGTTTAATTGTCTAGGGAGGCCTGGGCTCAGTCCTGTCCTATATGAGACACCAGAGGCTGGGCTGGACCTGATATTTAGGAGCTGGTATTTCCTAGCCTCCCAGGATCTCTGGACATTACACGTAGGTCCCTAGCAAACATGGTCATCACTTACTGTTCTTAGAGTCTCCAGTTTTCATTACATACATTTACAAACAGAATACCTTACAGGCAAGACCTTGATTTAAATCCAGGCACGTTCAAACCCCCCTTAATTGAAGAATAGAACCCCATTCTCTGCTTTGTGAACTGCAGGGAAAGCGATGAACACGGTTAGAAGACAGACAGGACATGCCCTTTCCCACCAAAATACTGGAACATATTTATTGATTTGCAGCTATCTAAAAATAGAACAGAAAGACATCAAGCATAGATTATTCCTCCAAGAGGAGAACTTGAATTACATTTCTCCAAATTAATGAGCAATAATTTCTTAAATGCAGGGGCAGTCAATGTACTGATCCGGTTACTTCTCAGGGATCTGCTGGCCTAAGGAAACAAAAGAAACGCAACAGCAGGACGTGAGCCTTGGCTGACTGAGTGAGAGCCCACACAGCCGGACAGCGCGCGGTTCCGCCAGCTTTAATCACTCTTGGCTGGCTGGCCTTTTTAGTTGGCTTTTATGTGTGGACTTGGAATATGTGCAGAGATTTCCTCTAAGAAACTTGGCTGCCCGATTCTTCCTCCTTCAAACATTTTTCTCCATTACTGGCTATGAACTTCAATCCCTTGTTCTCAGGCTGATGCTTGGTTGGCTTTCCTTTATGGAGGCTTTTATGTCAAAGGTTAAGACCTTTGCAGCGCAGGTGCCCCTGAGCTGAAGACGATGGAGTGAAGGAATGAAATGCAGAGGTGTCTGGTTCTGGGGAAGAGGAGATGGCACACTGCCCTCTCTCCCCGACTTGATGCAGGTGTAAAACCTGGCCAGAATACGAGGGGCAGCAAGAGGAAGACTCTGAAAAGGAATGGCTGCGAGAGAATGAGGGAAAGACTCCAGAATTCAAAGCATCACAGAACGCAATGCAGCCTGGAACCCAGAACCGGGCACGAGGGCACCGAGTTTTGATCCAGGAGCGGGGAAGGAAAGGGGTGACTAATGCTAAGAGGGGGTAAATTCCCGTTGCTTTTTTTCTTTTTCTTTTCCCCCTCCTCTCCTGCCTCAGCTCCCCTAGGATTCTAGCAGCAATGTGGGGGGTGGGAGAAAGTGGGAGTGGAGAATCTCAGTCACCCAAAGCTTTGAGGGAGGGGGTCCTTCCTTTTTGACCAGGGGAGCTGTGTGTCATCAAAGGGTGGAGAAAACTCTTTGCTTTCTTCTCTCCCAGCCCTCCTGCCGCTTGGCCTGGAGGAGGGCACATTTGTGGAAAGTGCACAGCAAAGCAGGGTAGCCAAAGCCCCAAGTTTCAGGCTGGAGGAGTAGAAGTGGGAGCCCCAGGTATCTGGAAGGACCAGGGAGATCATGGATCGGGAGAGGCTTGGGAGAGCAACCCTGCAAGGTTGATGATTAACTTCCGGGCTCATTCCCGAGCTACACGGACGGATCTGATCCTAACCAGCCGAAGTCTGTTAGGACCAAGCGTCCGGAGAGACCATCACACCGTTGTGGAGGAGCACGTGGACCACCGGAAGAGCGCTGCAAAGTCAAGACTGCTCTGACTAGTGGGGATCGCACCCCACAGAAGGCAGGCTGGAATGGGAGGTCTGCACCCGACCGAAGGGGTTACCTGCTGTGAGTTATCAATGTACTGCCTCCCAGCTCTGAGCGCACCTTCAGTGCATGTACTTGGTGAGATGTAATGGAATTCCTTCAAGTATTTGCCCTTTAAAATACTAAAAGTTCTCAGATGAGGGACTGTGTGGTAGGAAGAGGCTGCTTGCCTCTTTGAGTGTGAGCTGGGCCTCCGCAGTGTGGGACGCCTATGGAGTCTGCCCCAGCCACGGGCCCAGAGTACAGTCCCCTTGCAACCTGGCAGCTTTGGCTGGCAGTAATCTTTCTGCAGCGCCTTCGACCCAGGACACAGAGCCCTCGTATAGACCACGGGCTTGGAAGTCCTCCCGCCCACACTTGTACCTGGACTTTCCCTGCATCCCCGTGGCCTGCACACAGCTTCCTGTGGTCTGATGGGCCACAGACCAAGCCACTGCTCCACCTGCCGGTCCCTATGTGGTCCACACTCTGAAAGCCTCCTGCTTGTGCCTGTACCTGGGTCCCACTCCCCTGCCCATGCCATGGTTGCTGGTCACATTTGCACTGTGTGTGTGTGTGTGTGTGTGTGTGTGTGTGTGTGTGTGTGGCCTGTTAGTTATCCAGTAAGCCAGAGCAGCCTGACCAAACCAGAGACTTCTCTGCTAGCTGGTGGGGAGAACCACAACTTCTAACATGAGGTCTTAACCCTTTTTTTTTTGGATGTTCTCCCTCTGCTCTGGGGAATGAATGAAAAGATAGAAAGTATCAGCAAAGAAATAGGAGATATAAAGAACCACATGAAATAGACAATAATTGAAATAAAATATTCCCTGGATAGGCTTATAAACATAATGGAGATGACATAGGGGATAATAGGAAAGTTGAAGACAGATTCCTGGCTATTACTGATTTTAAAAAAAATGAGGAAAAGAGATTTACCAAAAATAAACAGGGCCTCAAGACTGTTTGGAAAAGTACCAAAAGGCCTGATGTTTGTGTTCACAGAGGCCCAGAAGGAGGGGTGAAAGCGTGCAGTGCAGAACAAAGTTGTTGAAGAAATAATGGCTGAACATCCCCAATTTTGGCAAAAGGTCCACTCTCCTGATTAGAGGAACAAGGCACATCTCAGACAGGATACCCCCAAAGGCATCCATGCCCAGATTCATCATAATTCAACCAAGGGACACCAAAGACAGAGGAAAAATATCTTGGAAGTATTGAGAGAAAAATGATGTGCCACCCATGGGAGAATTATGATTTAAATGAAAGCAGATTTCTCACCAGAAACCACAGAGACTAAAAGAAACGGGCACAGTATTTTTAAAGTCCTGAAAGAAAAGAATTGTTAACGTAGGATTTGATATTCAGCAAAAATATTCTTTAGGCATGAAGGTGAAAAAAAAAAAAAAAAGATATCCTCAGATGAAGGAAAACAGAGAATTTTCCAGCAGACTTCTACAAGAATTGGTAAGGAAGTTGTCTTAGGAGGGAAATGCAAGCTGAGGGAAACTTGGAATAATGGGAACAAAGGATGCGCAGTGGATCTGGGCCATAGCACTCGGGCATGCGGGGCCTGGCTTTCTCCCCATGAGTCGTTTAGACTCAGTGTGGTGGTTGGAAGCCAATCGTATACCACTGAGAGCTGGGACACACAGCACAAGTGCCATGGGAGGTGGTGGCATAACGGGACCTGTGTGTAGCAGGAAGGTTTCTACCTCTCACTCGAAGTGGTAAAATATTGTCTCTGAGTAGCCTAGGGGAGGTTAGGCATGTATCTATATTCCCTAGGGCAACCACGAAAAAGAATGGCTGTACCAAAAAACACAGGAAAAAGCACAATAGAAAAAAAAAAGGAATACTAAGAAGTGTTCAGATAATAAAAACAAGGCAGGAAAGTAAAAGGAAAACAAAACAGAGACTAAACAGAAAATGAATGATAAATTAATTTAAATCTAAATGGTAGACCTATTTGCAAACCTATCAGTAATTATTAAGTCAGTGATTAAATGTAAATTGCCGAAACACACCGATTAAAAGGCCAGAGTGGGTTAAATGAATGACGCAACAGGAAGCTGTCCACAAAGCCTCACATCAACTATAACCATATATTTAGGTTAAAAGTAAAAGGATGGAATCAAGTAAATAAAAAGACAACTAATTCACAAAATGGGAGGAAACTTTTGCAAATCGTATATCTGGTAAAGGACCTGTAGTTAGAATATATGCAGAACACATGGCCCAATTAAAAAATAGCAAATAATCTGAATAGACATTTCTCCCAAGAAGGTATACACATGGCCGGCAAGCACATGAAAAGGTGCTCGACATCATTCGTCATCAGGCAAATAAATGCACACCCAACCACCATGAGGTACCACATCACACCTCCAGGGACGGGTATAATAATAATAAAAAAATAACAAGTGTTGAGAAGATATGGGGGAACTAGAAACTTCACACACGGCTGGTGGAACTGTAAAATGACGCCCCTGCTTTGGAAAACAGTCTGGCAGTTTCTGAAAAGGTTAGACTTAGAATTATCACGTGACCCTCCAATTTCATGCCTATGTACGGTATTTACACAAGAGAATTGAAAACATGATGTCCGCACAGAAACTTGTACGATTTGCTCCTTTGTTTGAGATCTGCTTTAGGTAAAAGAGTTTTAAGGGAGACAGAAAGACAGTCCCAGATGTCAGAAATTAAAGGACAGAGGGAAATAGTAGGGTCAGCGTTTCAGCTCTTGACACTGAAATTATGACTGCACATGTTCAGCTGCGCAAACATAAGTCGGTGTTCCCACCACATTGGCAAGCCATCAATGGAGAGTACGCACTTGAGTCAGATTAAATATTTGCTTTTGTGTCCCCACTGACTGCTATGTAGAAGGGTCTGGAGTTGGAGCAGAGAATATCCAACAGCCCTAACATTTGTCAGCCCACGCTCTGTGTTTGTGTGAATCAGGAAAGGGGTTTGGCCGGATTTCGATGCTGTAGGTAGGGGAAATTTAAAACAATCTCTAGAAAGTAGTTTCACGTAGGTAAGGGAGATAACTATAACTTGGAATAAATTGAAATGCACTTCTATGTCCTGAAAAAAATACTTTTTTTGCAATGTACACATAATCACTTAAAGCAAGCAGCAAAGAGGAGCTGTGAAAATAGAAACACAAGAAAAAGCTCATTGAGTGGCCTGAGAATGAAGCATTCTGGATGCAAATCTTTTATTCGCTAATTGTTCATTCATTCATTCATTCACTCACTCACTCACATATTCATTCAATAAATACTTATGGAGGGCCTACTATGTGCCAGGCACTGTGCTATTGTTACAGAAACAGGGGAGTCCAAAAACAAACCCCAGAGTTTGCGGCTGGGAGATAGGGAGCAGGAAGCAGCTTTCAGGATGCCCTTGCAGGCCTGGAGCTAGTGGCTGGAAACATTGTTGCAAAGATCCGCTTTACTTCCAAGGCTCAGGAAGATGGGAGGGATCTTGGACTGTGGGCTGGTACGGAAGAAGCAGACAGAGCCTAGTAGGGTTCTGTGAATGGTCAGAACTGTTTGCAACACCCACTGCGTGAGAGGACGCAGGGAGAGAGAGGAGGCAGGGGGGAAGAGAGAAGCAGCTGCGGATATTTTGTGCTGGCTCTGGCTCTAGGAGGCTCTCTCTCAGGCTCTCTCTGGCCCTCACGCCCTCACTCTCTGGCTCTTGTGGGCTCCCTCCATCTGGCTTGGAGAAGGGATCTCCAGGCTGCTTTAAGAAGAGGCTCCTGCCAGGCTGCTTTGAGAAGGAGAGGAGATCCATGCGGTTTGCAGGAAGAAGGCAGTTTGCAAGGAGGCTGAGAATCCCGGGGTTCCTGCATTGAGAGCTGGAGGGCACCACAGCTCAGAAAGGACCTCCCCAATCAGAACTGAGTGATTGGCAGCTACTAGTAAAGCTGAACTGTGCCTAGGAAGTAAGGAAACGGTGTTTCTGACTTTCCTAAGACTGGCCAGGTCTGGGAGGGGGAGGCAGGACTTTGTGTAAATAAACAATTCTTTTTCTTTTCACTAAACTCTGGTATTCAGAGTTATGATTCTGGCGGCGGGCAATCGGGCCCCTAACTAAAGAGCCCGTGGGTTCTGTTTCAATCGGAGCAGCCCAAGGGTTCTGTTACACTATGCCTCACTAAGATGTGATAGCTAAAAAATGCCCGAGTCTGACTTTCCTTGCACTCAGAAAGCTGCATAAACAGACATCAGCAGCTTGTGAGGGTCCATGTTGCAGGGAAGCCTCACAGAACCTGCCCCCAGGCTGTGTGGTCAATCCTAGGTGGGAAAGTGCTCCGCGGGGCTCTGTGTGATGTTTGCTGGTGTTACTGGTGGCCGGTGTGTAGCCTGAGATAGCCAGGTGTGTGTGTGTGCGTGTGTGTGTGTTTTCTGATGAACTCATCAAACTTATCCTTGAGTATGTTAGAAACTGCTGGGAAGATTAGATGCTACTAAATTCAGTAGAAAATGGGACCGTAAAGCTTGAGGAAGGCCGTGGCTGCTGTGGCTCAGTGGATTGAGCGTCGGCCTGCGAGCCAAGTGTCGCTGGTTCGATTCCCAGTCAGGGCACATGACTAGGTTGCATGTCAGGTCCCCAGTTGCGGGCGTGAGTGAGAGGCAACCACACAGTGATGTTTCTCTCCCTCTCTTTCTCCTTTCCCCTCTCTCTAAAAATAAAAAAATACACAAACAAACAAATTATTTAAAAAAAAGAAGCTCGAGGAATGCCAGGGGGAACCCGCAATTCAGTGGAGACAAGCGTGGCATTCTAGAGGAGATGACCCCAGGCTGAGTGTCGCACTCTGACTTTTACACAGAGTACTGTCAGAGCAGAAGAACATTAGCAAACTGCCACCCTGAAACTAACACGGCATTTCATCATTGCTTAAGACAACTGACTCATTCCTGTCTCATTTTAAAGTTCATGGTAAAACTATTTTCTTCTGTGTGGGGGTATAGCTGACCTTTATGTGTATCTTTAAATAGGTAATTTCATGCTCTCAAAATGGGACACAAAGTGGTCGTATTCGACATTTCTGTCGTCAGAACCTTGTGGGAAACACGTGTCAAGAAGCACAAAGCTTGGCAGAAGAAGGAGGCAGAAAGACTCGAGAAAAGCGCATTGGAAAAGTATGTTTTCTGTACTTGCTTGTAGCTTCTTTAGTGCATTGGGCCCGGGCAGGCCACAGCTATGTGGTGGAGGGGGTGTCTTTCTTCTGGGGTTCTCACTGTCATGGACACCTGCTTATTGAACTTCAGAGCCTTCACGCTGTTGCCCAGAATGAACACTCGATTCCTATCAAGTCCCACCCATAGTTGTGAGGACCCACATACAGCCCAGGCACCGTGCCAGGCACGGGGAAGACAGCGGTGACACAGTCAAGTCCTCTGCAGCCAAGTCTGGCTCCCAGGGCTGTCTGACGCTGTCCACGTGCCTGTGCCAGCCATGGGATTGGTGGCTGCTCCCTGTCACACACTTCAGCCCCCGCCCCTGAGCCACATGCTAGATGAGAGTCATCGTGTCGATGCTATTTTACTTGACTGTAACGATGTAATTTGTAAGCTGCCTACTGTTACGTAAACTCCTGAAATGTGAGTAAAAGTGAGTCGATCCCAACGAAATTGAGCGTTTTGGAAAAAACTACATTTGTGATCAATATGAACCACACAAGTGAATTAACACTGTACAAGACTGATGAAAATACGGCAAGCTAGGAAGGTCACACATCCAGGTGGCTTTGCCTGTCTGTGATTTTTACCCACTGTCAAGAGTCCCAAACTGGGGCTCTAGGGTGATGCATTATGGGCGTGGTTAACCTAGGAGAGGCAGAATGGGATTCTGATGGGCAGACCTGTTCTCGCGGGAAGCCCATGACCCCGTATCAAGTTGGCAAAGTGGGATATATTTCTATGCTTTAAGTTAAAAACAAAAGGCATAAGGTGTGACTGTCTCTTTATTCCTGGTCCTCCACTTGTATGAACTACTTGGATGGAACAGAAACCTCATCCGATCATGCCTGGTAATTAAGCTGCTGCTGTAAGTAAGCACCTCGGCTGTTGCAGGCGGTATCATTATCCCGAGTCCTGAGGAACCTGCCCAAGCCCTTTCCCCGGCATCACGCCGCAGGCACAGATAGCTGGGACTCCTTCTTCACGTGCCGCTTAGCATCTGTCCTGCCCCTGGCCATGTAGACTCGGGGCCTGTATCTGCAGCCTGTTCCTAAAATTGCTCCCATCTAGAAGTCCTTGACCCTGCCTGTCCCCAAGTCCCTGAGCAGGGTCTGGATGCTTTCCTGAGAGTGGGATGCTCCGTGTTCCATCGAAGCGGGCTACTTGGCTTTGAAGGAAAATGGCAACATGTTTTGTTTTTGCACCTCATAGACTATTAACCTGGTAAAGCCTCTGAGCAGCTTTGAAACCCCTAAATGGGGAAAGGCTCACGGCCTGCAAAACACTCTTCTAACGACGGTGTGGCATCCAGAGGGCAGCAAGATGCGGTTCAGTCATCAGCGAGTTTTTATGATCATGTCGGGGGCGGGGGGGGAATAAGGCATAAATGTGGAAAGTTATAAAATGACAGGCAGAAAATTATAAAGGGGGTACCGAGGAGCAGTGGGGGGCGGGGCGGGGGCTGGGGAGCTGCACGTGCTGAGCCGGCTCCATTGTCTGCCTGGACGTGGAGTTTATGAAGAACGGGTTCACCCACAGGAGTGAGGGTTCCCGAGGTGGCTGATGGGTGACGTGCTATAAAGTTCAGATATTTTGTAAACTGGGACTGCCGATATGTTTCTATCCAAATGCTCTTGAAAGATGAGCAAATTCCTGCAGCCTTGCACTTTTAAAAAACTTGGGTGTCACCACATGCTGAATTGTCATTAATCGAACGCGTTGCAGGTGTTTTGGGGAGAAACGTTAGCCAGGAATTCCATCTGACTCAACACCTCTAACTTTTAAAAGTCAAAGTTGTTAGTAATTCACAACTCTGAGGTTTTAAGTTTCCTCTGTATTCCCCACGGCGGAACAAGAAAAGAGGGGTCGGAGGAAAGCAGGTTGTGGGGGGTGGGGTGCGGGCAGGCGGGTGGGCGCGGGGCGCACTGCTCCTGCGCCCGCGCCCAGGTGGCTTCTCCGGGCAGGGGCGGGCCTTGCCGCGGAGGGTGACCGCGTCCTCCGCCCGGCGTTTTAGGATAAAGGAGGAGTGGAACATCGTGGCCGAATGCCGGAGGAAAGGCGTCCCCCAGGCGGTGTACTGCAAGAACGGCTTCGTAGACACCAGCGTGAGGCTTCTGGAAAAGATCGAAAGGAACTGTCTGGCAAGGCAGAGATCACCTTCCAAGGAGGGAGACAAAGGGAGCAGCCCGTTTGTGTTTGAGCTCTCGGGGGAGCACTGGAAGGTGAGTCGCCGTGTTCCTGCGTCTGCAGCCAGCGGAGGCGCAGTGCAGTGCTGCGCCCATGCGGCCCTGAGCTCTAGGCCTTGGCCCCGGCCGGGCGAGCGCTCTAGCCCGGAGAGGAGCTGCTTTGAACCGAGTGCTCGCGTCTCCTCTTCCACAAAAACGGTGTCGTCCTGGATAGAGCAGCGGGGCCTCTTGGATCCCTTCCAGGCTGGGAGCCACGGGGACCCCAGCGGCCGTCCGCAATATGGCATAGCCTTTGAAATGCGTTAAGCTGCTGTCTTTCCTCTAGACTTTGCATTTTTAAATTTTTTAAAAAACGGAGTTCTCACCACCTAACACCTCCCCCCCTCCCCCCTCCCCCCACCAGCAGGCGGTGAAAGCCGACAGGAAAGGCGGCTTTCCTCGGACATTCTGGGGCCAGGACAAAGATGCCCCCTCTTTCTTTCCTCGGGTGTTTCCAGGTGCTTCCGGCTCTCACTCCCTGCCACCTGCTACTTTGCTTGGAGAGGCACATGCCTATGACCTGCGCTCTCCTAGTTGGAGCGGCACCTGTGTGTGAACTGGGGCTGCTGTCCCTTTCAGGGGGACAGGGTTTTCTGGGACATGGCCTTAATCCCTTATGACCCTGGGGCCAGCTCCCTGATGAGCCAGCTCTTCCCCTTGGCTCAGCCGCAGGAGGCTGGGTTCAGATCAGGAGGGGCCCAAAGGGTTTTGCTCGGCTGGGAGCTGTGCTTAGAGCAGCCCCGTGCTTCGTGGAATGTTCTGCTGTCACCGTCTTGAAAATTTGTTTTTGTTTGTTTTTTTTCCCAAGAATTTATTTATTTATTCTTAGAGAGAGGGGAAGGGAAGGGGAAAGAGAGGGAGAGAGACATGCATGTGGAGACAAACCAATTGGTTGCCACTTGGATGCACCCCGACCGGGGACCAAACCAGCCACCCAGGCGTGTGCCCTGACCGGAATCGAATTAGCAACCTCTCGTTTTGTGGGGTGACACCCAAACAACTGAGTCACACCGGTTGGGGCTTGAAAAGTCTTAATTTTTAGCAAGGTGTTTGCATTTTCATTTTGCACTAGTTCCTGAAACTACAGAGCTCATCCTTACCCTTGGTGGCTCATTTAAATGTGTGTGTGTTTCGGTTTTCTTCTTCCAGGGAGCCTGAGTAATGCTCATGCTGCTTATCTACGAGACTAATGTGAAATCATATTTAGGGCGAAAATAATGTTGTAAGTTATAAGCATAGTCCATGGATCCAATAGTAATGATCACAAAGCACATTACAAGTACCAAGTGCCAAGCAAAGGGGTCACTTGGACTTCCTGCCACCTCCATCCCACTGACCTCCCCCCTTCTTCTCCCCTAAGCACCTGCCACAGTTTGCTGATGGTGCCCGGTGGTCTGGTGACACGTGTGCTGTCCTCACCTTTGTTCCGTCCCTTCAGTGCTGAGTTACCTTGTTTGCAGAAGTGAATTTCTTCCCCTGGACAAACAGCCTCCCTCAAGTCTTTAAGCACTTAGCAACACCATTCCGGTTTCACCCCAGGGTGCTTGAATGAGGGGAGGCCTTGGACACCCCTGCGTGCTCCTCTCTGTCACTTCAGAGGCGAAGGCCCCGGAGGTGGCTTGCCTGGACAGCTGTGGAGCCTGGCCTGGAATCCTGTCTTTCTGGCACTTTTCCCCTCCTGTAGCCTCATAAAAACGTTTAGAACTTTGGCCCAACAAGTATTAGATGTTTATCAAGTATTTTGAAAACCAACTACAGAGGAAGGGACATGCAGCCTGAATTTTACAGTCTTAACGCAAGGACAGACTATATTTTTAGAAGGTGTTGAGTTGGCATATTGTAAATAAGTAAGACACGCTGTGGCAGGCTGTGGGTGTGAGCTTCATTATCTGGGTTGACCAGGCATTTGATTTGAATAATATCATAAATTCATGGCAGTTTTGAAATTGGGCTCATCTCTTATTGTGAGACTAATGACAACTGTCGTGTCTCTGCTTTCTTTTTGAAATGGCCGGAGCGCTGGCAGTTATGTTTAATGCTCTCACGCGCCTTCTCTCTCTCTGGCTTAAAACAAGAACAGGTTTTCCTTGGCTTTGTGCACACCGCCACTGAACTTGGCCTCGTGAAGGCCCTGTTGCCAATTGCTGTCATTCCTCTGTTCTAGGAGCTCCCAGAGTCGTTGAAGGAGCAGACGCACCTGAAAGAATGGCACGTACACAACACCCTGATTCAGATCATTCCTACCTATCTCAAGCTGTTCCAAGCAATGCGAGTTCTGGATCTGCCCAAAAACCACATCTCCCAGCTTCCGGCTGAAATCGGTATGTGTCTTAGCAGAGCCGCAAGCCTCTGGTGGGCAGGCAGCTGGTGGACAGGGGCTGCTGCTGGGGGAACTGCTGCCCCCTCCTCCTGCCCCAGGAAGTTATGGGCAGGACTGATTCCTGTGTTCCCAGAGCTGCTTGTCCCCAGGGTCCCCTTTTGGGTGGCGATGCCATGCTCTCTCCTGCGTAACAGCACAGCCCGACATTTGCCAAATGCTCAGAAACTAGAAGTCTCAGGAGTGAGCAACACTGTGTTTAGGAACTTTTTATTTCCTTTTCGTTGTAGAAATACTAACCTGCAATGAGACATTTATTGTAAACGTGAGATACAACATATTGTTCCAATTAATTAGTTCTCGATAAGTTTAGGTTCGCTTATTACGCCATGTCGATCAAAACTTTATACTCGTCAGTCATTCTGTTGTTGAAGACCACAGTGAGCATTACTGCTTCTTCTCTCAGGCTGTGGGAGCGAAGCCCGGGGGCTGTGCTGGGCTCCATTCCACAACATATGTTCTAGAACCAGTGATGTGCCATGCTCATGGGAAAACTCACGAGGGACAGTGTGAGTCAGAGGATGGCTTCTTGGGCCCCTGGCACTTGTGCCAAGATGACAGAGCTCTGGTGGCCATCTTTGTACCCAGGCTGGGATGGGGTGCTGCCTCCCAATGGGGAGTAGACTTGCTTACTGAACAGCTCTGCAGGCTGGAAGTCGGAGGTCAGGGTCCCGGCATGGTTGGTGAGGGCCGTTTCCTGGGTTGCAGAAGTTTCCTTGTATCCTCGTGTGGTTTTGGAAATCATTAGTGTGGCCATGTGCTCCCAGTCCTCCCCAGAAGGGAAAGCTTTTGTTTTATATTAGCCCCTTATGCATCCTGCTGCTTTGACTGCAATACCTAATTATAAGGCTCGCAGTGTGTTTCGGGTGGGACCGTTAGAAGGGCCACTGATGCCCCCAGTGCTACCACAGTCTTCTAGCAAACAGTGAGACCAGCACAGTTGACTCAGAAACGGCCCTTCCTCCAATATGCTGTCTTTGTGCATTTCCCCTTCTCATGTACAAAATGCCAAGAAATTTGTATTTTGGCTGCCTGCTCTGCAGAGGTAAATAATAATTTTGATTTCCCAATTTAAAAAATTAGGTTAAGAATGTTAAAGTGTTCAGTGTCTTAGAACATGCCTGCCATGGTTTCTGGACTATTAACTGTATTGGCTCTTGTGCCAGGTTCTGGTTTGGGACTGATTATGCGTGTATTCAGTCAGGACAGACTTGGGAGGCAGTGTTTCCCCATCAGCCCAATTGTTGTTTGTTATTCTTAGTGTGTTCACTTTCTGTCCGTGAAAGGGATTTTCTTTTTAAAAGCATGTTCTTTATGAAGCACGTTGTATTATAATTCAGTCAATGTAAATAGGAAGCCAAAGAGAAATGAACTCCGTGCAGTCTGGAAACGATCCACTCCTTTGACTCGCTGACCGCACACGTAAAGCTCCGTGCGTGTTTCGGTCCCTTGCTCCTCTCCCAGCGGAGCGCCCCTGCAGGCGGTGGCCGGGCACTGTGCTTCCCGTGGGTGGGGGTGGGGGTGGGGCTGCACCACCCTGTGACACCGTTGCCTGTGGCTTCATCCATCATGTCTGCAAAGGGCTTCGCACGCTGTGGTGCTGGGGCCCGGCCTGAGCTTCACGGAGGACGAATGCCCCACACTCACCTCGCCTACGCTTTTGTGAAGGGTGAGTGAGGCAGGGAAAAACTGAGCAAAAACAAACAACAAAACAAAACAAAACAAAACAAAAACAAAATAAAAATAAGCTCTGGTCCAAGACCAAAATGCTCAGGATAAAAGAATAAAAGATGGGCAGACATTTAAGAAAAGCGCTTAAAAAGCAAAATCAAAATTATGTTTGATGTCTTGCCCATCATTTCTAGAAAGGTTTCACATTTTTGTTTTGTTTTCCTTTTCTTAAAAGACCTTGAAGGACCTCCACTATGATGTTCTTTTTTTTTTTTCTGGTGACAGGCTGTTTGAAGAACCTGAAAGAACTCAATGTGAGTTTCAACCATCTGAAGAGCATTCCTCCTGAACTGGGAGATTGTGAAAATCTAGAGAAACTGGATTGTTCTGGAAATCTAGAGTTAACTGAGCTCCCCTTTGAAGTAAGAGAGTAAACATTTTTGCACCATGACTTACTTGTATTTGGTTTAGGACATGGACTGGTCTATAATATAGGGAAGAAGCTTTAAAAGATGAAATCCATCTTCATTATGTCACATCTTCCTGACATTTTGATCACCCTCTACCAACTACTAAAAGGTCCTTAAAATGTTTTTACGCTAGGCCAGGACCTGAGTTTACCTTCAGAAATGCCATCAACGGGAAACTAGGCAAAAAGTCCTGTTTCCATGCAAGATATTTTTATTTAATGCCTATGTATTATACAATGCCTGTTAGCTGTAATGCAGACTCTGGTTTATTTATTCCCTATGGTGAAATAAAATTGGAAACAGTTGGAAATTAAAAAAAAAAAGGGTAAAATTAAAAATAAATTTATATACTCAATAAAACTTGTAGGTAACTAAAGCAGTCCTACAGCTAGGATTTAAGAATTCCATTAACTTAAAAACATTTCTTAGTTTCTTTTGGTTGTATTCATTGGAGAAATGTTTTTAAATCATTTTTCTGATAAAATGGAGCAGATGAAAGCGAACAGGTTTTAGTGCCACGTCAGGCTCAACAGCTTCCTGTGCTGAAGAGAGATAAGATCTCACAATCCTGCTGGTAATAAACACGCCTCAAGTGTTATTGCTGGGGAGCATCTGCCAAGGCCTGACCAATGGTGACAGTGCTAGGAGGGGTGTTAATCTCCTTTCCTGGAAGCTCCTGTGTGGGAGGAAGTGGCTGCTTCTACTCTCAGCCCCATCTCGCCCCGGGAAAACAGAGTGTTCCCGGAGAGGGGGCACCGCCAAGGGCCATGGTTCCCTGCACACTGTCAGCCCCCAGTCCTCCTCAGTTTAGAAAATGACTTGATCTTGTCTCAGGTGTTCAGGCTGGAAGCAAGCCAAGCTGTCTCTGGTCCTTCTTGCTCCTGTGCCTCATATCGCTCGGAAGTCAGACCTATTGGGCAGGTCCCGCAGGACGTGGTCAGTGTCTGACCGCTGCCCAGCACCTTGCCAGCAACACCCTAGTCCGTGGTGTTTGTCGTATAGACTGGGACAACAGCCCCCTAGGCTGGTCTCTCTGTTCCTGCTTGCACTCCCCTTTCCTTTATTGAGATATAACTTACATACCATAAAATTCTCCCATTATAAATGCATGTTTCACCAGTTCGGTTTTAGGATACGTCCATCACCCCCTAAGAATTCTGTCTTGCCCATTCGCTTTATAAAATTGCGTTGCTTATTTATGAAACCAACAGCTCCTCCAGGGCAGCCACCATGTGCTAGGTCAGCGCGCCTGGCATGGTGCGCCGTGGCCCACAGTACATACTGTTTTGATCTCCTTTGCATATATTCATGGAAATGCCTTTGGGAAGAGACGGCAATCAGAAAATTATCAGTTGAACTTAATTCTTCCTCTTACACAGGTAATTGGAATATTTTGTTGTTCCTTTCTAGTTAAGTAATTTGAAGCAAGTTACATTTGTAGATATCTCAGCAAACAAGTTCTCCAGTGTCCCGATCTGTGTCCTGAGGATGTCTAATTTGCAGTGGTTGGATATCAGCAACAATAACCTGAATGACCTGCCACAAGACATAGACAGGTAGCTACTTGCATTTTGAAGGTGAGGTATATGGATTAGTTACTAACATTGTAAACACCGCTAACATTTTAAACTTGTATAACACATGAATGTTCTTTGAAATCATGAATTTTCCAGAGTTCACTGTTTTCAGGAAATGAATTTAGTTCTTTACATAATGAGACAATTTCTGGTCTACATCATACATGTATATGATGAGGTCTGACAGGAAAAAGTCCAGCCATTGTTATTATAATGAGAACAGTTGGCGCAATGTTGATGTAACCTGGCAGCCAAGGAGAGTGGACTGGAATGTACATACATGAACAATGAGGACTTCACTGTACTCATCAGTGGGGGCAGTAGATGCTGTTGAGTGAGCATGTGTACTGTGTGGCCGTCGCATCCAAAATGGCTGAGTGAGTAGAGCAACGAATCTGCATCCAATTTTGTGTTAAGCTTGAACATTCCTCTAGGCAAACTATTTGGATGACTGAGAAGGCCACAGCTCTGGGCACCTGGTGATTGGCAGCTTCATCACAACAACGCACCCACTCATGCATCACGTCTCATGCAGAGTGTTTTGTGAAACATCCAATCACCCCGGTGACTCAGCTGCCCTGCAGCCCAGATTTGGCGCCCTGTGGCTTCTGGCTTTTCCCCAAAATTAAAATCACCTTTGAAAGGAAAGAAATTTCAGACAGTTGATGAGATTCAGGAAAATACGAAAGGGCAGCTGATGGTGATTGGGAGAGCTGTGTGAGGCCCCAAGGTGCCTACTTTGAAGGGAACTGAGACATCAGTGTCCTATGTACAATGTTTCTTGTATCTTCTTCAATAAATGTCTGTTTTTCATATTACATGGCTGGATACTTTCTAGACTGAGCTCATATATATAGGCATGAGCAAAAGTAGGTTTACAATTGTGAGTACACAAAACAGTGTATTCTTGTATCATTGTTAATTATTGTATTATATTCCATATGAACAACTGTAGACCTAGTTTTGCCCGCCTGTATATGTGCATTTGAACAAATCTTCATTGCCTCAGTGAACTTTTAGTTTCCTTTGGTTCCCAACAGAATGGCATCATTAACTTTTCCTTACTTCACAGAAGTAGAAAAGGTAAATTATTACATATGGAAGAGAAAAATATCAGTCTCTGTTTACTATATCAGTGAGGATAATTTTTATTAGTTCCATCTGTGGATTTACTATACATAATCTTGCAAACAAAATTGGTATGCTTAGTAGGGTTTTAAAATTTTACCCTTGTAGCTATTCCATGTTTAAAAATGATTGTTACACTGAATTCATTCATTCATTCTGCCAGTATCCTTAAATTTCTGTGTGGCAGGCCCAGAGAGGGGGCGGGGTTTAAAGTGGTGAACGAAACAAAACCTCCAGCCTCCTGGAACCCACCACCTTCTTTATCAAGTAGCAGAAGTAGACTGTCAGGACGCAGACGCAGCAGGCACGTGGCCTTGTCCTAAAGGCCATCTCCTGTTTCCGTTTCCTACGGCTGGTACATCCACTCTTTCCCTGTTTGTGAGACTCAAAGGGAGTTGTTTTAGTTTGAAACACAAGGGGATCTTTGTGAAATATTTATGGGATCAGTCAAGATTTTGCAAATGAAAGGAAAAACCAGAGAGGGGGCGGGTCACTGAGTTGAACAGAGTAAAACCCATTTGGAGCATAGTTGGCTCCTTTCCTTTTCTCTCGGCAGGTTTCTTCCTATTTTGAAGTTAGAAAATAGGATGAGAGAGGAATAATTGTGCTTTCAAGATACACGAAAGGAAACAGGGGCTGAAATTTGTTTATTTTCACTCCAACTCTAATCTGACTTCTTTCCTATGCCCTGTTCACCCTTGGAACGAGGCAGACACTTGGATATTTTGATTTCCATCTACTTTTATATTTTTTATTTTAGTGAGGGGGGAAGGGAGAAAGAAAGGGAGGGAGGGAAACATCAATGTGAGAGAGAAACATCAATTGGCTGCCTCCCGCACACGCAGGGACTGAACCGGCCACCCAGGCACGTGCCCTGACTGAGAATCGAACTGGCCACCTTTTGGTTCGCGGGACAATACTGGCTGGGAGGGGATATATTGATTTTTTTAAAAAAGTTTTTCGATCACAGTTTTCATTCAACACTATTTGGTATTAGTTTCAGGTGTACAGCAGTGGATGGGCATTCACAGCGCAAGGCTGTATTGATTTACAGGCCCCGTCACGGCGTACTGCTTATGTGCAAGTCGCTTATGCTGCCGCTCTGTCTGTGTCTTCAACTGGCAATTAAGTCAGTAAAAAATCAAAAAACAAACTGTGTCACCCGACATAACTTTATTTATTTAATTTTTGAAGTTAGTCCTTCCTCATAAGAGTCACATATAAAAAACAAGCTAAGTTGGAATCTCCCGCTAGGATTTATATGTAGTTCACTCTGGTTTTCTTCGCTGTGAAGCCAAGTCCTCGGGTTCTGATCCCTTTCCCGTCTTCTTAGGCTAGAAGAATTGCGGACGTTTCTCCTGTATAAGAACAAGCTGACCTATCTTCCCTACGCCCTGCTGAACCTGAAGAAGCTCACCTTGTTAGTGGTCAGTGGGGACCACTTGGTGGAGCTCCCCACTGCTCTCTGCGACTCCTCCACGCCTTTAAAGTGAGTGGACCAGGGATCCTAGTCGGGACACATTCAGACACAGGGAAAGAAGCAAGGAGTGTCAGAACCTGGGCACTGGTCTCAGGAAGCGAATCAGATGGTCCTTGTACTCTGAGACTCAGATCCCAGTTCATGGGAGTTCTGATGCCTTTTCACAGGATTTTGAAGTTTTTGCACAGTGACCAGGGAGCTAGGGCTTAGAGGATTTCCAGACAGTACTAGTGCTAAGGCACAGCGGGCGGATGCCCGGGGCCCCTGGGTCTGCCACTCCCCTAAGCTGACTCCATTGCACGTCCCTTGGCTCCCTGCTAGTGCATCCCGCCAGAATTTGGAGCTTTGGGGATCGCCCCTCACCTCTACCCTGAGACCATTTTGGCCCATCACCAGTAGCCGGAAGCCGCCCCAGGAGCCTTCACACGAGGCCACTCCAGTGAGAGCCACTTCCCCACTGTGTCCAGAGACCCATCTGCGTGTTCCAACCACCGTTCAAGGAGGTGTTTCCCTGGGACTCCCAGTTCTCTTAGTGACGAACGCTCACATCCGCATAAATCTTTCTTACTTCGGTCCTGCAGTGAGATGCAGCGCAAACAGAAATAGATTAACTATTGCAAGAGAAAGACTAAATTTGTCTCTGCATAGGCACTAGTGTAACAGGGATGTAAGACATCTTCTCCCCGGTCCCACCAATTTCTTCCGCTGGAATGGGACCCCCCACCGTGGAATCGGGCTTCCCCTACCCCACCCCCATCTTTGGTCAGCTCAGGAATGCTGTCTGGGTAAGAGAGGCCCCCTGGTGGGAGGGGGGCAGGGGCCACCCCTAGAACTCAACCGGCAACAGGCAGAGCTTACATCAAGGGCAGGAGGGGAACCTCTGGTTGGGCTAAAACTGTAACCTGTGTGCAGGCCACTGAAGTCAATTCAAACAATATAACTGTAGGGTTTGGAGATCTAGAAAAAAAGCTCTTGGAATTAATCAGCAGTTCAATAAAAAGACTAGGTATAAGTCTTTTTAAAAAGTCATTAGCTTACTGATATCTTAGAAACAACTTGTAGAAAAAGAGTGGAAGAATGATGGCATTAATAGTAATGATCCCAAAATAGAAAATATCTAGGAAAAACCCTAGGGACAAAAAGTTCTCTTGTAGGAAGGGAACTAAGAAATGTTCCAAAAGAATATCAAAGAGTCTTGAATATTTGGAAAGATATACTGTCTTTCCGGATCCAAAGACTCTGAAGATGTGATTTCTCCCCAAAATTATATTTAAGTATAATATGATTCTAATCGTCACTTCAGTGGGATTGGTTTTTCGGAATGTGAAAACCGAATTTGAAAGTATACGTGAAAGGTAAAAAGCTAAAAACAGCAATGATAATTTTGAAAAACAAGAGTAATATGACAGAATTTTTAACTTTTCTGGATATTCAAAATTTTTCATAATAACATTTTGAACAAGTAAAGGCATAGATCTCAAAAACTGGGAGGGGGAAGAGCTGGGGAGCTGAAGAGAAGGGAAGGAATGCCTCTACTTGATTGAACGATACTGAAGTATATGTCCTGCAGTAAAAAGTATTTCATATCAATTAAGTTAAGATAGTATTGACCAATGAAGGAGATCGCTTCTGGGTCTGAGAATAGCGAAGGGCAGGGCGAGAGACCGCTGCTTTAAATATGAAGTACCATTGCACTATTCAAATTAAGAAATATGTACAGTGATTCCTTTGATAAGAAAATTAAAGAATGATCAAATATAGGCAGATTTCTTTTTTGCGGCATAGGAAAGGACAATAACAATTCAATGAAAGAAATTGCAAAGGAAAAGTCGAACGGATCTATCTACATAAGAATTAAACCTTTTTGCTTTCTCCATATTTAGACATTAATAAAATTAAAAGAAAATAAGTGGGAAATAAATATGCTAAAACATGACAGATATGTGTGGATATGTCATATATACATATATATCACTCTTCTAAAACCAGTTAGAACGGTGCTAATACCCAAGAAAATAGGGACTACAACTGCAACCAAAGACTGTTTGAGGAATCTCCTATTTGGAGTTGAATTAATTATATCATCTTCACATCAAAACATCTTTTAAAGTTGTAAAGATAGAAAACCAAATGCCATTTTAGTTTCTTTCCTTTAACTTCTTCCTTTTCTTGTTCCCCTTCCCCTTCCTCCTCCTCCCCTCCTTCCTCCCTGTCCCCTCCCCTTCTCCTCTTCCTCCTGCTCTTTTATGGGGATTTTACCTGAGTTCTTTTTAATGAAGCCACCTTGTTTGAGCGTTGATGTCACCAATTGGGAGTAGTATCAAGTGTAGTACGACATCATACAGTCTTAAGGCTCTGACTGAGAGAAAGCATTATTGTCCACCTCTTGGCTCCCTGCCTGTCACCCTCTGTGTGTGGCAGAGTAGCTCTCCTTTCCCTATCAGGCCTCTGAACAGTCTCTGCCTTAAGACTGATTCCATAGTCCTGATGGACTCTTCCACAGTGGGACTGCACTGGTGATGCTAACTTTGTGTGGTCAACTGTGACTTTCAGGAATAAGTAAGAACTTGGGATTCAGGACCACAAAATTTGACTTCCGATGGGAGGAATTTTGCAGTTAAAAATGTACAGGAGAAAATGTGATATTGTCTATATTTTCTTGAATAGATTTGTAAACCTTATGGACAATCCTATTGATAATACCCAGCGTGAAGATGGTGATGAAATAGTGGAAAGTGAACAAGATCGTCAACATTTTGATAAAGAATTTATGAAAGCCTATATTGAAGATCTTAAAGAAAGAGGTAGGTTACCCATATTTAAAATGAATATACAGAATTCCATTAACTCATGCAACACATTTATTGATATAAGTCAAACTGAGAAAAAGTTAACTGGTGAGCAATTTACTTTGTAAATTATTTTTCCATTTACCAAAAGAAAAGAGATACATTTCCTTAAAATATTTACTTTGCTTAGTGCACTTGAATGCTTGATACACCATCAGCTATTCGACCGAGAAACATACACTTAAGACATGAGGGTTGCATTGCTAATTACACATAAGTTTTTAACTAAATGACATTGACAAAAGAGTATCCTACCTAAGGGACAATAAGATTCTATTTCAAAAAACCATTTAAATTCAACATTAGGAAAAGTCATCTCATGTAAATCAAGGTACACCTATATCAAAATCACAAAAGGAAAAACACAAAATGGCAGGTTAGCAATCAGCCCGTTTCGTTTTGGTTTTGAACAGGGAGGTGATCATGCAGAGGGGCAAGGAGGTCACAGGAAAGAGGGGGGAGTGTTTTTCCCAGTGGTTATTTCCAAAGTGCTCCGGAAGGCTTACAGCCCTCCCTTCCTGTCACACGAATGTGTCAACAGGAAAAAGGCCTAAACTTGTCTGTTCTTCTCATGTAGTTACACTTAATAATGACATAGAGGACAGTGGAGTATCTGCTTCCCTTTTGTTACAGAATCCGTCCCCAGCTATACCACCAAAGTATCTTTCAGCCTTCAGCTTTGATGCCACCGGCAGAAGACTGCGGAGTCCCCCTGTCCTTGGCGCTGTACATCTTTGTGTGGTGGGTCACATCACAGAGATGTGATGGCTTGTGCTTAAGCACGGAGTCTAGAAACCATGGTCATAACTGTTTGGAAAAATTTCAAATATATGAATACCTCTCTGTGGACTGGGGAATTGATAAATGGGTTTATGTATCGATATTTAAAGTTCATTCGCGTACACTTTTTTCCAAACAATGCGCATTTGATATTTTAGAAAATTATTTTTTAAAAAAATGATAACTTAGACCAAATTCTGATGTTGATTGCATTGTTTTCAGGAATCAAGGGATAAGGGGTGTGTGAAAAGAGCGTTTATGTTGGACTAGTCAGATGAGAGTTTTTAGTTTGTCTTTTCTAAAGGAGTTTTAATTAAGTGCCAAGCTTGTTTTATCTTCCTTTCCGTTTAGCCCCGATATCCGATTTCACCGATAGATAGCTGGTGGCTGGAGGTCCGTGTAAGGCTGCGATAAGACTGCGTGTATGTCTTCAGATATATTTCTTGTATGTATTTAGCGCAACCTGTACTCTGTAGTCTTTTAGAAATGCTTTCTCTTCAGTCAGTTGTCTGTGGTTCGTGTTCCAGTGCAGTTTAAACAATTTTTCTTTGCCTGTAACAGTGACAATGTCAGTAGAAGCAGCGTGTGAGAGCGATTCAAGTGAAATTAGTTTTCCTAGAAAACATCGTAGACTTGTTCTTTTTTTGTCACCAGAGGATGAGGATGAGGGTTTTGAAGAATGGCATGATGCAAGAAGTAATCAGCCAAGGATTATGCCTCTCACCTATCCGTCTGGCTTTAGGATTGAAGACTTGAATGGAAAGTCACGTGCAACAGTACAGGATTCTTATGGACTGTTTGTGCCTGGTGAATTGTTTCAGGATATCTCCAAACAAACGGACTTACATGCGTCGCAAAAGACAGGGGTTGAAAACTTGCAGCGTTGTGCAGGTGGACTGTGACAAACAAAAATGAAATGAGAAGATTTTTGGGGTTGATTCTATGAATGGGACTAGTTAGACTACCATTGTTACATTTATATTGGTCCCATGATCCTGCATATATGCAAACTTTCCCCCAAAAAATAATGTTAAGAAATAGATTTGAAATATTATTATGAATGTGGTATTTTCCAGACATAGGGAGACAGATGTTTCCAATCATTTATGCAAAATACAACAGCTAATAGAGATTGTGGAAATAAATTTCAAAAAATATTATGATCCATCTGAAGCTATATGTATCGATGAATTTTTGATACCATTTCATGGCCGCATAATATTTAGGCAATATTTAAAACAAAAATGCCACAAATATAGTATTAAATTATTTATACTGTCAGTCACCAGGGACTGACGCGGTCTGAACGGAAAGCATAGTGTCAGTCCCCGGTGACTGACATAGCGCTTAATGTGTTAATGCATTATTTCTTTTACTGAGAATAATTGTCCTTAGGTTTATACAAACTGCTATTTCTATATGTTTTAAATTAAACTTTGCAAGTGTGGGCTCTCGGGAGAGACTTTGGTTATAATCTGGGCCTTGGAGGTAGAAAGAAGGGCTGGGGTGTCTGCACTGGGCAGGGGACACCGAGGTGGTGTGCTGGCAGCCCTCGTGGAGGAAGGGTGGGTCTGGCTGGTCATGGGAGGCCTCGCACGGCCTGCATGGGTGGTCACCTTGCCCAGAGTGCAGAGAGGAGGGACCCCCTCCTAAGGTGGCCATGTAATGCAGCAGGAATGACTAATTGACATTGTTGAGGAGTCCCTCGCAAGGCTTCCTCGAGGGTTCCACAGGAGAACTCTGCCCACGGCCAAGGTGCCCGACCCAGAGTGCGCTCACGGGACTGTGCTTTCCATCGGCAAAGATGGGGTTCTTTGTGGGACCCCACGCTCTCACATCACATCATGTGGTGTGGAGAGATTGCTTAAATACCCACCTCTATACCACTGTCTTGGGCTCAGATAAACAGGCCTGTGTGTTGAAGATAAGCTTAAGCGAGTAGCTTTTGTGTCTCAGAAGAAAAAATGCGTATAATCACATATGTTTATATATGAATCGACTCCTGTGTGGTCTAGCCCAGTGCTGTTCAGTGAGCTTCCTGCAGGGACGGCAATTCCTGTATCTGTGTCCTATATCGGAACCACCAGACCCATGTGCTCCCTGAACACTTGAACGATGGCTGGAGTGACTGGAGAGCTCCATTTTTAATTTAATTTAAATTTAAATAGTCAGAGGTGGTCACCATGTTGTACGGCGTGGGTCTAGCCCTCGGGTTCTAGAGAAGTTCATCTGGGCTCAAAACGAATGGTGAACTTTATTTTATCTGTAGAATCAGTCTGTCCCCAGAGGCGTGCCTTTGAAAAAGGTTTCTCCTGACACCCCTATAGCTTGTCTTGAGGGGCCTAACCAAAATTCCAAATACTTTTTTCCCCAACATATGCAAAACAGGCAGAGCATTCGAAAGCCACATCCCACGTTTGCTTCAACGTAAAGACAAACTCTGAGGAGTAGGTTAAGAGATAAGAGTAGGAAAAGGAGCAATCATGTAATTGAGCCTCAGACAATTGTGTTTTTCTTTTTAACTCTTTAACTTTGTAATTCAAACTTATCAGTTCTACTGCTTGAATGATTTTGGTACTTTATTTCACGGCAAGCTTATGCTATACATAGTCAAATGGAAAATATATCTGAAAAGGGTAGAAATGGGAGCTTTCCTACCAACTGACCGTCCGGAAGTTACATAAGTTTTATTTCAATAAAAACAGTCTTTTGTGCAGAAATCTTGTCTTGGTGTTCATATAAAGAAATAAAAAGTACTACATTGATATATAATTATTTCATGGTACCTAATACCCCAAATATATTATTGAATACAATGCTTGTAGCTACTATTTAATTTATTCCTATCAGTAAAAATACAGAAAGATTCTCAAGTGGAATATACATCCGAATGACAATATCTTAGAGATTTGAGAAGTTTGTATGTTGCATGTGTTAGTGACCCAGCACGCCTTCCCCACCTCACCGGTCACTCTGTGTCCGGCCGTTTACGGGCTTCTGGGACGCGCTTGCTTCCTTACGTGCTGTCGCTCAGGCATGTGCTTGTATCTCTTCAGCCCCACTATTGCATTTTACGTTCCCGGAGTTTGCCTCGTTCGGATACGTGGCCTGCGTTCCGCTGTTTGAAAGTGAATAGCAAGTCTGAGGAATGTATCCACAGATTTCTGTTGTGTTCCCAGTAATTATCTCTGTGCTGAGATGTACAAATATTATTTTTGATATTTTCCTGAAAGTATAAACCTGCACTATACAAATTACATTTTCTAGAAATGCAAATCGAAGGCATTGAGATACCACCTCTCACCCTTTGGAATGGCTTTTGTATATATTAAACAAACAGAAAACCAGTGTCTGCGAGGACGTGGAGAACTGGGACCCTCGGGCACTGTTGGTGGGAGTGGAAAACGGTGCAACTGGTGTGGAAAACAGTGTGGTGGTTCCTGTCTCTGGATTAGCCTCTTCTGAATATGTCACATCAGTGGGATCATGCAATATATGACTGTGTGTGTCTGACTTTTTAAACTTAGCACAATAATGCTGAGGTTCATCTCGTGGTTTTTACAGAAGGGACAAGCGCAGGGGCATGATTATGATTAGAATGATCAAACAGCAACACATCTTTGAACTGTAGCAACAAACATTTGAGTTGCAGGGCATGCAGTTCGGGACTAGGTGGGAATACGAACTCTCAGTTGAGGAGACATGGATTATACTCTCCGCCTGGTAGTTGGTGTTTGCTCTGGGACTCTTAGCTCATGGGGGTTCAGAAAACTGGAGGGTGGGAGATACGTTTCCTTTCCTCAGCCCCGGTGTTCCCTGTCACTGCGGCCACTGTGGTGCTCCTCCCCGTGGGAGAAGGTACCCACGAAGTCAGGTAAGTTTGTTGTGGGAAGTCATGGGGATGCGGGTGACGGTTTGGCATGATCCAACCCACTCAGAGCACAAAAGTCCGGCAGACACGCCTCACAGTTGTTCATGTCATGTGACCTTTCAAGAGAGATGTCCTTGATTGTAGGAATCTCCTCCGTTGACTGAAACACTTCTTCATAGCAGTCCTTTAGAATTCGGAGCGCCGGGTTGTTTAGGATACTTGACATGTTCTCTTCTGTGAACTTGGGGACATCAAATGGAGGCTGAGAGCACTTCTTACATCTCTGGGCAAAGATCCTCATCTTCATCTGGCCCTTGGACTCTATCTTACTCCAGTACATGTGGAAAAGGACCTGAACTTGGGCAGAGGCCCAACTGAGGAAGCACCAGGAGCACTTGAACCTGTGGAGACAGTAAACGAGAACAAGACCCTTGGCTTGGCTCAATGAGGCCCCGCTGTGGGCTGGGCCAGAGGAAAGAAGCGGGGACCAACATCACAGAGGCGTGGCTGGACTGGGGTCATGGGTTAGTGGGGGAAGAAATTACCGAGTCCTTTGTCCCTATCTCCACTGTGCCACCAACATGCTCTGGGACCCACACGTGTCTATCATAAAGATGGCAGATCACAAACTGTCAGAGCTTAAAGGGATCTCGGGCACCTTCTAAGTTCAACGTGATCATTTTAGACATGGGGACATACTTGGAACTCATCACACCCAGAGAGACAGTGGGGCAAGAACTGCAGTTTCTTGACTCTAAAACAAGGCTTCTTCGAAGGTCGACTGAAGTGGGTCAAAGGCTACAAGTGCAGCAGGAGCTATTAAATCAGTCCCCAGGAACCCTGAACTGAAATCCACAAACAGACACAAATGGGTGCTGGTAAGTGCTCCAGGCTGCTTGCTTGTGTCCCCCTCAAATGCACATGTTGAAACCCTAACCCCCAAGGTGATGGTGGTAGGAGATGGGGCCTTTGGGAGGTGATGAGGTCATGAGGGTGGAGCCCCCGTGAATAGCATAAGTGCCCTTATAGAAGAGACCCCACAGAGCTCCCTAGAACCTTCTGCCCTGTGAGGACACAGGTCTGCCACCCAGAAGAGGGCCTTCGCCTGACCAGCTAGCACCCTGACCTCGGACTCCCAGCCTCCAGAACTCTGAGCCATAAATTTCTGTTGTTTATAAGCTGCCCAATCTGTGTTTTTAAAATTTTATTTATTTATTTATTTTAAAAATTTCACAGCGTTTCCAAAAGACTAAGAGAGTGAGTCATAGACCCCCTGGGTCAGGGGTGAACACTGAAAGCTCCATTGCTTTGCTCTCAGTTGGCCAGGGCCCCCCCACCTGCCAGTGTTACTGGGAGGGCACAGTGCCCAACTCTCTTTACTCTGGGGTAATAATTACCACTTGTGTGCGCAACTCTAACCAATATTCTAATTTTGTCTTAAAAAAAGGTCACATAAATAAAGTCCAACTGTATATATATTTTGAGTCTTGCTTCTGTTAAATGAATTAAACCGAGAGGCAATTAGACGGAGGTGGCTCTAATGCCTCGGTAGCCTGGCCAGGCGAACAAAGCTAAGTCAGAGTTCATGCACTGGAATCCGAGAAAATGAAACTTATGAACAACCAATCACAAGTAGCCAACTGGGCTTTCCTAAATAAGGCAACTGTGGAAGCCAGAGCCAATGAAGTGACTTCCGTGCTTAGCTTCTGTGTCTTCTCTATGAAAACCTGGCCCCTAGCTCCTGGCCTTGGAGCACACCTAGCCACTTTTGGTTTGGTGCTGTCTGATTCGAATGAATGTATGCTCAAATAAACTCTTGGGGAAAAATTGTTTTACAGATCTTATTTATTTTTAGAGAGTAGGCAAGGGAGGGAGAACAAGAGGGAGAGAAACATCAGTGTGAGAGAGGAACGTCGATCAGTTGCCTCTCATACACACCCCAGCCTGGGACTGAACCTGCAACCCAGGCACGTGCCCTGACCGGGTATCAAACCGGTGACCTTTCGATTTGCAGGACATCGCCCAGTTAACTGAGCCACACTAGTCAGAGCAACTCTTGAAAAGAAAATTTAACACACCTCACTTTACCTTTTAACACTTCTGTTACTCAAAAGCATGTATGTGAGATTCATTCATGTCGTTCCGTGCTTCAGTGACTTCTTCATTTCTAGTTGTGAATATTCCGTTGAATGGAAATTACAGTGTATTTAGTCATAGTACTGTTGTGGCCCCTGTAGGTTGGTCCCAATTTTTGCTTATTACAAATAATAGGGCTATGCTTGTACTTAGACATGTGTTTTTGTCCACCTTCACAAGCATGTTTGTTGGGGACATAACTGAAAGTGGATGTGCTCAGTCATAGGGTATGAACATGTCAGATACATCAGATTTAAAAAGAAAAGATTCTATTTATTTTTAGAGAGAGGGGAAGGGAGGGAGAAAGAGAGGGAAGCATCAATATGTGGTTGTCTCTTGTGTGCCCCCTACTGGGGACCTGGCCTGCAACCCAAGCATGTGCCCTGACTGGGAATCGAACTGGTGACCCTTTGGTTCACAGGCTGGTTGGTGCTTAATCCACTGAGTCACACCAGCCAGGGCTAATATATCAGATTTTGAAAGCGATCATACCGTGAACAGTATATGAGCGTTTCAGTTGCTCCAATCCTCACCAACACTTGGTATTGTCATTCTTTTAAAATTTAGCCTTTCTTTGGGCATGTAGAGGTATCTCTATGATTTAAATTTATCTTTCCCTGATGACGGTTGAGGTTATGCATCATTTCATAATGTTGACTGAACATTTGGATATTCCCATTTGTGAAGTACTGGGTCAAGGCTTTCCCTCATTTTAAAAACTAGGTTATCTTTTCTTTATTGATTTCTTTGGAATTTAAAAAACCTGTTTTCCATATTGGTTCTTTTTCAGTTACAGGGGTGACAAATATATGTGCTTTGCTTTCTACTTTGGAGATCTTTATAATAATAAATACCTTTTACTTAAATAAATAAAATAAAACCCAGAGCAAATGAATTTCTTAAAATTATAGAACATTAAAATTGACTCATTGAATATTCTAGGTTATGTGATCTACGTTGTTCTAGGTGAGTTCTACAAAGCAGTCAAGGGAAAGATAATTCCAATCTTACACAATTTTTTTTACATGTCATAAAAAGAAGTCATGCTGAACAAGGTTTGCTGACCTCTGAACTGAGCTATGAATATCAATGTGGTCATAGCGCACAATCATAGCTTTGAGCAAAGAACTCACGTTTCTGAAGAATATACACAGTGTGATCCCACGTATGTGAAGAACAGAACCCCAACACCATCCTCTGGCTAGCCTGCCCTGAGACCAGCCTGCCGTAGAGAAGCTCCCCTGGTCCAGGGGTGTCAGGCACACGCTCACTGACACACAGGAGAGCCACCAGGAGGGACCCCTGGTCAGTGCCCAAGTGAACACTCACCGGCTGGGATTTGGAAGGCTAACCAGCCTGCTACCCCTGCCACCAGCCCAGGGGTACAGACCACCAGTCTGAGTCTGCATATCTCACCTGCTGGCCTTGGCCCCAAAGTGCCACAATGGGGTTCCTTTATTAAATTAGGACACATTCCTCTGGGCGGAGGCCCGCCTTCCCTCCCAGTGGAAGCGCTCCTCGGTAGGGGTGCAGCCAGTAAAGAACTGTGAACTATGACAAAAGAATAACTATAAGATATATGGAAACTGTTGTACTGAGGGCCCAGGGACAGTGCTTAAGGAAGGACACTCTTGGTAGGGGGGCCAGGCCTCTTTGGACAGGGTGTGGTCAGTCCACTGGATAGCAGAGCCCTTCACTGGGAGCCAGTGGTGACAGGCCTTCTGTGTGCCTGAACCTGGTGGAGTCCCGACGACGGGGTGCTGGAGAGGATGCGACGCTCAAGGCCAGAGGGGGAATCTGGGTGCCAGCGCACAGCAGGGGCGTGGAGCTCACAGGCTCTGCAGGGCTCCCGCCGCCGTGTGGAGAGCGCTGCAGAAAAGGTTATCTAGCACCAGACCCGGGCTGCAAAGTTACAGCCCCCGGCGCGGTCCCCAGCGCCACCCCACACTGGAAATGGCCCCAGGGCCCCTTCCTCCTGCAACGTTCCTCCAGCGCCCTCTCCTGGGGAAGTTTACTATTGCGCTCCCTCTAAAGGAGAAATGCTTGCCTTCCAGCTCAGAGCACGTGTGGAAGGAAGGGTGCACTCAGCGCTGGGAGGCGACACGCTGCGAACGGACGCAAACTTCATACAGACACAAGACATAACCACACCTGAAGGGGCCGCGAAAGGGGGCCGATCTACATAACTCTGGGAAACAGTGTTTTTCCTGGAGAGTGTGAGGCTAAAGATGAAAGAAACTTTAATATACTCTAACCTGTACGCTTGTCTCCCAGAGGGGTACAGGTTACCGGTTCTGAAACTGCTCCACAGGTGTGCTGGGGCTGAGCAAACAAGAAAACGGAAGCTAGAAGGTGGGCCAAGTTGCTCACACTGCAGGAGAGGGGAGTTACAGGTACACAAGGAAGCAAGGCTAGAGCCAGTCCTGAAGACTGGATTGGAATCGCAGACATCAGTATGAGGCTCAATATACTCCTATACACAGATGGAGACAGATAGAAACAAGTAAATATGTCTGTCTCCATGGCTTACCTAGATCAGCTATTACCCAGCTCTGTCTGCTCAGAGGGCATGCACACCCGGTGCTCAAATCTTGGTTTCTAAATATTATTCTCCAATACAAGGAATGAAGGCTCTTTGGTGAAATGGCTGATTCTAGACCTAGGGCAGAAAAATACAAGATGAGCCTGGAGCATCTTGTATTGCAAGAAAATCTTGAAATGATTTTTTAAAAAATGGGGGCAAGTCAAAGAGTTGTAGGAACCGACCTGAAATAGCTTCCAATGGCCAAAGCCGGAACAATTTCAGCCACAAAGTAAATAATATGGTATTAGATTATAACCCAAGGTACAAAATAAATATACACGAATCCATATTGATATAAATAAATCATTGAGTAAATAAATAAATAGAGGAGAAAGTCAAATTTTCTTTACAGAAGAATCCTGTATCAGTCTTTCCCTGGCTCCTGTAGTGGGAGCACTCCTAACCACTTCCGGCTTGGTGTTGCTCAATTGCAATCATTTTTTGCCAAATAAACTCTTAAAAATTGTAACATGCCTCACCTTATCTTTGAACAGTTCCAATCATATTTCTGAGTGGCCCAGGATATTTATATTATCTGTCTGTCTGCCCCTCACTGCCCCCTGAAGTCAGTTCCAGGACGGAAGTGACTTGCGTTGTGTTCCCTGGTTTATCCTTGGCCAAGACCAGCCCTCAGATGTTGGCTGGGTGAACCAAACGGATGGTAGGAGCCCCTTGGGCTGTGTCTGAGCCTCAGGGAAGGAGAGTGGGGACCTGCTGCTATGCACCCCCTCTCCCTACCTTCAGGGCCTGGCTGAGCTGGAGAGGCCCCTCAGACTTTTTTTTAAAGTATATTTTATTGATTATGTTGTTACAGTTGTACCAATTTTTTCCCCCTTTGCTCCCCTCTGCCCAGCACCCCCCTTCCCTCCAGCAATCACACCCCCCTTAGTTCATGTCCATGGGTCGTGCATATAAGTTCTTTGGCTTCACCTTTTCCTATATTATTCTTAACTTCCCCCTGTCTATTTTGTACCAACCAATTATGCTTCTTGATCCCTGCACCTTTTCCCGATTTCTCCCCCTTCCTCTTCCCAGCTGATAACCCTCCAAATGATCCCCATATTATTATTCTGGTTTGCTTAATTGGATGTTGTTTTTATTTTTTAGATTCAGTTGTTGATAGTTGTGAGTTTATTGTCATTTTAATGTTCATAATTTTGATCTTCTTTTTCTTAAGTAAGTCCCTTTGACATTTCATATAATAATGGCTTTGTGATGATGAGCTCCTTTAGCTTTACCTTGTCTGGGAAGCACTTTATCTGCCTTTCCATTCTAAATGATAGCTTTGCTGGATAGAGTCATCTTGGTTGTAAACCCTTGCTTTTCATTACCTTGAATACTTGCCAGTCACTTCTTGTCTGCAAAGTTTCTTTTGAGAAATCAGCTGATAGTCTTATAGGCATCCCTTTGTAGGTAACCCTCTGCTTTTCTCTTGCTTCTTTTATGATTCCCTCTTTATCTTGAAACTTTGGCATTTTAATAGTGATGTGTCTTGGTGTGGTCCTCTTTGGGTCTACTTATTTGGGATTTGCTGTGCTTCCTGGACTTGTATGTCTATTTCCTTTGCCAAATTTGGGGAGTTTTCCTTCATTATTTTCTCACATAAGTTTTCAATTTTTTTCCTCATTTTTTTTCAATTCTCATTTCCTCATTCTGTACTGATTGACTGTTTTTTTCTTCCTTATGTTCCAAATCATTGATTTGAACCCCGGTTTCCTTCCCTTCACCATTAGTTTTGTGTGGATTTTGCTTTATTTCATTTAGCATAGCCTTCACTTCTTCCCTTTTGTGTTTGCCATACTTAAGCACATCTGTCAAGTCTGTGAGCATCTTTATCACCAGTGTTTTGAACTCTTTGTATGTTAGGTTGGCTGCCTCCTTGTCTCTTAGTTCTCCCACTGGAACCTTGATTTGTTCCCCCTTTGGGCCATACTTCTCTGTCTCCTCATTTGACAGGCTCCTGTGTTTGTTTGCCTGTGTCTTAGGTGGAGCTGTTGTTCCTGTTATGTTGTAAGGGGCAGAGCCTTAGGTATTCCTCAGTACAGGGTGATTGGTTTCACCTCATGTGGCACTGTATGTGGGGGAGGGGTCTGAGAGGGAACAATGCCACTTGCTTAGCACTCACCTCTGTTCCAGGCACTTCTCCCACTTCTGTATGGGACTGGTGCCTTTCTAGCTATTGCCTTGGCTGTTGTTCCCAGAGTGGGTGGGCCTGCACATGTTCTAGGACTGTAGGGGCCCTTTAAATAAGCAGACTCTGCTGAGAGACCAGCAGTTTCTTCTTCTGCCCCAACCCCCACTGGTTTGCACAGTCAGAAGCAATGAGGCTTTATTTTCCCGGCGCTGGGACTGTGAGCTGCGTGGTTTGGTCTGGTGCTGGGAGCACTCCCCAGGTGTCCCTCCCGACTTTTTATAATGTGTGACTGCGCTTTCCGCCGGCCTGCCACCGCCACCACTGCCACCGCTGCTGCTGCTGCCACCGCACCGCATCCTCTCCGCCACAGCTCTGCCCCTCCCACCTGTCTGGGTGAGTACTTCTTCTTTATATCTTTGTTTGTTGGACTTCCATGCAGCTCAATTTTCTGGAACTTCTGGTTGTCTCTAGTTTTGAGGTAGTTGTGTTCCTTCTTAGCTGTGGAGGGAGACGCAGCATGTCTGTCTAGGCCTCCATCTTGGCCAGAAGTCCTCCAGACTTTTATTTTCAGGAGTTAAAGCCTTTCTGAACACATCCACCAGTCTTGAAACCTGGCTGCTGCTAGGTAGCCAAGGTGGCTAAGAAAAAAATCTGGATCCAGAGAAGTGCAATTGAGGGCTTTTGCTAGAAGGGAGACACTGCGATAGGGTGGGCTGAGTCACAGACTGCGGCGCCAGGGAAGGGGTAGAGGGATTTTTAAGGATGTGGAGCAGACCCGCAGGGGGTGTGGGTCACCCTGCTGGTCGAGTCCAGACGTCCAGGGTGTAGATGCTTGCGAAGCAACAATGTCCTCTGATTAGGGGCAGCTGCCAGGAGATTTATGGTCCTTGTTTCTGGGAAATGATCAAGGGAGAGGGGAAGGGGCAATGGAGGCGAAACCGGTTCTCAGCAGGATGCCGGCGGCCATGCCTCAGTTCCCTCCGATAATAGGGAATGTCATGATCGGGTGCATGGCTGGTGACACAGACCCTCTTTGTTTTAGCACCGACGGTGGCTCAGGTCCTCCAAGTCCCAGCATATCAGGTGGTAGGTCATGGGCGGGCAAAATGGCGGTCTCTGGCCCTAACAGCTGCCTCAGCCTCCAGCCTCCACCCCCGCCGCCATTGAGGACATTGGAAATAGCACATCTGCTTGCTTGCCTTTCCCAGGGGTCTCCAGTTTCCCCAACCTGCAGGTCTCTGCCTTTCAGGAAAGGGTCTGATTTATTTGAGAGAGAGAGAAACAGAGAGAGAGAGAGAGCGAGAGAGCATACAACATAGTTATTGAACATTTCCACAAAACTTCCACACACCTATTCACTCAAGCCGCAGTCCCTTAGGGGGTGTCATTGGGCCACTACAGGGGAGAAGACACGTGTGTCCCCGCAGTCTTAGAGGCATCTGGAACTTTAAGCACTTTCCTGCCCCATGGGTGAGGCAACCCAGGTTCTCCCTGGAAACCTCCGGGACCCCTTGGCAAATTCAGCCAAGTCTGCGGTCCTTTGACAGAGGCCTGCGGGGTGAGGAGGGGGCGGGGAGGTTGAGGAAGAGCCCTGGACTTGGAGTCCTGGGTCACTTGGGACCTCCCAGGGAGTCCCTGAGGAATTCAGGAGTGGAATCTTACTGACCAGCGTTCCTCCTTCCTACCCACTCCCACCCCGCCTCCTGTCCTCTCTGCCCCCTGCCTTCCCAGCCTCCTTGTCCCCCTCCCTCCCTGCTGGCCTCTCTCCCCTCCTGCCTCCTTTCTCCCACTATTCCTTCACTTGGTCAGTCATCATGTATCAAGGGGCTGCACCACACCAGCCGTGGGTGGCAGGCAGAGCAGAAAGGAAGACTGGAACCAACAATTCTTTGGGTCAGACACTGTGGATTATCTGTGCCAAATTTTGTTTTTTTTTTTTACATAAATGATCTAATCCTCACTACAACCCTGAGAGATTATCACCCCCATTTTAGAGATGAAAAAGTTGAGGTTCCAACTGAAGAATTAGAAATGCTGCTCCTATAGCCCAGGGGCACTGTTGGAGGCTGGAGGCTGCCATTTCTCTGTGGCTGGTTTATGTCATCCTTGAGCTCCAGGTGACTGCTCCTGTCTGAGGTCACCTCCCCCAGCCTTGGCATCATTTCTCCTCCAGGCTGTCAGAAGACAGGAAACCCGGGAGCTACTTTCTTGTCCCTGCTGGGGGCAGGGGTCTGTCAATGCACCTGCGGAGAGCAGCTTCCTGGCCTAGACAGACTTCCTCTCTGGTTCACGGAACCCCGACAACTGTGCCCACTCCTTCCTTCCCCCCTCGTCTTCCTGGTCCTCTTCCAGGGCTGCGACAGGCCTTCAGAGATTCTGAGGAACGTTCTCCAGGACATTTTTTCTTCTAAGTTCCTTCCTGAGCCCTTTGCATGGAGGTGGTAGCCCTGGTCTTTCTTACCCAGAGTCCTCCAGCCTCGATTCAGTCCACTGCCTCCCTCCCTCCTCCTCTGGGAGACATGAGCCTGGAATGTGGACGAGAGCCCACCTCACACATTGGCACAAAGGGAAAGTGCCACAGCCCACACCTAGTCCTCTTCGGGAGGCCTTGGTCCCAGTGGCGATGGGAGGGCAGCTGAGCCGACTTGGCCTTGGTTTCTACGCCTAGCAAATGGTAGCCACAGTTGGCGTGACATCCGATATCTGTGGGAAGCAGAGGAGCTGGTCAGCTCAAGACGGTTCTCTGAAGGGCTGAGGGCCTCCTAGGCCCCAGACCCCTCCTGCAGACTCTTCCTCTGAGGAGGCCTTGTACTCTCTCTAGGAGTCAAGTTGGGTCCTCAGAGCCCCGACCTCCACCAGCCTCGGCCTGTGACCTCAGCATCCCCCAGGGCTGACATTAAGCAAGCAGGTGGTCCTCCTTTGCCACCAGCAGCTATCACGGGACCCGTGGGTGGACCTCCTGCACCACAGTTTGCTTCCTTGTCCCAGGACCTCCGTTCCTGCTCACTCTGGCTCCCCAGCAGGGAGCTCTGCCTCCCTTCCCAGGGGACAGTGTCTCGTCACCCTCATGGCTAGTCTGGGCCCAGAGCAAGAGAACAAGGCCTGGAGTCCAGACAGTAGGGTCTGTCACCACGTTCCAGGCCACCTGCCTCTGGTCCAGCTTCCTAACACCAGCTCCCCCGCTCCCTGAAACTCCAGCTGGACCCTGGACAGAGGTCTGACCTGATCCAGAATTTAATCAACAAAAGAAAAGGAAGAAAGCTCGCTCCTCTGGGAGCTGGCGGGGGCTGGGAGGGCAGGAGGCGGGCCGGGGAGGAAGCTGGCCGCTCTTTCCAGTCGGAGCTCACTCTGCAGACCCCGGGGGAGGGGGGGGTGGGAGAGTTGGCCTCTGTGCCCCTAGGTGGCAGGGTCTTGCCCTTCCGAGCGGAGGAGGGTCGGGGTGGGGCTGTGATTTGGGCAGCACAGCTTTGGGTGTCAGCACTGGCTGAGAACATTGGACTCGATTTCTCATCTGTTTCCTTATTCCTCCTACGGGCTCCTTCGGTGTCCTTGCTTCATTAACTGCAGCTAGTTTTGATTGGCAGCCATGCGTCATGCGATGGGGCCCTCAGGTCATAAGGGCTTGCAGCCAGTAGGGGGGTGGGGAGGAGGGACATTGGCAGAACATTCTGGGGCAGTACATTCCAGGCCCTTCTGGGCACTGCCTCCTCAGTAGGAACACGCACTTCCCAGCAGGGACACCCCTACTCCCCTCCTTTTCCAGGGGACAGCCGTGGAGGAGAGCACAGTGCCCAGGGCCTGTGGCAGCCTGGAGGGCGCTCTGGCTTCGTCTCCCTCCCAGGCCTCCTCATCTGTGAGCCTGGCTCTTGGGATGCTGGCACCACCTACGTTGTAGGGGCGGCCGCGGACCGAATGAGTCGTGTCCACACCGCGTCCAGAACAGGGCCTGGCGCTCAAGTGTTGGCCAGCGTCTGCCAAGCATCCTTTTTCCTCTCTCTCCCTCCCTCCTTCCTTCCCACCCACCCCCTGTCCCTCCTTCTCCCGAGCCAATGCTCCAGCTCAGACACCCATCCTACTGCGACCTGGGAACCACGGTTTTTGTTCCTCTACCAGCATCCACGGATTTGACTTGTTTTTGAGCTTTCTATAAGTGCGGTGAGGTGGGAGGCGCTCCTTCGTGTCCGTCCACTTTTGCTGAGGGTTATATCTGTGAGATGGTGTGGCCAGGTCCCCGCAGCGGGTAGTCGCCCTTGGCTCATTCCCATTGGTCAATTTGCTTCCTCATCCTAGCACCCGCCCACCGCTAAGAGACATCCTGGCTGTTTACGGGTCATGCTCCTATGAACACTCCTGTTTATGTTTTTGGTGCACACATGTCCACGCTTCTGAGAGAGGTGTTGCCTGGCTCAGCCTGGATCATGAGAGCCAGCTGTTAGGTGGTCCTGAATTTGGAAGGTTTTGCCCCACTCCCCTTGCATTCCTGTGGCTCTTGAGGTGACTTATGCCTATTGCATGTGTGTGGTGGGGATTCTATATAATGTGATATCATGCCTCTCTTTCTAAGTCCATATTTAATGGTGTCCATCCATGCTGGGAACATGGAAACGGCCACAGGGGAGATTTCTACACCATGGGAATTGGCTGGGGTGGATAGCTAGGGGCATTTCCGTGGGCAGATGTCTCCTTACTGTCCAGGTCTCCTGTCCTTTAAGCATCAGCCCCATGGCCCACCTGGAAGGAAGCCTGGCCCAGGCTGTCCCTGGAGCAGACACCCAGTTTGAGGAAGCTTCCTTCTTGAGGCTTCTCTTGTAGGTTTAATCCTCACATCTTATGCGTCACTGCTCAGATCGAATCTCAATAAATTCTTTGGTGCACTGACATTTGTGGGCAACGGAGCGCTCTGTAAAATAATAAGTATTGTTCAAAATCCACATTCACCCTTCCGAGGCTTGTGAACATGCTCATTGTTCTCCCTGCAAGCAGGGCAAACATTTCCTGCTCTTTCTCTCACGGAGAGGCCAGGGTGTGGTCCTAGCCAAACAGAAGGGAGGCTGAGCTGCGGAACCCACAGAGGCCGGCTCTGCAGCAGATGCAGACTGTGCAGGGAAGAGCGTCAGCCCCCTCTGAGGTCACGTGCAAGGAAGGGGCCACTGAGCCCACGACAGCGCAGCAGAGCCGAGGGCTTGCACGGGGCGTGGTCTGCACTCCGCCGTCACTGGCACGGGTGGGAGAGGGGGCAGAGGGGTCCGAGTGGGGCTTGACGCAGTGGTTAGGAAAGCTGTGGAGTCGCAGCCTCCCCAGGCGTGAGAGCGTCCGTGGTCACCATACAGGCTATTTCATGAGCCTGTGGTGTTGGACACCGTGTTGTGTGTAACTAGGCATCAGCCTTATCCTGGGGGAGAAAATGGGCCCACGGTTCAAAAAATAATTTTATACACAGTTCCAGACCTCCGCCTTTGATATCTGTAGTACCAGGGGCTCTCTGGTGGCAGGAAGTCAGGGGCTTTGTTTCTCTCTACCCACCTGGAGGTCCAAGGCTCTGTCAACCTGATGGTGTCTAGAATGAGACATCTGGTCTACCCTCTTCCTGTCTGTCTCATCCACAGTCTTCCCCATTGCAGTCAGTGCAAGTCCATCCTTCTCGCTTCTCAGGCCAAGCACCTTGGTGTCATCCCCCACTCCTGACCTCCACCCCCTGCATCCCTTGGTGCTGTAAACAAATCCCGCCGGCTCCACCTTGAAGACATGTCTAGACTGCAACCCCTCGCCCACTTCCCCTCTGCCGTCTCCTGTCTGTCCTGGATTATTGCTGAACCTCCACAATGGTATCTCTTCTCCTCCCTTTCTCCCTTTTCTCCATATAGTCTCAGCTCCCTCCAATGGCTTCTACTCCCCCAGAGTAAGGGCGGAAGTTCTTCCAGGTACCCACAGGGCCCACATTTCCTGGTGCCTATAATTTCCCCCTCAGTTATTTGGCTCCAGCGAAGCCCACCATGTCGAGGTTGCTAGAAGCTGCTGGGGTGAAGGAGTGGGGGAAGGAGCTTTCGCTTTTCCCTCCAGAGCCGCCACAGTTGGGAGGCAGACTCCGTCCCTATTACAAAGTCTTGGGTATAGGTCTTCCATGCCTTTTCCAGGACATTCTCCTCTGCCTGCTCCCTTGCCTGTTGTCCTTGGGGGAGGGATCACGTCTGATTCATGTTGATGACCCCAGCGCTGGGCAAGGGGCTGGCCCAGAGTTAATGCTTCATGAGAATATTTTCAACTGAAGCAACAGTCCCCCACTTCCCAACCCCCAACAGGGCAAGGAGTCAGAAACCTGATACTACGTAGCCCTACCAGGGCAGGCCTGGGTAGGCCACATGCCCCCTTTGGGCTCGGAGACGCCATTTGTAAAATGGCATCAAAGGAAACATTCACCTCTGAGACCGTCTGATTTTTTGGGTCAAATTATTTCACAGGCGCAACCTCAAGCCAGAATATTTCCAAATATCCTGGAAATCGCTCACTTCCCTGACTTTTTCCTTCATTTCCACACAGCCGTCAGGTTCTGCTTTCCTCCACCTGCCCACAGGCTTGGCCCACAGGTTCCTCATTCTCCGAGTCCCCTTCTGCTTGATGCCCAGCCTCGGTCCTCGGGCAGCCATGTCTCCTCCTGCCGCTGCCTCCTCATCAAGCTGCGCCTTCCCCGGTCACCACCGATGATGGGCCTGGACTCAGCCCTCGGTCCCTGGCACTTTCTGTCACCCCTGCCATTGCCTGTCCTTCGTCACCAACATAGGGACCTTCAGCTCTCGGGGAAGTGACCACGTGGCCGCATGGGTTCTGGGAAGGGTTCCCCTGCAGCCCGGAGAACCTCAGAGGCGGGGGAGAGAACATGTTGTGGAGCAGGGGAGCACTGAGAGGCGGGGGGGGGGGGGCAGCAGACTGGGAGGCGGGTCAGGAAGTGCCAAGAGGAGCCGCTGAGGCTGCCGGGAGGGCAGCTGTGAGGGACTGGGCAGGAGGGGGGAGAGAGACAGGAGATGTAGACAGAGGATGGGCAGAGAGAGGCACACGGGGGAACTGGGGCGGACAGATAGAACAATTGCCCCAGACCTGGGAGGTGGGTAAGACATAGAGCTGGCTGCAGACTCCCACGTCTCCGAGTTTATTTACTCTCATCACTGCCACTGCCTTCTGGGGCCCCAGCTTATCTAATGACTGAAGGAAGGGCCAAGGGGCTCACCTGGAATGGGGGTGTGGCCTTGGGGTGGGAAGCACTGAGCTGAGGGAGGAGGAGCAGAGGGCAGGTGGAGGGAACTGGAGGGGAATAGTGACTCTGGAGAATATATAAGGAAAGCCTTTAAGCCAAGAAGAAAAACACTGACCAAGCAATTAAAAAATGGGCGAATGATGTAAGCAGCTGCATGAACACAGAGGATACCCAGCTGCACCGCAGCCCCCCAGAATGCAAGGGCGCTCAACTTCATTAGTCATCAGGGAAAACTCAAATGAAAACCAAAATGCTGTATCACCACACCCTCAATGGAATGGCCGGAACAGCAAGGCAGAGAATGCCAAGCCCCGGCCAGGGTGTGAGCGAACTGGACTCTCACGCGTGTTGGCGGGAATCTGAGTCGTTTTCACTGACTCTGGAAAACAGCTTGGTGGAAGTTTCTACAGCAGCACATACGAGCTGTGCGTATGCCCAGGAGAAACGGGCACGCGTGTTTATGGCAGCACTATTGTAAAAGCCCCGCCTTAGAAATTGCCCACATGTCTACGACTCAGAGAAAAAGATAATATTTGCTATATTCACATGAACAACGACCATATAGCAATGAAAATGTGAGAACTATCTCTTTACTGACCAACATGGGAGAATCTCCTAAACAAAATTTTGAACCAAAGAAATCAGATACATTTTATATCATTTTGCTTATAAAAAGCTTCAACACTCAAAATGAAAAAATTGTGTTAGATGTTAGGATTGTGGTTACCTTTTGGGGTAGTGACCAGGAAGAGGCATGTGTAGGGCTTCTGGGGGTTGGTGATAGTCTGTTTATTGAATTGGGAGCTGTTTTCTAGAGAGGTGCCCAGATTTTTAAAATCCATCAAACTGTACACTTACGATTTGTATGTGTGTTATATTGTGTAAGTTTTATTTCAATCAAAAATTTACTTTTAAAAACTGAGCGTTATCAGACTAGGACAAAGATATACACAGTTTTTTTAAAAAAAGAAATGTAAGCTTGGTTTGGCATTCAAAAGTAAATCAGTGCACTTCATCACAAAAGAGAAAAATCAGATGATTAGCTCAACAGATGCTGAAACTCAATGTTCATTTATGTTAAAAACTAGCGTCAATGGGAAATGCCTTAATTTACAAATATTTAATGGGGGAAATGTTGAAGGCTTTCGGACCTGGACTCCCCCATCTCCGTACCTATTCAGCCTCATACTCAAAGCCTCTTCTGGTGCCAAATGATGAGAAGAAAAGTAACGAAGCTCTCCTTATTGTGTTTGTGGACATTCCCAAGTAATTAGAATTAATAAGTGAATTTAATGAGGTTGCCAGGTATAAGGGTAATATACAAAACAAATTGTAGTTCTGATACTAGAAATTATTAGACAGTGAAATAGATAATGAAAAAAAAAAAAGCATGATCTGACAAACACGGTGAATGCAAGAAACCAGGTACAAAGAATACCTATCGTATAATTCCATTTATATAAAGCTCAAATATAGGCAAAATAAATGATAGTGTTAGAAATTAGGATAGCAGCTAATTTGGGGGGTGGGCAGAGGGTGCTGATTGAGTGGAAGTGGGGGGGACCCGCTGGATATCAGCAATGTTTTCTTTTTTGGCCTGGGGGGTGGTGACATGAGAATTAGAGATAATTTGCTAAATAATTATACATTTATGTTTTTACACCTCTCTCTGTATGAGAGTCACTTAAAGACATTTTGAAAAAAGATTACTGGGCCAGCTGGGTTTAGGTGATCCCTGACGGTCCGCTGTCCGTAGCCAGATCGGAAGAGCCACATCGTTCAAGGGTGGCCCTTTGCAAAGGACAAAAGACGTGTGGAAGGGAGAAGAAAGTCATCTCTGCTCACAAGAGTTAACCCAAACAATAACGAGTCTCTCTCTCTCTCTCTCTCTCTCTCTCACACATACACACACACACATGCATGCATGCGCGCACACACACTTACAGCTGCGTTTCTCAAATATGTTGGCTTGGCCTACTTGGATGCTTATTCAAAGTCATGATTTCAGAGTCATGGGAGAAACTCGGGCTCTTTTCTTTTCCTCCCTTTTTTCTCTTCCTTTCTTTTGTTTTCCAAAATAGACAGTCTTTTAAGTGAATAGTAATCCCCCCAATGAAACACAGTCTGTAATAAAATAAAACAGAAACCAGACTAGACAGAGTGTCCGGTGGCTGATGTGTAGACCTGGCTTACTGGGAGAACCTTAGCCCAGAGGAGGAAGGAGGATGAGATGCGACAGAGTCAGAGTGTAAGGAGAAGAGAGGAGGGGCAAGGAGAGGGGCCTTGGAACCACTGTTAGCTCTGTGGCCTTGAACGATTCCCCAAGGATGGACCGTAGTGGGGGAGACAAGAGGCAAGGAGAGTGGTCCGGAGCCCAGGGCCTTCTCATGACCACGGGTTGAGAAGGAATGAGTGGGCACGTGAGGCAGGGTGGAGGAAGGCAGTACATCTGGGCACCAGATCGCACGTCGTGAGAGAAGGACAAGGGGCGATTGGAAAGGACCCCCAGGTATTGACCTGTACATGGAGCAACTGAGAGCCTGGGCCCACCCCTGCGAGACAGGGCTGAGGAGAGGACCCTAAGGAGGGGCAGGGATTCAGAGAGGGATGAGGAAGACATGAAGAAGCGGCAGGAGGGACAAGCAGAGAGAAGCTCTTTGATTGCTGAGTTTCCTTTGCAAATGGGGCAACATTGGGCAACAGCACTATTGGTCCAGAGCCATTGCCCCCATGCCCTCAGCTTCTCCTAACCCCCCACAAACTCCACAAGCTCCAGGGACTTCAGGGCTCTTCAAGAGGGTCAGTTGGTGGCCAAACTTTTAGTCTCTTCCCAAATGGATATTTCTGAAAATTAATACTCTCCGGAGAAAGATTTTGCTCAGGATCGAGATCTGCTCAGTGGATCAAGAAAAGGGGGCATCTGCTCCCCCTCTCTGCCCCTCCCTGTCAACATGAACACACAGGAGGTGGAGGATGGGTGGATAGGATGCTCTGGGGGGGAACCACGTGCCTTTGCTCTCTGTTAATCACCTGCTGTGCAGCCGGGGGAGAGTGCAATTTCAGTAATAGCATACAATTTAGGAGTAAATGGCTCAGGTCACAGGCAGGCACCTCCTAAAGGGACCTGAGCTTGTGAGAGTAGGGGGAGGAACGAGGAGGAAAGAATCCAGAGCCCAGAAGGAGAGGGAAGGGAAGAAGTGTAAGAGGAGGGGGTATGTCTCTGGAGAAGACCCATGCCTGGAAGTTGCTAGACACAGAGGTCCTGCGCTGCTAAGGACCCCTCTGGGGACACCTCCAAGCCTTTGACTGAAAACTAGTCCACTCAGATGAGGATGTCTCTGGACCTGAAAGGGGGGTGCATTAGGGTTTGGGGGGTGCATTAGGGTTTGTGGGGTGTCTGACCCGCTGCCTCTATAGTTCTTGCCGCTCATCCCTGGGATTTGTCTGGTGTGTTTTCTCTTGGGCTTTGGGAGCTGATGAGTGTGTCTGAACTGAGCATCCAGTCAGCATCTCAAACGTCAGGTGTTAGCTCCGTCCTCTTCATGAGATGGGTATTATTTGTGGCCCCTTTTTACACATGGGGAAACTGAGGCCTAAACAGGTAGAGAGACTGGCAGAGGTCCAGGTGGCTGTTCAGGGTGGAGCAGGTTCAAACCCAGGAATCCAACCACATATCTCCCCTGTGCCCTCCAGCCTGCCTGGTTGTCCAGAGGAGAAATGAATGGAGGGACACAGAAGGAAAGTCCACCCAGAGCACAGGTCAGGGGCTGGGCCCGTCCGGCCTGGAGGGGTTGGGGAGATGCAGCACTGGCAAAATCCAGGGACATGGAGGAAGAAGGTGGCTTCTTGCCTTTTTGAGGGCCCAGTTCAAGCACCTCCTCCATGAAGACCACCTGACCGTCCCCCATAGGAAGCAGGGAGCGAATGCAGAGGCCACCAGGCAGCCGAGCTGCAGGCGCTGAAGGCTGGAGAGCAGGCCCCTTCCCTGATAGAATGCAGCCCCCAGGGAGGGGCAGAAAAGGGGCCCAGGGTCAAGTGACTCCGCCTGGGGGTTTCCCTGGACAGGGGCCTGGATCCTTCTGGGAAGGAGTTTGCATGGCGGATCCCATGCCAGAGACTGCCTCCCTGCAGGCTGCCCCTGGCTGGCCCTTCCTGGAAGTCTCCCGGGGCCATGCCTGCTGCCCGTTCTCACCTTAGTGGATGTGGGACAAGATGCCCACGGAGATCAGATTTCTGCCAGGGGCGTGGGGTGCTGCCCTGGCAGGAGAATTGAAATCTTGCAAACAGGGAGACCTGGGTTGTGATTAGGAGGGGGAGTTGAGGTGGACGAGGAGGAGGAGGAGGAAGAGAGCTGTCCAAGGATACAGAAGTGCTTTGTCTCTGTGGGTTCTTTGTAAATTGGGCAACGTTTGGCAACCAGCTGTATTAGTTAATAAAGCCACCATGTCCCTGCCAGCTGAGCTCGTTCCTGTCGGCACCCACTCGCAGCCACACCCGAAGACTCTCCAGGACCTTTGGCTCTACGCTTGGGAGCCAATCCAGGGCCCACGTGAAGGCCTTGCGCTGGAAATCACGGTCACCACACTGGCAAAGAAGCAGGGGCCCTCTGTCCACTGCTTCCTCGTTCTTTTTCACCCTCTGCTCTCTCTTCAGGGCAGTCAGCAGAGGAATGATCAGGAACAACAGGGGGTCACCAGAGAGGCGTCGGGGGTCAGTGGATCATCTAGAAATCTGTAGGTCTGCCACTGACCCCACCGTGTGACCATGGACAGGTTGCTTGGTCTTGGTCCCCTCACCTGGAAAGCAGGTCTAACAAGGCACTCTGTGGTGTGGCCATGGGAACTAAAGCCGAGGCTGATGTGGGGAAGGGGCTGGGCAGTGCCTGGTCCCTCCAAGGGGTCCAGTACTTGCTGAGATCAAGAGCAAAGCTGCTCCTGGGCCTCTGTGTGCTCTGAGCACTCGGAGGGTCCTGGGCCCTGAGGAAGAGAGCCCAGGTTGGGGCTCACGGGAGACTCAGGTTGTCTCTCAATCCATGCACTGTGCGACCACAGGAAACCCTCAGTTTACCCGTTTTTAGAGCAGAAACAGTGACTTTCTTTAAAATAAAAATTTTGTTTGTTTATTTATCTATTTTTAGAGAGAGGGGAAAGGAGAGAGAGGGAGAGAAACATCACTGTGTGGTTGCCGCTCACTCACGCCCCCAAATGGGAACCTGACCATGCAACCTGGTCATGTGCCCTGACTGGGAATCGAACCAGCAACACTTGGCTCGCAGGCTGATGTTCAAACCACTGAGCCACAGCAGCCAGGGCAACAGTGACTTTCTTCACACAGAGAGCTGTTAGAGTCACATGAGACGAGAGCACTGACAGCTCTCTTTGGAGTTACAGGTGCCATCCAAGCGTCATGGATTATCACCTTGTTTCTCTCCTGGGATGCTGCCCCCCTTCCCTCACTAATATAGACACTGCACGCTTCCAAACCACAACAAGCACAGCGGTGTAAATACTCCCACCGTGATGGATTCAGAGCTACCAATGACTGAACAACCCACCACAAAATCTTAAAGGTTGAACAGGTGGCTCTCTCCCCAGCCGGCCACCTGCCGCCGCTGGCAGGGGCAGAAAACAAGGCCCGGGCTCTCCTGTCAGCCAGGCTGGAGCCCGCGTGAGTGGATATCCTGGGAACGCCTCTTCTCTTTTGTTCCATCTGGAGCCGGTTCTGTCCAGATTTCACACTTCTTTCCCAACACTCCTCCTGGGGTTGGAAGCTAGAGGCCCCCATAGAGGGCAGGGTGTGGGAGGGCTTGGCTTGGGCCAGCCCTTGAGGTGATAAAGGGTCACTGTGTGGATTTCGGGGGTGGAGAGGGACTGCGGGAAGAGTTAGGGTCCCTCACCCGCCTGTGGACCAGCTCCTGCCAATCACACGGTCGTCTGTACCTCAGCCACGTTCTCCGTACTCCTTCTGGTTGCCATTGCCACTGTCTCACGTATGGAAACCTGTATCCTGCCTCCCTGTAGCCCGTTCAAGACCTGGTCCAGCCCCTGCACGCACCCTGGCTCTGGGCGGCCCGGCACAGCCAGCTCTGGCCTCGCTGGTTTTCAGACCCCACACGCCGCAGGCAGGATCCCTCGCCAGCCTCTTGCCCCTCCTCTTCCTCGCTCACTCACTCACTCAACCAATATCAACCATGGAGGGCCCATCAGAGGCGCAGGGCTAGCTGGCCAGAGGCCGTGAGGATGACTTCAAGGCTCTTCGTTGGCGGAGGTGGTGGAAAGCGGTAGGAACGTGGGAGAAGAGGCAGGGATGGAGGGAGCAGACGGGTTCCGTTCTAGGCGCGCTGGATTTGGGTGCTGCAGGGCCCGCATGGACAGCTGCCCAGAGGCAGACACCTGGTGCGGAGCTCAGGATAGGGGAGATGATGTTGGTCCTTCCCACAGGAGTTCCAGGCCGGAAAGCTCAGTGGGACGTCTTGTTACCCCTCATGCCCAGGTCAGTGGTCACTGAGTCCGGGCTCCCAGGCTTTTGCTTGGCTGCTTCCTCTGCCCGAACATTCTCCCTATAGAAACCCTACCTCTTCCTTCAGGTGCCCAGGTCAAAGGCTCTTTTTCCAACTCTTCTGGGGTCCTTAGGATGAGAACTGACCGCCCTTCCCTCTTCTGGGTTCCACCTGCCTTGCTTTTCCCCGGTGGCCTATATAACAGAAGTGCCTGACTGTGCCCCCTGTCCCCTCTCCGCAGTCCCCAATGTGCCATGAGCTCCGGATGGCAAGGACGGTCCTCTCTCCTCTGTGTCCCTCATGGCACCCACCAGTTCTGGCGTGAATGAATGGATGAATGAATGTTGATAACAGATTGGTTGAATTTCATTTCCTGGGCAGACCTACATCAGCTTCTGTAGATGGCCTTTGGAGGGCTGTTCTGCATGTGTCCAGTGAGGACACCCCTGGCCTGGGATCTGGTTGTCCCCTACAGACACAACAGAAAAGTGCCTCCAGGGCGCTCCTTGAGTTCAGCCCCAGGTTCTCTGTGTCCCTGCCAATGCTGTGCCAGACATAAGAGGAACTAGAAAGTCTCTGACCTCCCACCTGTCCTTTTTCTAGTTTGCACCTGGAGATAGAGACATGGGTTCTGACATTTCTTAATTCTTTTATAATCATGGAAGGGGAAAGCCGAGCTGTTAATTTAGGTACAAAGGTGCTTCAGTGCTCCTGAGAATGAGTCAATTTTGTATTTCTTCACTGTTTTTGAAAGAGCTTATTGCAACTATTGATGAAAGCATCTGAATGTTGTGATATTGTGTTTCCAAACAGTGAGGGGCCCTAGACCTGTCATCTAGACCCCAGCTGGTGACTCCAGGGCCAAGCCCCGGGCCCGGCTCTGTGCCCAGTGTGCGGGATCCCTGGTCAGACCCAACTCCTGTGCTGCGCACACTCCCTGCGCAGGGTGGAGGCCTGGGGGCTTCCCCAAGAGCCTCAAAGACCTGGATCTCCGTGGCTGAGGGCCTGCTGGGTGCCTGCCCTCCACAGGGCTGCTTCCCTGGGTGTTGTTGCTCATCTGCTCCAGGAAATGCAGTCAGGACCAGCTCCTCAGGATCCCCTACGGGCCAGACTGACCTGTCAAGAGGGTGTGTTCAGGTGCCCCGTGATTTCCCTCACTGTGACTACCTTGCATCTTCACTTAGTATCTCCTGGAGCTAAGTTCACGTCTTTACGTACAGGGTGGCCTGTCATTGCTGAGGCATCCAGTGTGTCCCACTGCGTGCACAGCACCACATTCCATGTGATCCCCCCCAGAGATGGACATTTAGTTTGCTTCTGATTGTATGGGAGCTGCTGTGCACCATGGGAGTGCGTTTACAAGACGTATCCTTGGAAGCAGAATTCTAACTTTAGAATTTAAAAACAGCTTCCCTAAACAGGGAAGGAGCTGGTCAGCTTATGTATTGAGGACTAAATAGGACATTTATTATAAAACGAGGTTCCCATTTCCCACTTCATTCTGCCATGAAACAAACAAAACGAAGAGTGGAACATCCTTCTTCTTGGCAAAAAGGGAACAGGGAGACGGCCGTTGGGCCCCGGGGCTGATTGTTCCCTCTGAGACCTGTGGCTCTGTTTTCTGGGAGCTGCACTGTGGTCTCAGTAGGGCTGCGAGGGACCCCGTGGGCAGCCTCTGGACAGCCTCTGTCTCTCTCCAGCTGCCCAGGCTGCTGCTGACCTCAGCGAGGCAGTGGGTTCTCTTTGGAACTCTGGGCTGGCTGCCGCTCCTCCTGCCCTAGTCAGCTGCCAGGCATGTTAGACATTACCTGCTAAAGGAAAGGTCAGTGTCAAAGTCAAGATGATTTGCAAATATTCACCTTGGGACCCCTGCTCTGTGTCCCAGCCACTGGAGGACCTGAGGCCAGAGGGAGGACAGAACTCACGGGCTGCAACTCTCCAGGGACTTTCAGACTCACGGGAGGGAAAGAGCGTCCCAATGGGAGGCAGCCCCAGGGCAGACTGGCCAGGTGGCTGTGGGCTGGGTTTCCTCTCTTTCCAGGTGCCGAGCCCTGCTCAGGCACCTTTCCTTCCTTCCCCTTCCCCCTCCGTCTGTCTCCCCCCCACCCCCTAATTCAGAGTTCTTGGGCCTCCAGGAACTAGTTGGTGGCTGGCCCACAGGGGCGCCGATTGGGCCACAGGACGGGGCACACCCTGTGAGGTCAGCAAGCCCTGGATAAAGGGGAGCAGAGCCGGCGCAGGTGGCAGAGCCTTCGTTGGCTGGAGTCGCTTCCGGACCCCAGACATGAAGCTCATCTTCCCCGCGCTGCTGTCCCTCCTGGCCCTTGGTGAGTGCGGGTTCCTGGGGGTGCTCCCCACCGAGGGAGCGTCCTGGTCCCTGCGCCCTGCCGGGTGGGCAACGCTGCCCCTGCGCCCTGTCGTGTTAGCACCGAGCGCCTGTGGTCGCCCGGGCGCGGGGCGGTCCCGCCTACCCGCTTGGGGAGGAGTCAGAACCCCGGCTTCTAAGCTCATCCCAGCGAGCCCAGAGCTGCTCCCTGCTTCCTAAAGGGCCTTCGCAGACCCTGTCTCACTTTGTCCTACCAGGACCTTTGGCACCCATGGGACTCTTACAAGCGGGGGAGTGACTTGCCCAAGACACACAGCAGACCTGGAGCTCAAGACCCCAGCTGCTGCCAGGGCTGTGCTAACTCGGGCAAGACAGAGCCTTTCTGAGCCTCAGTTTCCTCATTTAAAAGAGTGGGACAAACGTCTTCCCATGCAGCTGTGAGGGGCAGCAGCAGGGTGCACCCTGCTCAGGGTAGGCAATGGTGCCCACAACCCTGCTCCAGAGAGGGGCCCGGGTGGTGGTACAGACCTCCCAATGAGACCCCTTTCTCAGAGCGGCGAGAGAAATCGATTTCTGGTTTCAAATGTGCCCAGACTGGAAAGCACTAAACAGTGGTTAGTTCTGTACCCAAATATCTGAGGTAATTTCTGGGGTGCTCTGCAGGCACTCACCAGTGATGGACATTAGTGACGTAACAGCGGGGCCTCCTCAGTGAAGGGGAGGGTCCCAGGCAGCAGCAGAAAGGGCTGTGACAGGCAGCACTTGGGCTGTGAGCCTGGGGGTCAGGGTGCAAGTGTGCTCCCCCAGTCCCGCTCCAGCCCGGGGCGGCCTCTTCCTGCCTCCTGCCTGCTGGAGAGGGCGGTTAGCGAGCAGCCCTGAGCTTATGCCCCCGACCGTAGGGGGCACGGTGCCTTCCCTGCTCTGTCCCTGCCTCCTGGTCCCCTTGTCCACATTCCTTTCCATGGGTGCTGGTCACCCCTGTCTTCTCTAGGGCAGGAGTGGGCTGACGTGCGCCCTGCTGTGCGCACAACACAGGGTTGGGGCCCCCTGGGAGAGGCGGAGAGGCAGCCAGCCTTGCTTCCCAGAGGCGGTCCTGGGCCAGGGTCCCAGCTCAGAGTTGCACCCACCCTCACTTGCACCCGTGGTGGTCTTCGCCCCCAGAGCCTTGAGAGCCACAGGTCCCCCCCCCCAACACCCTCCCAGGGTGCCTCAAACACCTTGGGGCTGGCTGAGCAGGGGATGGCCCAGGAACAGAGGAGGCAGAGGGCTGAGTGAGGTACCCCCAAAGCACATCCAAAGGCGAAGGGGGCTTATGCTTCCAAGCGTTTTCGTTTTTTGTTGATAACGGCTTTACTGGTGTGCATTTTACAGCTTATGAAATTCACGCGTTTCAGAGGTTTTTAGCAGTTTTACCAAGTGGCACAACGATCCCTGTCAATTGGGTTTAGCCCATTTCCGTCCCCTCACTATGATTCCTCGGGACCATTTACACCCCGTCCTCGTTCTCACCCTGGCCTCAGGCAGCCGCTGACCTACTTTCTGTGTCTGTAACTTTGCCTTTCACAGACATTTCGTACCATCCGTGGCCTCCTGGGCCCGGATCCTTTCACGTAGCATGAATGAGGCTCACTGATCCTGTAGCGCATATCCGCCGTCCCTGCCTTTTTATTGTCAAAGACTGTCCCATGTATGGCTGTGGACACCAGTCACTGAACACCCAGGCTGCTTCCCCTTTTTGGCTCTTCTGGATCATGCTGCTATGAATATTCACGCCAGAGTCTTTAGGTGGATGTATGGTTTTACTTCTTAGGGGTCTGTATCTAGAAGTGGAATGGCTGAGCCCTGCGGGAACTCTGTGTTGAACATTTTTCCGGGGTTCAGGCCACTTTACATTCTCAGCCGTGTCCCTGAAGGTTCCCGTTTCTCTCCATCATCGCCAGCACTTGTCCTCCGCTCTTTTAGTGACACGGGCTAGTGGGTGTGAAATCATGACCTCACGGGGCTTTTAATTTGCATTGTCCTAATGACTAAAAACGTCGAGCACCTTTTCATGTGCTTAGCAGTCATTCATGCATGTTCTTTGGAGAAATGTCTATTCATAGCCTATGCCCGTTTTTGACTGGGTTGTTTGTCTTCTTCTTCTCGAGTTGTCGAGAGGTCTTTGTAAATATTGTCTCCCCCGGCCTGTTGCACGTGCTTTTGTTTTCTTTACTGTCTTTTGAAGCACACAAGTTTTCAATACTGATAGGTCAAATTTATTAATTTTTTAATTTATGGACTATGCTTTTGGTGGCATAGCTAATTAATCTTTGCCTAACCCAAGGTTGCAAAGTTTTGTTTTGTGTTTTCTTCTAAAAGTTAATTGTTTTATCTCTTACAGTGGGTTCTTTGATCCACTTTGAGTTAATTTTTGTGGGTGGTGTGAAGTGGGGCTCCAAGTTCCTTTTTCTGTATGCGGGTATCTAATGGTGTGAGCACCTTTTGTTAACAGACTATTCTTTCTGCTATTTGCCTTAGCACCTTTGTGGAAAAAAACCAATTGACAGTAAATATAAGAATCTGCTTCTGGACTCTTAAATTGGCTTCATTGAACTATACCTCTCTCTCTTTATGCTAAAATCAAACTGTTTTGATAACCATAGCTTTATAGGATCTTTTGAGGTTAGGAAGTAAAATTTCTCCAACTTTGCTCTTTTTCAAAATTGTTTTTGAAACACACACACACACACACACACATATATATATATGATATATATATATATATAAATTATATAAATTTTGGGCTACTTGCTATACATTTATTTATTTATTTATTCTATATAAATTTTAGAACCTGCTTATCAATTTCTGCCAAAAAAAAAAAAAAAAAAGCCTGCTGGAATTTTGATAGGGATTGTGCTGATTGTCTATATCAATTTCGGGAGAATTACCATTTTAACAATACTAAGTCTTATAAAGCATGAACATAAATGTCTCCTCATTTATTTAGATAATTATTTCTTTTAGCCATGTTTTACAATTTTCTTGTACAAGTCTTGAATTTTTTTTTGTTAAATATTTCTCTGAGTATTCTTCTTCGTGATGCTATTGTGAATAGAATTATACTGTTAATATTATTTTTGGGTCATGCAATGCTTGTATGCAAAGATATAGTTAGTTTTTGTGTAGTGACCTTGTACCCCATGACCTCGTTGTACTTATTACTGTACTTCTAATAGCATTTTGTGGACTCCTTAGGATTTTCTCCATAAAGGATCATAACGTGTTCAAAGAAAGACTGTTTTACTTTTTGTTTTCCTGTCTAGACATCTTTTTTTTTTCTTGCCTTATTGTTGTGGCTAGGACCCCAGTATTATGTTGAACAGAAAAAGTGAGCATGGATGCTCTTGCATTGTTCCTGATCTTAGGGGGAGAACATTTAGTCTTCGCTATTTCAATATAATGGTCACTGTAGGTTCTTCACAGATGCTCTTTACCAGGCATCCATGTGGTTTTTAAGAGCTGTGAGCAAATCCGGTTCCGCCTCCTCCCTAACTGCATAATTCTAGCAACGAACGCAGGCGTAGCGGGAGAATCAGTCTTTCCGACACAGAAGTGAATGGTGGTAACTCGGGCACGCTGACCCATTTGGTACACCACTTACTGCAGCTACTGACAAGGAGTCAGGTGTATTTTCCTCAGTTCCCTTGGCATCCCCTGGGGAGCCGCTTGTAGACACAGCAACCTAGAGGGACCTGGATTTTAGGCTGGACTTTGCCACTGCTGAGCAGTCAGCCACTCAGCCTCCTCAAGAGCCAGTTTCCACATGAGGAGCAATACTCCCTTTTCCTGCCCCCACTCCCAAGTTCAAGTGGGATGAGGCAGATGGAAGAACTCCATGAATGAAGGCAAGGGACCATCATCATTTTTCTAGTGGTGGGAAGTGTGCCAGTCACGGGAAGGAAAAGAACCCAGTGGTTCTGAATATCTCCTCCAACTTACTAAGAATCAGGGCCCTCTGGCCAGGACAGGGAACTTGCTTATCGGGCCAGCTAGACACCGCCACCTGAGGAGAGGGGCCTGACCTAGCCGCAGACTGAAGAGGGAAGGAGGGGAGCAGAGAGAAACGGAGGAGTCTGGAAAACTCAGCCGGAGGGTTTGGCAGTCTCCTCCGTGAGCAGTGGCTGAAGCCTTCCTCTTGGCCTTTCTCCCAGGCCCGTGTCTGGCCGCCCCAAGGAGAGGCGTCCGATGGTGCACCATATCCCAGCCAGAGGCAACAAAATGCTCCAAACTGCAACGGAATCTGAGAAGAGTGAGTGGCCCCTCTCTGTCCTGCATAAGGAAAACCTCCTACCTTGAATGCATCCAGGCCATCGCGGTAAGTCAACGCCACTTGTTGGGTAAGACCAAGCTGCATGGAAGGGAAGAGAAAGGCATGTTTTCCTTCCTGGGTGCCTGTCAGTTAGGGATCATCCTCTCTCATGAGACACAATGATACTCTGAACGCAGAAGTGGAGAGGCCATGTATGGGGGGAAGCTGGGACCGCAACGTAAGTTGATGGTAACAACTGTGCGAAAAGGACATGGCAGCAGTCACACTGGGTGACTATGGAACACTGGCAGATGTCAAGGTTGCTCTGCAAGGTAAAACCTCCAGAAGATCATGGCCTCTAAGCCCTGAGAGAAATGAGCTCAGCCGGTCCTAGTCACCACGTGGTGTTGCGTGGTAGAGGCCTGTCGGTGCACAGGGCCTGAGAAGGACGTCTGTCCAAGACATTTTCAGAGAGAGACAAGAGAATTGTGACTTTTGCATGATTTCAGATTCCTTTGGTTTGTTGGGATGTAAGATCTACGGAAATAATTTTTACTGGTTCAGCCAACAAACATGTTCTCTGTCCATGGTTTTGTGTCCTGGGCTCAAGCATAGAGAGGTTCATCTGTGTAAAAGTTTTCAGTAAGAGCTAGGTTCTCAGAACAGTACGCAGGGGGCAGAATCTAGTTTGAGCAATGTTTCAGGATATAATTTAATAACTATGGTCCGTGGACAGATAGCATCAGCATTTCTTGCTGGTTTAAAGTGCTGATTCCTGAGCCTTCTTCCGACCTATTCAACCTAAATACCTGTGAATGAGGTCACAAAATCTGCCTTTTTCACCAGCATCTGATTTGAAATCAGTTTTCCATACCATGTATCAAAATAAAGTTGGGATAGATTAAATGCTTAAAAAGAAAACATGTATTATTGAAAAACTAGAGGAGAGATTAATTAGCAGAACAAGAGCAGAAAGAAATCTCTTTGCCTTTCAATAATAAACTAAACGATGAGATTAATCGACAGATTTTAAAGTATAAAAGTATTAATTCATCGCCAGTAGAAACATTTAAACAAAAATTTGGACAGCATCAGAGTAAATATGCACCAGCTCTGACAAGTGATTACAATTTAAATTCTGTAAAGAATGAATTCAAACGGGTAGGAAATGTAGGGTCACGTGAGAAAATGATACGACTGGAGTGTTCATAAGCAGTATTCATAATTAATACAAGTGCTTACGAAATGTTTCCCTTGATAATCAGAGGAAAACAAACCTAAACAATTTATTAGCACTTGCATTTCTTTATTTCTTTTTTTAAAAAGTATTTATTTATTTATTTTTAGAGAGAGGAGAAGGGAGGGAGGAAGAGAAGGAGAGAGACATGGACGTGAGAGGGAAACACTAGTTGGTTGCCTCTCACACACGCCCCAACTGGGGACCAAACCCGTAACCCAGGTTCGTGCCCTGACTGGGAATCGAACCGATGACCTCTCACATTGTGTGATGATGCCCAACCCACTGGGCCACATCGGTCAGGGCAGCACTTGCATTTTCTAAACTAATAACACATACTAAAATGAAAGCCTGTACTGCTGGTGATTCTATGGTGAAATGACCCTCATGGTTGGTGGCATTCTAAGTTGGCGTCGTGAATCTTCTGGAGAGCGGGCTGGCAACAGCAGCCAGAGCCGGAAAGATAAACATGCTCCGCGTCTGGGTGACTTCACGCTCAGATGCCCGTCGCGTGGCAACAGGTCATCCGAAAGAAAAAAAAGCTCACCAAGGACAGAGTTATTCCTCAAAGGGTAGTTTTTGTAGCAAAGAAAATCAGACGTAACCCAAGTGCTGAACATTTGGGGGAATTGTTTAACAAATTATAGAACAACCACATTATAATAAAATAGTAAGAAGTCTGTAAAATCAATAAAGGCTTTACAGAAGTAGGAACATGTATGGTTTTAGATTAATAAAGCAGTCAACAAAATATTATCTATGCCAGATGGCAAATATAAGAAATGTGTGAGTGTATGAGAAGTAATAAGCCAAAGAGGAGAAACATGGTTTGTTACGGTAATTTTAAGGTATCTTAATAATTACATTTCCTATTCAATAAAGAAGAACTTCAAATACATACAGAGTGAAAGCAGGAAAGAAAGCATCTAGAACAAAAACACTTGAACTATAAGCTACTGTGAAGGTTATGCTCAGCATAGTCACACAGGGTGGGGCAAAAGCAGGTTTCTGTTGTTTGTATGGAAAGTAATTCAATAATTAATAAATAATAATACAAAAATATACTCTGTGTTTCAAGGAGTCACATCTGTAAACTTACTTTTGCCTACCCTGTATAGGTGAGTAGGCACACGAAAGAGAGTTGTGTGCCAACCTCAAGAGTTAAAACAGTTGGACCGGTGCCCGTGGTCTCCAAAGAGGGACCCTTGGCTTGTGCCACCTGTCACAGGATGTGAGCAGACATGATCCAAAGCGGACCCTTTTGAAGATCCCTCCAGCCACAGACCCTTCTGACATCCTGAAATCCACCTGCCTGGGTTAGGGCGGGTTTTCTTCTGAAGCCAGCCTGGCCTCTTTGCTTTCAGGCAAACAGGGCAGATGCCGTGACCCTTGATGGCGGTCTGGTGTATGAGGCAGGACTGGACCCATACAAACTGCGACCTGTAGCAGCAGAGGTCTATGGGACCGAAGCAGGTGAGTTCTCCCCGGGGACCCAGAGCTGGGCTGGCTGTGGTCCTGGGCTCTGTGGAGTCAGAGTGGATGAGTTGCAGAGGTGGGGTCCCGGGCGGCATCACACTTGAAGGGAACAGAGTCCCTGGGCACTTTGGGCCAGAGGTGGACCCACTGGAGGAGGACTCCCCATGTTCCCTGGGGAATCAGGACAGGCCCCGGGGCAACTCTGCCCCAGAAGAAACTGCAGCACACGTGTCCCGTCCCCACCAGGGGCTATTTTTCTCCCTTGGGTGCAGGCTAAGAGCATTTGACTCTCTCTGCCCCTTCGCAGCGCCACAGACGCACTATTACGCCGTGGCCGTAGCGAAGAAGAGTAGCAACTTTCAACTGAACCAGATGCAAGGCGTGAAGTCCTGCCACACCGGCCTCAACAGGTCTGCCGGCTGGAACATCCCTGTGGGCACCCTTCGTCCGTACCTGAACTGGACAGGGCCACCCGCATCCCTTCAGGAAGGTGAGGTGGCTGGGGGGTTGCGGGTGATCTCAGGCAGGGGTCTCTATTCCGGCTCTACACCCCACTTTGGAATCACACAGAGGAAGGCGCGGGTGACTCCAAGGGGGTGTGTGAGGTTAACCTGGCGGGTTTGCTGCACCAGCTGCCCTGGGGAGCTGGCCTCTGAGCCCGAACATCACAGCAGAGGCGACGTGTCTGGCAGGGGTGGAGAAAGGGGCTGCCCCAGGGGGGTGCACACTGGGAAGCGTGGCTGGCTGTGGCCAGGGCTGCCTCACACTCGGTCCGTTTCTCTGTGTCCCACAGCTGTGGCCAACTTGTTCTCCGCTAGTTGTGTTCCCTGTGCAGACGGAAATCAGTACCCCAGCCTGTGTCGCCTGTGTTCAGGGACAGGGGAAGATAAATGTGCCTGCTCCTCCAAGGAACCGTACTTTGGCTACTCTGGTGCCTTCAAGTGAGTGAGATGGTTCTCTTCTCACCAGTGACCTGAGTGGCACATCTCAGGCCCAGAGATCTTTTCTCCGGCCCCCAATAGAGCTCAGCCTGCTTGTAGGGACCAGAGAAGAAGGCCAGCTGTCCCACTGCTGTGCAGACAGAACCACTGAGCACCAAGAGGGTGCCGGCACTGCCTAGCGCGTGTTCCCCTCTCCTCTACCCCAGCCTGACGAGCGGTCCCTGGGCAGTGGCCGCCCTGCCTCCCCAGAGAACCCCAAATCTGGCTTTGCCCTGTGTGGTCCTGGTGACTTTGGTCCTCTCCCTAACCACACAGACGGCCTGAAGGAGCCCTGTCATGGGTCAGCCAGTCCCAGGCTCCCAGCCGGGCAGGATGGCGGGGTGTCTGGGCTGATGTGCGTCTACCCTACCTGGGCCTCCTCTCTGAGCTGGTGACATCGAGCCCTGCCCATGTGACAGCCCTGTGCCCTGTCTGCCCCCACACTGAGGCTGACGCTACTCCCTAACCCTCCATCTGCCTCCTGGGCTCAGGCCGTCTTGCAGAGGGAAGCCTCCCCGCCTCTCTGCTGGCCAGGAGACATTTGCCCACTCAGTCCCGGGAGACAGGACCACATGGCCAAGGATATTGAAGCTTCGTCCTCTAGAGTAGAGACTTCAAAACTCTTACATAGAAACATAAAGCTTTTCCCTCTCAGCTCTCAAAGTGAAGGATGGGGGCCTCTGGCCAGCGGCGGAGCCCTTCCTCCTCAGAATCCACCTGGAGGTGGCCGTCCTGAAGCCTCTGGGCTCTGTCCTCTGAGAAGCAGACACCCACGGGAGACATGCCCCTATTTCCGGGGAGGCTGCTCCATGCTGACCCTCCTGTGCCTTGTCATTTCACAGGTGTCTGAAAGACGGGGCTGGAGAGGTGGCTTTTGTCAAGGAGAGTACGGTGTTTGGTAAGAGCAGAGAGAAGAGCTATGGGATGGCCTCCTTTTATTTTATCATAATTCTGAACATTGAACTAATTAGATTCCTCCATTCCTTGCACGCTATGTATCAGGGTTCCATACAGGGCACAGCTCTTAGGTTATGTAATTTCATAGTTTAAACGATCAGTTTTCTTCACATCTCCTGTGCCCACTACCTTTGCCTTCCCCCTCGTAGACACCATGCCAAGGTACTTGACACGTGACCTTGAGCTGTATGTGGTCTTGTAAAGGTCTGGTGCTGGTTTGGGTTCCTGGGTTCTAAGCTCACAAAAGCTTTACTGAGCGCTAGGTACCTCATCCCAGAGCATTAGAGACCAGGGTGCTGCCAAGGCTTCCCACCCAGGATTTTGCCTTAGAGAGTCCTCTGTGCTGTTGTACAAATGTCTAGTTCAGCGGATCTGACCGCCGAGGGATGCTCTGTGGGACGTGTCCACCAGATTTTACTTACCCATCACCCTAGGGATGCACTGGGTCATCCTGTCCTTCCCTTTACCGCCGACAGCTCCGTGACTCATGCCTTTGTATGTGTCCTCTTACTATCTTGCTGGAGAATGTCCCTGAGGGACCACACACTGAAGCACAGTAGCTGGGTACACACAGGGACAGGCATACTGCACTCTATTTATTTTTATTCTTTCTAGAGATGTGGGTAAGGCGGTGGCCTCTGGCTGGTCCCTGGGTTTGTCTCCATCCTGTGGCGCTTTTCTAGGTGGGGTTGCCATAGAAACAGATGGTGTCTGGTTCAGCTTCCTTGACCCACCAGCACCAGGGCAGCCCATACGATCCAGTCAGAGCATCACTGGCCTGGGCCTCAAGGCTTTCTGGGCACTGTCTTTACCTTTCTGAGTGTTCTGGAACAACCCACCATCTTTCTTTCTGGTGCCCCAATTTTTTGTCAACTGGGCAAGGTGTCTCCTAGAGCTCAAATTCCTGAAATAGGCTTATCTGGGTCTCCCAACCCCCTCCTCTTTCCTTTTCCCAGAGAACCTGCCAGACCAGAGCGACAGAGACCAGTATGAGCTGCTCTGCCCAGACAATACCCGGAAGCCAGTGGATGAATTCAAGGAGTGCCACCTGGCCCGGGTCCCTTCTCATGCTGTAGTGGCCCGAAGTGTGGATGGCAAGGAGGACTCGATCTGGAGGCTTCTCAGCAAGGCCCAGGTATCCGCACTCATAGTCCTCCCGCCTGCTTGGATTTGGTGCTGCTGCGTCCTTCCTTCCCAACTTCCTGCCACTCCGGAGGGCTCTCTGTAGCCCCACTGCACAGCACTGTCCAGATTCAGTGGCCCGCGGGCCTCGGCCGGTCCTCTGGACTGCAGATGCTATGAGGCCCCTCTGGCATTACTGACTGACAGCGTCTCCTGGGCTGGAAAGGAACGAGGGGGACGATGCCACGTTCTCAGGACTCTAAGGTGCTTGGACCCCAGCATCACTCTGAAGAATGAGCCATTGCGGGGCTATGTCAGAAATGGCCCGAGTCTCTTATGGGACAGGGTTCCCCTCTCAGAATCACCTCTAAGTTCCAGATACTCTTTTTTAACATTGTGTGGTGCCCTCCCCCCTTACTTACCACTGACATCATCAATTCAATCTTTCCTTAATTAGGAGGCGTTTGGAAAAGGCAAGTCAGCGACATTCCAGCTCTTCAGCTCCCCTCCCGGGCAGAAGGACCTGCTGTTCAAAGATAATGCCCTCGGGTTTTTGAGGATCCCCTCGAAGGTCGATGCTGGGCTGTACCTTGGTTCCAACTACCTCACTGCCATCAAGAGCCTGAGGGAAAGTGAGTGAGGGCCGGCAGGGGCGGGTGGTGAGCCGGGCTGAGTTCCCCGGGGAGAGCCCCACACACCCCCTGCGCGTGGTCAGCATGGCCCTGCCCCCACAGCGGTCACGTCCCCATGTCCCAGCCACTGGAGGTCTTTGCCGTGGTGGGTTTGATACAGGGGCAAGTGCCTTCTGTCGACCAAGTAAGGGCATTTTCACGTATGGGAGCGTCTCCAAATGATGTGTCAGCCACGTTATTAATGCTGCCACGTGTCCCTGTACATCAGGCTCCCCAGCCCTGACAGAAAAATACATTTGCCTCTGATGGAGGGAGAAATAGGAACATGAGCCAGGGCCCCTCCTGGGGTGAGGCCAGAGGCCTGGTGGCAGACACCTGCGCCTGGGCTCCGCTCTTGGCTCAGGACACCACGGTGGGCCCGCTCGGCTGCAGTCCTTCCTCTAGTGGGGGGCTTGGGGTGGGGTCTGGGCGACCCCCGAGGTCGCACTGTAGTTGCTGGTGGTGGCTGCCAACTGTAGGGGGGGTTCGAGCTGGGCTCAGGGTGCCCTAGGCCATCCCTTGGGAGCTGTCACTGTCTCTGCGTTCTGCAGCTTTTGTCCTTTGGGACTGAGATAGGAGACAAGCCATTATACTGAAGATGGAAGGGTGGAGTCCAAGACAGGAGAACAGGATTGAGAAAAAAAGGGGGCAGCCCTGCCTGAGAAAGGGGCTGGGCGCTGACCTTGGAGGCGGGGAGGGGCAGGAGCAGAAGACTCCTGCGCCTGGAAGCTGGGGAGGTCAAGCAGGAAGGGAGCCCAGGGTGGAGCCAGGCCGGGCAAGGCTCAGCCGCCTGCTCACGGCTGTGTCCCTGCGCAGCGGCAGCCGAGGTGGAGGCGCGGCGCGCGCGGGTCGCATGGTGTGCCGTGGGCCCAGAGGAACAGCGCAAGTGCCAGCAGTGGAGCAGCCAGAGCGCCGGGAGAGTGACGTGTGCCACGGCCGCCACCACCGAGGACTGCATAGCCCTGGTCCTGGTAGGGGTCCCCTGCACGCGGAGCCGGTGTGGTGTGTGGGTTGGGGAGCAGGCTCCGCAGAAGACCCCAGGTCGCGGGCATCAGCTGCTTAGAAGTGACTGGGCTCTTAAGAGGCACTTTTGGGGGGGTTAGGCAGGATGGGGCCCAGGAATGTCTCCCCGGGGAGGCGCACAGTGTGCCAACAGGCACCGCTTTCTGTTAAAGAGCTATTTCTTGTGGGCTTGCCGCTCCTCTGATTATAAGAACGACTCAGTTATTGCAGGTAGTTTGGAAACGATAGAAAAGTGCGCTGTAAAGTAGAGAATGAAAATCAGTTGTGACCTCACACACAGCTGAAGTCTGGGCAATGTCCCACCCCAGGGTTCCTGGTGGCATTGATGCATAGGCTGGTCACCACTGGTTCTTACCGGTTAGGTGAGTTTTGAATCCTTTTCCCTTAACAGTGTATCATGGCCATTTCCCCACATGAATACACAGGCTTTGAAAACACTTTTGAAAAAATGATTCCAGGATATCTTTTATGTGGACGTGGCTTGGTCATGACCCTATTCTTTGTCCCCTTCATCTGTTATTATCAATAATCCTGTGATGTGCATCCTTGGATAGAAATCTTCATACGCATCTCCAGATAGTTTTAATATTGTTGTAAAAAAATTATTACTGGGCCCAAGAGGGAGCTTGGGATCTTGACAAATCCATGTTCCCGTGCTGGAGTGTGGGCTCAGTCATCCTGAGGGTGAGCCAGTTTAGTTAGAAATTTCTGCTCGTTCGTCATCCAACTTTTGCGTAGCCCTTCGAGGGTCCTCGGCTGGTCCCCTCCGTCTCCTGAGTGTGGGAGGCTGGTCCAGCAGGGGCGTCCCACGAGTGTGCAGAGTGCCGGAAGGGTTCTGTTCAGAGGACAGAGGGTTTGTGGCCTGCGCCTGGTCCTCGTGACGGAAGTGACAGCGTCAGAGGCACATGGGGCTGGCTGAGGATTAATAGCGCACTAGGCGTGTCCTTTGGGGGCTCAGTTCAGACATTCCCTGCCTCTTTCTGCTACTTCATTGGGACAGCTGACATAAAGCCGTTCTCGCAGAGAGCTGCAGAGACAGGCGGGACACGAAGCTGCCTCACTGGGATGCCCAGAGTTGCTTTGTCTTTGCAGAAAGGAGAAGCCGATGCCATGAGTTTGGACGGAGGATTTATCTACATTGCGGGCAAATGTGGTTTGGTGCCTGTCCTGGCAGAGAGCCAAAGTAAGCGGGGGGAGTGTCCTCCCTGGTTTATTCCTCCTGGGCCATGGGGTGGGGGCATGGGGGAGTCACCCCCCTTGGTGAGTCCAGGTAGAGATGCGGAGAAGGAAGGATACACTGAAACAGGAGAATCAGGGACAAGAGTAAATAAAAGGGGCTGTGTTACCCACAGAGCCTCCGCCGAGGCCTGACAAAGCACAATGCTTCCCTCTTCTTAAATTTTTTTTATATTAATGTATTTTAATAGCAAACTTATAGGAATAACATGGAAGACAGACAACATTAAAAGCATGTACTTGCACGTAGAACAGCTCAGAAAAGTATAGTAAGTAAATGAATGGAATCTACCAAATGATAAAAATGCTATAAACACCATTTAGTTGCCACCAGTAAGAAATTTACTTGTCTAAAAAAAATCCAAATGCTGGCATTGTCCACAAAAATTTAATGGGCTTATTTATAATTGTTATAAAGTCAAAGTACTGAAACATGTTCACTGACTTGCATTAATGCTTTGTGTTGCCACATTTATATTTTAAAAATGCACACACAAGTGAAAATGGAAAAACTGCCAAATCCTGATTTCTGTCGCCTGTTTTCCACTTGCAATATTATATTTAGATACCTTTAGACCCTTGGGAAAAAAAATAATGTTCAGAACTACCAATAACAGGAAAGAGGGAATTTTTTTTTTAAAGAATGAAATGTTCCCCATCATAGTGGATTCTTAGGTGCGTTCTCCATGTATGGGGCGAACTGGCTGGATGTCTTTGGCATAATAGTTACACGTTTGGCATGGATGGTGCAGAGATTCGTGTCTTCAAAAAGGCCAGCCAGAGGGGCCTCACTCGCCTCCTGCAGAGCACCGATAGCTGCACCCTGGAAGCGCGGATCTGTTTTGAAGTCCTGAGCAATTTCTTGCACCAGATGCTGGAAGGGAAGTTTGAGAATCACAGGTTCAGTGGACTTCTGAAAACGTCTGATTTCATGAAGTGCCGCAGTACCAGGCCTGTAACGATGAGGATTCTCCACCCCTCCGTTGGAGGGCGCAGAATTTTAATAATTAGTTTATGTACGCCACGAGATGAAAGACGTTGAAAATTGCTGGTTCAGCGACATCTCTTTGCTTGCTCCCTGCTCCTTCGGCTGGAGCGGTGGCCTCAAGCACAGTTGCTCCTCTTCTTAATTTAGAAGTATTTTAGTAAAGTACAATATACATGCAGAAAAGGGCACGTAAGTGTACAACTCAATGACATTTCACAAACTGGTACATCCCCAGGCACTAGTGCCCAGATCAAGACACAGCACATTTCCCACGTACCTTTGTGTCCTCCGCCACTGGCCCCCTTACTCCAGCAAGGGCACCGACTCCTGGCTTCCAAGGGCACAGATCGGTTCTGCCTATTTTTGAACTTCATGTAAAAGGAGCTGCACACATGTACTGTATGTGTTCCCTGCTCAGTGTTATCTCTGTGCTGTTCCTCCATCTAGAGCGGAGTTGGAGAGGAGTCAGCCCTGCTGGGTAGCATTCTGTTGTGCGGCTCTACCGCTGTTATTTATCTGTCCTGCTGCGGGTGGGCGTGTTTCCAGCCGGTGAACCGTGCTGCTGGGAACGTCCGTGGCTGTGTCTTCTGGTCAACCGAGGGTGCGTGTGTGCTGCCGGGAGCCGCTGGGACAGTTTCTTTGACTTTGCTTCTGCATTGTTGAGATGTAAAAGTTTGTGATTCCTCAATACATCTGAATGTTTAACAGCGTTTTGCTTGTTTTTATGCTTTCAGAATCGGAAGAAAACAGTAACTCAGATTGTGTGAATAGACCAGTGGAAGGTGAGTTGGAATCGGTCATTTTCAGGGTCAAGGGTAAGTTCTCTTTGCTGGAAGAACAGGTGGCAGGAACTTTAAAAACCTCACAGGAAGAGATGTAGCCCAAGTTCTTTTGAAGAGGCAGATCATTCATAGGTAATTCTAATTGATGTTTAGATTGACCTTCACACTTGGCCACGTCCCGGCCACCTGGAAGGGGAGGTGCTACATCCCCATCTCCTGTGAATGAGGGAACAGTGGCTCAGAGAGTGTCCTGAAGTGTCCCGGATCTCGGACACAGGCAGAGATGCTGCTGCTGTCTCGTGCTAATCCCGTGCACTGTGCTGCAGCCCCTCCTGCCCTCCAGAGCTGGCGCTTGCTCAGCTGGGGAAGAGCTCTGAACTGCCCCCAGTGGGAGTCTGTCAGGTGCACCCCGGCAGGAGGAGGACAGCCCCCACATTGACCCTCTCCCAGTGCAGGGCTCAGCACAGGGCGGTCCTTGGAGACACACCCCTGCACCAGGCGGCACTTAGCCCGGTGGCCACCGTGGCTCGGGTCCTGTGCATATTGCAGCTGGTGATTCATGCATGATTGCGGTCACGCTAGGTGTCCAGTGTTTGTTACCTTAGTAGCTCACGCCTAAAGGTGAATTGCTGGTTTATAACTCAGGCACAGTGTGTGCTGGTCAAGGACAGTCCCCAGGAATCACTTAAAGGATCAGCTTTTCTTACTATCTCATATCATAGCCCCAATGAATCTCGCCTTAACAGAGGACAGCTGCGTAAGCCTTTTGGTCTCCCTAACAATGCATCACCTGGGGGAGTCACTGCTGATGATACTTCTTGACCTCCTTTGGCCTGAGGTGCAGACAGATGCCCTAGAGTCCTTATGCCAGGGCCCCTGGAGAGTAAGACTTGCTCTTCTGTCGTCCAAGGGTACCGCGCTGTGGCGGTGGTCAAGAAATCAAATGCCGACATCACCTGGAATTCTCTGAAAGGCAAGAGGTCCTGCCACACCGCTGTGGGCAGGACTGCAGGCTGGAACATCCCCATGGGCCTGCTCTTCAACCAGACAGGCTCCTGCAAATTCGGTAAGGAGTCCTGAGTGGGGAGGGGGGCCATCCTGGGAGGTGGAACCTCAGGGAAGGGAGGGGGTGGTGGGTTTTCTTCTGTTGGAGGAAGCAAGTTCTCCCCGTGGCTGCCCACAGCCCTGGGGCACAGAACGGTTCTCTGCACTGCTGCGTGTGCCCCATGCACCCCACTTTGAGGTGAAACACTGGCCTATCGGTCTCTTTCTCTGCACCCTAAGAATGGGTGCCGGCCCTGAGAAGGACAAATGGTACTTTTGCCTCCTGGTGCTCCAGATCTAAATTCCTCACAGGCCCTGGCTTCCTAATTTGGGAAAAGGCACCTGGCTGCCTCATGAGAGGCGACTTCTGTTACTAAACAGAACTGACTTCTTCCTCCGCACTGCAAAGGAAACAGAATAAGACCTCAAGGCTTCCGACTCAACCTGTTCCTGGGGCCTTGTCTCCCCGCCCCAGCCCATGCCGATACCCCATGCCTAAACCATGACCTATCTGCCGTGGGCCTGTGACATGGAGCTGCATGTCACTACTTGTGACAGTGACTGTGTTCTATCTGTCCTAGGCAACAGAATGAACCTGAACCAAGCTGCGTCCCCTGCTAGGTAAAGGCCGCGTGTGTTAACCCCGGTAGGAGGAGCTGACTTCCCGTGTTCCTTCTCTACAGGCGAATTCTTCAGTCAAAGCTGTGCCCCCGGGTCAGACCCGAGCTCCAGCCTGTGTGCACTGTGTGTTGGCGATGCAGCGGGCCAGAGCAAGTGTGCCCCCAACAGCAACGAGAGATACTATGGCTACACGGGGGCTTTCAGGTGAGGGCCTCGGTCAGGGTCCGGCAGGACGGGCCTTGTGCCTCATCCTCCCACGTCCTGGCCTTGCATTTCTAAGGCGCCAGAAGTGGCCTGTCACAGCAGAGCCAGGGGTGCCTTTGGGGGTCTGCTAACGGGCAGCACCCATGAAGGCTCCTGCCGCCACACTCAGCACCCCAGAAAGCAGAGGCTGGCACGGGGGCTGCCTGACCTCAGCTCTGCGGGGCTCCTCCTTGGGGCCTGGAGTCCAAGTCACCCTCGGTGGGCCTCAAGTCCTCATCCCCCAAATCAAAATGGGTAGAGCAGGTGGTATCTAAGATCCTATCTACGATTCAGTGTCATGGGGAAGAATTGTCCTCATGGCCACCAGCCTGTCCTCTGTTCTAAATCATCATGTTTTACAGTCCCCTTTTCTCTTTGATTTTGGCCTTAGAAATGACAAAAAAAAAAAAAAAAAAAAAAAAAAAAAAAAGCAGTATTGCAGGGTTATTCTCCACCGGTGAAGTGAATAATAATAATAAAAAAATAGGTTTTCAGAATTATAACCACTTAGTTCTTTGCAGTGGTTACCCACAACCCACGTTTTGTAACCCCCATTCTTTGGGACGTTGCTTCTCAGTGGTACTTAATGTGTTAGGTAAGGGTTGGAAGGACAGAGTCCGCTCCTGTCCCTTTTTCTCCACCAGGTGGCGTCATGTACCTGAGAGTGGCACAGGTCAAACTGTGGTCTTTGACCTTTTTAATATAAATTCAGTAGCCTTCTCTCCAAGGATAAGATGCTATAAAACTAGCTTTGGCAACCCTAGACCCTGAATGACTCAGAAAATATTTTGTGAACATACAAGCCTATCTTGAAGGGAGTAAGGACATGCAGATGGAAAAGTTGTGATGTGATTTCACTCAGAGATAGTGACTAGACACATCTCTGATAAAAAACCCAAAGGAACCATACAGATTTTTTTTTTTTCCCCTCGAATCTATGGTAAGGTATTATTTCACTGGAAACACCTGGGGTTCAGCATTCTGTTTCTTCCAGGGGAAAATGCTTGGCCTTTTGTTCAACTTGAAAGCTAGAACCAGAAGTCCTGTTTACTTCTCTGTTTCTAACCCACCTATATTGTTGGTTTTCAATCTTTTCACTGTCAGCTGTGTTCTGACGAATTTCTACTCAGGGAAGAGAAGAGGTAGCCTCTCACTCTGTTCCTGTGCCTCTTCTACCCACAACCCCAAACGTCACCCCCTTTCACTCCCAGCGAGATTATGTCATAGTCAGGGCTTACATGATTATGAATATGTGAATATCATTCTCATATTAAATATGGGTTCTGATAAGACATTTCCTTGCTTGGCCAAGGCGTTTGTGCGCTCTGCACAAAGTTAACAGATGCCCCGCCGTGAAATGACACAAATCAATTGCCCGACAATGAGGCCCATTCTTGCCAAGATGTGGAGACCGAGGCAGAGCCAACGGCTCTGGTGCTTCTCCCTTAAATGGGGACAAGCAGCCAGAGAGCACTGGCCTCCTGGAGAAAGAGCAGGAGACGTGGAAACCAAAGCAATCGCTCGCAGACGATTCAGAGACAGTAGAGGAGAATAAAACTTTTTAACTTTACGCTACAACTAGTATCACTAGAGAGGTCAAAGGGCGCGCAGCTTTCATGAAACAAGAACAGGAAGACCTAAAAGGGAGCAGTCAGACCACCAAAAGTGTTTTTAGGAAGTGAAAAATAATCATAAAAATTCTTTAAAATGACACAATGATTAGACGATTAAACCAAGCAAATACCTTAGATGCTAAAAGGTAAAGAAGGGAAAATAATACAAAATAAACAGTTAGAATATTATATTATAATCCAGGAGAGTCTGTACTTTAAGAATTAACATTGAAAGAGAAATCAGAAAAACAGTATGGGAGTTATCAAAGGAATAGTGAAGTAAGGGGCTATGATTTAAGCTTCCAGGATATAGATTTTCCCTCCATCTCTTGATTTCAGTGTTGGGCCTCTGCCCTCAGCTGCGATTGGTTCTCTAGTCCATGGTGTTGTTTCAGGTTCAAGCTCCCTGTGAACCAACCTGCAGTCTTCTGCCAGGGTGAGGCGGAGTGGCATGGGACACGAGGTCACCTGGATGGCGCCCATGTCTGCTCCATCCAGTCCTCCTGTTCTCTGTCACTTCCAATGGCTTCTAGTGTGGGAGTCTCCCTGGAGTTCCGCAGTGTTACAGCGTTTTAGTCCCCGCTGGGTCAATGACCGCTCATGCATTTGCTCTCCGACTTCCAAATGTTGTCATCAGGATCGCCTCTCTTTCTCTCTTTGTGCGGCTCACTCTTGTGGGTTTATAGCTTTTAAAAAAAAACCTCATAAATATTATTTTATTGGGACTTTAGAAGGAGGGAAGCTACACATATGTGTTCAAGCTTCTCTTTAAAACCCAAAGTTCCTGGAAATATTTGTCTTTATCTTTCCCATGTTGACTTGAATGTTTCAGATTTCGGAACGCGCACATTGCAAACATTGGTGAAACCTTGACTAGCGTCTCTTCTCTGGCAATGCATTTATTTTCTGGAACGTTTTAGGTGCCTGGTTGAGAATGCCGGAGACGTCGCGTTTGTGAAAGCTGCCACTGTCCTGGAGAACACGAATGGTGAGTGAAGACGTCTCCCTTCCCCCGCCGAGCAGAGTCTTGGGCAGCAACGCATCTCCTAGTATTCACGCTTGCAGCCGGGAAGATAGTAACGGGTTTCCAGACCTTCGATTAAGTTAACTTTGAAATGTTTTACCTTGGTACGCAACATGGGAATGTCTACAGGTGTCACAGGGACCTTGAAACCTGCGCCCGCCCCCCACCCCCAACACACCAGAAATACTCAAAAGCAAGTATCTGCTGGTTTCGTCTAGACAACACAGAAGCACACCATCTGCCTGCCCCAGCCTATGGGAGACGGAATGGGGATGATACTGCAAAAAAAAAAAGAAATCAAGCCTATGCAAATAAAATGTCCTTTTAAAAAGGAAATTTTCTATTCATCCCCCTAGGAGTCCCCATCAAGAAACTGCTTGGGGGTAAATGGGGACAAAAATCACAGGCAGATGCAGACGGTGGAAGGTCAACTACCAGCCAGTGTTGAAGAATCACTGTCCCTTGGGATCTCTAGATGAAAGTCATAATGACCGGAATTTAAGACTCCCAACTGCCCCCACCCCCAGTCCCTCTCAGCCCCCCCACCTCTCCTCCTCAGCAGGGGCCTTGCCATTCCATCCCCTGAGAAAGAACTGCCTAAGTTTCTGCCTCCCTCCTTCAAAGATATCAACGGTCACAGCTGCTCCTTCCTCCTCCTGTCTTCTGGGAGAGGGGTCAGGGCCAGACATGTAAACTTGGAATGACTTCGGTATCCAACGGACAAAGCCAAGAGAACGGACGGAGGGTTTTTCTGAGGGGAGACAGCAGGAGAGGAGCAGGGGCCTGAACAACGAACCTCCGTTTGCACGCAGGCAGACAAGCGCAGGATTCCATGTAGAACTTATGAACTTATGAACCCGTTCATCGAAGTGATCTCCAGGGATCAGATGTCAAATTTAATTTAAAGCTCCTGTAGGATTTTACGACTGTACTTAATTGGAATTGGGGAGTATGTTTGAGAAACCCACAGAAGCTCCCCCTTTTCCCTGGCTACATGCAGAGCACTTGAATATGAAAGCAAAGAGGAAACAATTACTTTTTGAACATAAACAAGCTATTCTTATTTCTGAAAAATATGGCACAGATGGAGGGTTTTCTTTTTCAAAGCTACAAACATTAACAGCTTTATTGAGGCACCATTCATATACTATAAACCTACCCATTCAGAATGTAGAATTCGGGGGTCTTCAGTACAACCACCAGCATGGTCCAATTCTAGAGCACTCACATACCTGCGTAAAGATACCCTGTGTCCAGAGAGGCACTCAGCCTGACCAACACCTTGATTTCAGTCTTGTAAATATACTCGGAGCAGAAAACACAGGCACTCAGTAAGAAAAAGAAAAAAAGAAAAGAAAAGAAAAGAACCCCATAGCTGTTGGCAGTCACTTCCCCACGCCCCCAGAGCCGGTAGCCAGGCATCCACGTTCTGTCTTCCCGGATTCGTCTACTCTGGACAGTCCACGGGAGTGGAGCCCTACCACACATGGCCCTCTGTCACCGGCTTCCTTCACTGAGCATCAGGCCTTCAAGGCTCATCCGTGGTGTAGCCCGTGTCAGAGTCCCCTCCTTTTTATGGCTGAACCCTATTTCATTGTGTGGCTACAGCGCTAGTGTTTAATGTCTTTGGAGCTTGAATAGCTTGTGCGGGACAAGCATTTCTTCTCTTCTTCCCATCACCGCAACCCCATTGCATGCATTTCCAGAGGCCAGCGATGGGGACACCCATCCAGAAGGACCCTTTGACCGATGGCTCCTTCTTCTCTCCCCAGGGAAGGGCACTGAAGAGTGGGCTAAGGATTTGAAGCTGGAGGACTTTGAGCTGTTGTGCCTGGATGGCACCCGGAAGCCCGTGACTGAGGCTGAGACCTGCCACCTGGCCAGGGCTCCGAGTCATGGTGTGGTATCTCGGCAAGATAAGGTACAACAGCTGGAGCAGGTGCTGCTTGACCAACAGGTATGGACCGCCGGGGTCTCCCGCCCTTTCTTAACTGCGTGGGCCTCTGTCAGGTGGGGCAATCACAGAGCGAGGTCAACCAGCCCAGCCCAGGCCTCTCTTTCCGGTCCCTCTGCTTGAAGCTGGTGGTGACAGTGTTTGCGTCACACGGCGGGGCTGCCCAGAGTCTCAATGAGGACGACAGAGGATTCTGTCCTGGGATTTCTGGGACTGACCTAACCACTGCCCTGAGTCTCATGCCCCTGAACTTGTGCTCACTGCCTGGCTCAAACATGGTTATTCCCCTTCTTCCTCCTTTTGTTCTTCAAGCAAATGAGGGCGACCACTGAGCCTTCCTCCCACAAGTAGATAGAGTGTCATTCTCAATACTCCCTGAGTCTGGGCTGGTTGAGCAACACTCTAGACAAGGCTGTCACGTCTGTCATCTAAAGACACCAAAGCCAGAACTTCTGTAGTGTAAGGCTACCTACCTACGAGAAGTGGTGTGAAGGAAATTCTACTATTTCCCTAAAGTCTGTGATTCTCTATCAAAACTTCTAGTTTTGTATTAAAATACCGTCTCTGGGTGTGCTTTAAAGTTAGGGGCCCTGCAATGGTACCAATAGGCACAATAATTGGCATTTGTGGAGCCCTCACGGCGGAACACGCACTAGGGCTGGTGACAGGTCTGCTCCCATGGGGGTGTTTGGTGTCACAGCTCAGCCCTGTGGGAGCTCTGGGCATGAAGAAGGAACTGTGGCCAGCTGAGGCTCAGGGACCTGCCCAAGTGGCCTGATCGGTGGCAGAGATGATTTCCAATGCAGACTGACTCTCCGGGAGAGCCGGCTGATCAGAATGCCACCGGCGCTCAACTCTTGGGGCAGTTCTCAAAAATCCTCAGCTGTCACTTAGTCACCCCTAACAAGTTCTAAGGAAGAGGCCACAGATTAAGAAGGAAGAGATGGCAGGAGGTGAGATTGGAGAGGTTGAGAGCTTGGGTGCTGTCCAGGGTGGGTCTGCCACCTGGGCCCCGGGCAGCAGGAGGACACGGGGCAGGGCACACTCGGCCAAGGCAGTGGGACAACTCCAGAACTCAGCTCCTTTCGGCCATGTTTGTCCCAAGGGTTGGTCCTGGTGGTGGTGGTGGGGAGATGTCCTTGGCCTCCTTAATCCGCAAACTCGCTTGCTTTCCTTGGCCCCTCTGACACAGGCTAAGTTTGGAAGGAATGGCCGTGACTGCCCAGGCAAGTTTTGCTTGTTCCGGTCTGAAACCAAAAACCTTCTGTTCAACGACAACACTGAGTGTCTGGCCAAGCTCCATGGCAAAACAACATATGAAAAATATTTGGGATCAGAGTATGTCACAGCGGTTGCTAATCTGAGACAATGCTCCACCTCCCGTAAGTGGACCTTAGGTAGCCTCTCTGAGAAACCACCATGGGTGAAGGTCAGGGTTGGAGGGCCGAGCGGCATTCTGGGAATGAAGATGGGTCTTAAAATGTTAAGGCAGTGCACTATCTCGGCGCCTTAGGACATTACAATCTCATCGATGAGGTGAAAGATGTAGGTAAAACAGTAGGTAATATGTTAAAACTTATAATTCTGATAGTGACCATCATGGGGTTTTTAGAAACTGATCATTTTATTCAGTAAAATGAAATGTGCGTATATGTATATACATGTGTATGCATACATGTGTACACATGTACACACATATAGACACATATGTATTAAGAAATGACAAATTCTGACTTCTAGACAGTTTCCATAAACACCAACTATAGATAATACAATGCTCAAAAAACATTTTTGCCAGAAAAAATATACTGACAGTAGTTCAGTCCTTTAAAAACATTTGGAAGACCTCGCGGAGCATGAAAGGCTCTGGACGGATTCTGAGATTCCAGCATGCACAGCCTTCCGTGCCCCACCCCCCGGGTCATCCAGAGTCAGAGGCGTTGGATGGGGGGGCGGTGGTCCAGGGATGGGGGTAAGGCCAAGAATCTATCAGTGGCTCTCGACCCAGGCAGTTTTGCCCTCCAAGGACACATGGCAATGCCTGGAGGTGTTTGATTCTGGTAACCTAGGAGGTGCTAAAGGAAGCCCAGGGCAGCTCTCACCACAAAGAATTCCCGGGTTGCAAATGTGCTGCCATGACGCAGGCTCCATCAGCTGAGGTCTCGGGGCGCTGCGCTGCAGGGGTTTCCAGGACGACACTTGGAGCAACCAAGCTGTAGGCCGTTCCTGCAAGCAGCCAGCTCAGGATGCCATAGACTGCACACCCCGGGGTGCAGGCCCTGTCTGTCCAAGCTGAGCCCTCGGCACTTAGCACAGCGACCCACCTGTAAATGAGTGAGGGAGCGAGCCTGGGAACACTTTTGCAAACAGATCTGCCTAAAGATGACATGCTAATTGCTCACGATCCAGAAGTTAGGGGACCATCCGTGTCAGTTAGAGACAAGGTGGGTGGCGTGTTGTGTCACCTAGGCCAGACAGGGAATCAGCCAGGTTGGTGAGGGCCGGAGCAGTCGCGCTTCCTTGGGCCGTGGGGACATGTGGGTGGAATAAGCATTCATCTGTGGGGGTGGGAAAAGGGCAGAGGAAAGCCTCTGGTCTAGTATTGCCCCTGATTGGTGTGTTGATTAAAATAGCAACCCGCTTCTGACTCTCCTGCTTCATTCTGTCCCACAGCACTTCTGGAAGCGTGCGCCTTCCTGAGGAGTTGACACGGAGAAGATGGCCCAGACCCTCGCCCCTAGCCTCAGCCCTCATTGCCAGGGCCCATCCCCAGGCCGGCTGGGGCCTTCTTCCCCCTTCCTGAGGGGCAGCTTGCTGGTCACACCCGTTTTCACAATTCCTGGCTGTCATCTCAGTAAGAAATAAAACCAGAAATGCTGTTGATTTTCATTCCTTATTAAGCGTCATTCATCTTTTCTAGGAGTTCATACTGAAATCTTGTGTCTGACCAAATACCTGCGCAGCTGGACCTTTCCTGCCACGTTTTCAGTTCCAAACTGTCCTCTTCGCTGCAGTTTTGGGTGTGATGCCGGGTGGTCTGGAATCCAAGGACAGGCCAGAAACTGTTCTCCCCGTGGAGGTGTGGCTGGACATTGACAAAGTCATCTCAGTGTGTGCGTGCGTGTGTGCATGGGCTTGCATGCATTGTGTGAGCGTGTACACATTGCATGCACACATTGTGTGTGAATGTGCATGTGTCCATGCATGCATGCCTGCATTGTGCATGCTGCGTGGGCATGTGTGCGTGTGCCCGTGTGTGCACGCATGCATTGTGTAAGTGTGCATGTGTGCATTGTGTAAGTGTGTTGCATGTGCATGTGTGCATGTGCCCATGTGAGTGTGTGCACGCATGCATTGTGTAAGCGCGTGCACGTGTGCATTGTGTGCTGCATGTGCATGTGTGTGCCCATGTGTGTGCACGTATGCATTGTGTAAGTGTGCACGTGTGCATTGTATGAGTGTGTGCATGTCCGTGTGTTTGCAGGGGAGGGAGAGGGAGTAGAGACTAGGAATCCAGGGACCAGTGAAGGAAAGTGGACATCAAGGACTGGTGAGTGCTGGGTATTTCAAGGAAGCAGCAGCCCGTGTGGTAAATGTACAAATGCAGGCATCGCAGGAGAATGAGAAACACTTCTATCCCTTGGCCTTCCTGTCCCTCATCCCCTGGGTAACCTCTCGTCACTAGTCGCCCCCCGCCCCTTTTCTCAGCCAACCTCCTCAAACATGGTCTCAGTGGCTGCCTTCACTTTCTTCAGCAGGTGGGGCTGGGTCGCTCTTGCATTGCTCCCCCTCCCAGGGCAGGGCAGAGCGGGGGCGCAGGGGAATACATTAGAAGGAGTGGCTGCAAAGCATTTCATGGTGCCTGGTCCGAGGGCAGCCAGAGGACGGCCTTGCGAGCCCATGTAGGGCCTCTGGCTGAAGTCTGAGGAAGGTGCCCCTGTCCTGGGGTGTGTCCCTTCCAGGGATGGTGCCCTGGGGAGCAGTGTGGGTTGGATTTCAGCCCCTGTGTGCCCCCTCATCTGGGTGCCACAGGAGGGCTTGACTTGCAAGCTACACTGGCCACCACAGAAGCGGAACTCTGAACAAGGAGGGACAGGGTAGCCCTGACCCCTCCCTTCCCCCTCCCAATGACTTCTGTGCTATTTCACAATTTCTCTTGCAGTGACGTCACTTCCCCAAACAGAACCACAGGGCAGCTTCCAAGGTTGGGGTCCCCATGGGGGAATCACTCACATTCCATCTCAGAGGCCCTCCACTCAGGCCCTGGCTTCACCTTGTATCATCAGTGGCTCGCCCTGGCCCAGCAGTGACTCCATTTCCCCTACTCCAGCCCACGTCTTTGAGACTGTCGTGGGCACATGTCCTTATTGTTTTTATATTTGACCAGTGGGGATGCTAAGTGGCATGGGTATAGCAATTCTGTGATCTTTTATGTGTGTGTAGGATTGAGAAAGTGAGTCCGTGTGTTGATGTTTTGGGACCCAGGGTAGCTGTGAAAGAAGGAAGGAAGACGGAGCTAGATAACGGGGCAGAACCCGTGGGCTGACCTGGAACGGGCAGTACTCGAGCAGACTCATAATTCGACTACAATTGTTCTGTGTTTTTTTTTGGTAAGACGGGTCTACCAATGAGAAGAATGAAATTCTTTTTTGGGGATAACATTTTGCTTACCTGGGGTTCAAAATTAGTATTCTTTATTGTTAAAACTGATTGCAAATATTCATCAGTTAACACTGATCTGCGGTGAAATTTTACATATCAATAGTTCATTCTCGAAAATGTCTTTTCCGATAGGTGCTGCTAAATACTGTTCTCAGTCGGCAAACCTTTGTTTTTAACTGTGCGTACTTGTCACTCGGAAGAAACATGTTGAATTGTGTTGGATTCTTCTCTAGATGTTGGCTTTTGAGTGTGGCATGTCCTTAGATTGTCCACCACGTCCAACCGGAGATTAGATGGATGCTCTTCCGTGGCACAAATGGACTTTGAAACACGGAAATCTCTTTTGTTCTTGCACTGAGGTCTGAAAACCTCATGGGCCAGCAGTGTGAGCTCAGAAAATATATCTAATACAGATTTGTATAAGAATGGAGATGTCATTTATCTGAACTTCCATTGTACGGGGAATGTAGCTCGACACTTCTTGTGATTCAAACGTAAGGTGTTAAGTCACTTTACTGCAGTATATGTTTCCCACGTAAGTGCAATTTCGCCTTGTAATTCTAGGTTATGTTTATAGCAGTCCCTCTCTATATTACGGTTCACTTATCGTGGCCTCACTGTATCATGGGATTTTAAAAATAATATACTTAATTATTTATCGCGGATTTTTCACTATATCACGGGATTTTACGGTACTGTATACGTGTGTTGTTAAAGTTACGCAGGTTTAAGAGCGTAGAATATGTCTAAGAACATAAGTAGTGTTTATAAAAGTGTGGGAAAGGTTAATAAGGGAGTGGGAACAGTTTATAAGTGTGTGGGAAGGGTTTATAAAGCCTTAAAAAGTATATAAATACTAAAGTAAATGTAAGGTTTCTACTTTGTGGATTTTCACCTATTGCAGGGAGTCTAGAACGTAATACCCTCGATAAGTGAGGGATCACTGTATTAAGAAATATAATCAATTTTGCTGAGCCGTCCAGTGTTTGTAAAGTAGGTAAGGACAGTCCTTGTTCCAAAAAATTCAACCGTGGCTCTGAGCTCAAAGTATCATAGTAAAATGGTTCACCGTTGCTAAGCCTTCAAATTGCTGTACAATGAATCCGGATATTACATTTTTATTTCTGAAAAAAATTCACAGAACTCATGATGCTTCCGTCCGTAAGAGCGAACGAAGTTCATGTTGACACTGATGGTTTAATCCACATCTTGAATTAAAATATTTTCCACAAAATAGCACTAATGAATAATCACAGACTTTAAACACCTTCCATTTTCAAAAAACTTTGTACATTTGTCCAGTTAAGCTTTATTTTTTTGGCTTACCATATATTTTAACCACCATCAGTTGGTAACACATCTCAGCAGATTTCACTCCAGATTCCTCTGAATTCGTGTTTTCTCTGAAAACAGCTTTGCCTGTAGTTAGTCCATGCAGACTGTCTGCGGAGGTTAATCCTTCGCTCGCTTCAAACTCACCGCTGACTCCTCAAACGAACAGCGACGGGCAACAGCTGTAGCATCTGTCAGCCCATCAAAAGCCAAGGAAAACCACTGAAAATCATTTGCTTCATTTTTAAAAAATCGGCTCTTGGTATCGTTCCCAGTGTCCTCAACTCTTCCAGCAACTGTCATCAGCAGAAAGCTAACCGACTTAGATTAGTTTATTTTCTCTGGATACTGTTTTTTTTTTTTTTTTTTTTTTGACTGCTTCCGTCAAACATAATTCAATGAACTCAACAAAGTTAAATGGCTTTCCTTGCTTGGCTAACCAATGAGCCACCAGAAACTTACTTTGCTTGCAGCCTGGTGCTGTGCAGAACGAGTTAGTAACAATACTGACATTATGAGGGTGAGACTATTTACATAACCTTTAAAACCACGAAAAATGACACTATGTTTTGCCTACGGGTACCTGTGGTAAAAACAAAAGCAGATCCAAGAGGCACTGGATAGGTGCTTCTCCTGCTCAGAAATAGAACAAGTGGGTCCCTTGGGAAGCAGCTCCTGGGCTAGGCCTTGGTCTTGGTCTGGGAGGTGCCAGCCCTTGCCATCCTCAGGCACTTGGTGGGATCTAAGGTCAAGAGTGCTCTCCCTTGGGGCTGTGTTCCTAGCCTCGCCAGCTGAAAACAAGCAGCTTCTGATGGTCTTTCCTGATGGGATTAGAGAAAAACATTGTCACCTGCATACCAGGTGCCAGGGTTGAAATGCTGAGTTGCCCCAGCGTTGAAACCACATCTGAAACTGCCCTGTAAATGGAGTCCCCACCTGGTTAAGCTTATAGTGATCCACTTGAGTTCTTCAAGATCCGCCCGGCCTCTGCACAAACCAAATCAGCCACCTGAATGGCGATGCCCTTCTTCATCTTTCAAGTTGTTGCCGGAGTCCCTGCGGACATGCAGTATTGCTTCTGTCAGGTAGAGGCTCTTCCATTGGCTTCCACTTGGCCTTGCCCATGATGGCCGCCCTCGCTCCAGGGGTCGGGGCATTAACATGGGGACTCTGTTGCTGACTGTATCTTTTCTGGAACCGGGGAAATAGCTGTTAGATGGGTTTGGAGACCCTCTCGGCCCACAGTGAGACGGGCCTAGCTAAAACTCCAATGATCCCCCCGATCGCCAACAGCCCTGCAAGCGGAGGGCCTTTCCCGCAGTTGTCTGAGACTCAGGGAGGCCAGATGGCTTGTGTTAGGTCTCACGGGAAGAGACAGACACCCTTTCCCAGCCCCTCCTGAGCAGTGGCCTCCAGGGAAGTGACCCATCCATCCCCCAGCTCGTAACTGAAGGCCAAACCTCAGGGGAACATCAAGGGGTTCAGAGTCTGAACTTTAGATCAAAGGTTTTCTTCTGTTTGATGTGTCCGAGACAGCTCTTTGGACAAGTTTGTTTTTCTCAGCGTCTATAAATGGACAGCCGAGGGGGGCAGCTAGCATAGGACCTGCCTTCCCCCAGCCCTTCGGACGGTTGTAAGGAATCCAATGCAGGGATATACAGAAGCTCACCCTGCCCTACAGATGTGCAAAGAAGTGCTGGGTGGAGTGAATGGGGCAGGACAGGAAAGAGCGCTGACGTCAGAAAGTGACAAGCGAGGTTATGATGTGGCGGCTGTGAGATTTAAACCTCAGTTTGTACTTTTCTCAAAATGAGGCTGACGACACTCAGTGTCCTCTGTTAGATTGTTACGTGGTGCAGATAAGATGTCTTTGAAAGCCCTTTGTGAAGGATGAAGGGTTCTTGAAGCTCAGCTTTGGCATGGGAGCCTGAGGTCAGGGAAGGATGACTAGTTCCTAGGAAGGGAGATGACACAGGCTCATGTGATTACATCACGTTTGAGAAAAGGGGAAAAGACAAGATTATTTGTTGTGTAATGGAAATTCAAATTTAACTGGGCGCCCTGTATTTTTTTTCAACATCAAATGCTATTGGTTTTTCATTCCCTATATTAGTTGTGTTTCCTGCTTTCAAATGTGTTTCATCTGTGCCCACAAACAAGTAGAATTGAGGGGAGTAGAGAATTGTTCATGAGATTTCAACTGTTCTCTCAAGTGTCCCAAATCAGAATTACCTTGACTCGGTAGGAAAATGTTTTGCATTAGGAAATAATGTGCAGTCAAAACAGAAACAATGTCAGGTTTTTTTGTTTTTTTTTTGAATACATTAGCCACCTTCTCTTTTCCCTGGTTGTTAGTTTTCTAATGCAATAGTTTGTCGAGAAGCGTGTGTTATTTTTACCCTTAGGATAACTGTCTCCTTATTCTGACATGGGAGGAAGACCACACTGAATTATTAATGTTCTCACCACTTACGCATGTGGGCTGTTGGCGTTGGATCGGTCATCACGAAGTTTAGATTTTCAGTAACCATTTCAGCCTCAGTCACCGTAAGAGTCTGTAGATCCTTATTCTCTATACACTGTATGTGTTCATTCTGGAAATTCCTGTAGTGCTTATTCTTTGGGATCATTGCTGTGTCTGTGAACATCTGCAAATGATGTCACTTCCTCTGAGATTCTGTCCCACACGTGGTAGGTGAAGTAGATGGAGAGTCTAAACCCAGTTGTTTACATTTGTGAAAAAAATCTCTGTCCCTCTTCTTTTCTTGAACAATGATACCCTCTTTTCATATCTGCCTAGATGCTTTCTCCTGAGGTCTCATTTTTGACAGAGGGTGTTTTTATCAGCTATTTAATGTCATTCTGGGGGAGTCTTATCTTAGTCAGCTTGGGCTGCCACACAGAACACCATGGACTGAGTGGCTTAAACCACAGACATTTCTTTCTCATAATCTGGATGCTGGGAGTCCGAGCCCAGGGTACCAGCAGGGTCGGGTTCTGGGGACAGCGGTCCTCCTGGCTCTCAGGTGGCCACCTTCTCACTGAGTCCTCACATGGTGGACAGAAAGAATGAGGAAGCTCTTTGGTGTCTTTTCCACTAGGAGGGCACAAACTGCAACATGAGGGCCCCACCCTCATAACCTCATCTGACCCTAATGACTTCCTAATGTCCTTATGCACAAATAGCATCCCACTAGGGGTTAGGGCTTCAACATATAAATTGGGGTGCATGGTCCATCCATAGCCCCTGCCAACATGTAAAGGAGACAGTGATTGCTATAGACTGTGTTTCTCTGAGGTCTCCCCAAGGGTCACCTCCTTTCCCTTCTTCCTCAGTGATGGAGGCGAAAGGTTGTGGCCCCTGGGAATCCCGTATGTCCTCTGTCATCACTACTTGGGACATGCAACAGAAACACGGGCACCGGATTTCCCCAGGCAAACACTTGTAACATTTATAGTCACAGGCTGGTGAGGCCTGAGGTATGTGTAATACTGAAAAGGACAAAACATGTATCATGTTAAATAGCCCTTTACTTAATTGTACCCTGACTCTTGTTACATGGTAGAAAAAAGTACTAGAAACCTGAGAGGCTCATAGGTTGGGGGGATCTGGGGGCCTCAGTGGATGTGGGGAGCATGCGTCAGTTCACCTGTCTTTACCCACAGCCTCCAGATAGTCTTTCAACTAGCTGCAAGAAAATGGGCCTAGAAGTTGTTTCTAGATGAATGGGTCACTTCTAGTTTGAAATGTGGTCCAATTGGTTTGAAGAGTACGTATTCATTTCATGGATTTTCTTGCCCAATATTTGGGAGTTGGGCACACTGGACACAGCACAGGCTCTGGAGCAAATGTCATCAGGACTGGTGTCCCAGCCCTGTCACTCTGTGTCACCTTAGACATATTTGCGAGCCTCCGTTGCCTCCTCAGAGAAACGAGACCAATTCTACCCACACCATGGATGAGAAGTGAGGCTTGAAGAAGCTCACATTGTAAAGGGCCCTGCACAGCGCCCCAGACAAATCAATGCTTGGCAACCATCTGCCTCCCTCCCTGTTTCCTTCCTGTTTTGATTTCATATACAAATGGATAAAACAATTATGCAAAACAATGCAGTGAGGCCGACATGGATGTTTATTGATCCTGCTTGGGCGGAGGTTAGTTTACATATTAGTGGAGTGTTCGTGTTCTTCCCAGGGCGCGTCACGGGCAGTGTCCTCCGTAGGTCGAAGGGGAGTGTCACCACACAGACGACAATGACGGCACAGGTGTTTCCGAAAGGCCTTGTCCAGAAGCACGTAGAGGAGCGGGTTGACGCAGCAGTGGGTGCTGGCGATGACTTTCGTCACCTGAACACTTCTGTCCAGGTTGTAGCTGCTCCTGCAGTCATTCAGAGAGAAGGATTTCTTGAACGTAGACAGGAAAAGCGCAATATTGTAGGGTCCCCACATCAGAAGGAAAACAGCCATTATGGCGAACACGAGCTTGACAAGGTCACATCTCCTGTCCCTATCCCTTAGTGTTTTTCTCATCTGCATGAAGCACATGAAACAAACTATAAAAACCAACAGTGGGATGAGAAGTACCACGACGTTTGTCTTCAAGGTCAGAAAATGCTCCCAGGACATGTCCTCACCTGGCAGGAAGTGAGGCTTGCTCAAGAAGCACTTGTATTTCTGGGTTTCCACCTGAGGTTTGTGAAACAGGAGTTCAGGCAAAGTGAGCAGAATGGCCGTCCCCCATGCCAGGACACAGGGCACCTTCCTGGCCACAGAGAGAAAGCTTCTTACGTGACCACACACCAGGCAGCTCCGCAGAGTCAGAAGGACGCTGAAGCAGGCCTCACCATGCAGGCCCAGGGAGGAGAGTGTCACAAGAATGATACACATGGGATGGCCCAGAATCCCCCCATGGGAGGCAGCATGAGCCCAGAACGGTAAGGTAAACAAGAAACACAAATTAGAAACTGCCAAGTTTAGGAGATAAAGATTTTCCACAGGTTGGAGTCTTTTATATTTCACCAGGATGAGCATAGCTAAGAAGTTGTCCAGGAGACCAACCAGGAACACTGTGGTGTAGAGCTGAGGCACCAGCTGGGCCAGGAGGACTTTGGCGTCATATCGGTGACATTGTTCTGTGTCACTGTTAGTCAGATTGTCCTCGATGAAGACGTCATAATAATCACTGTCTGGCGCTGATGTGTAATTAGTCATCTTCAGGCTGCCCTGCAGAGGAAGGAAAAATTATTATTATTATTGAATCCCCATCCAAGGATATATTTATTGATTTTAGGGAGAGATGAAGGGAGAGAGAGAGAGAGAGAAAGAAACACTGATGTGAGAAAGGAACATTGATTGGTTTCCTTCTGCATGTGCCCTGACCAGGGATCGAACCCACACCTTTTAGTACACAGGAGGATGCTCCACCCAACTGAGCCACCCAGCCAGGGTGAAATGAAAAATTATTTTCCCGCATACAGCTGCGTGGTCCTGGAGGAAACAGCAGAGCCAAGAGCCCATGTAGCCATGCTCTCCCTCTTCTGGGGCTTTAGTTTAGCCAGAGGAGGTCTACAGTTCAAAGGAATGAAAATAAACATTTCTTAAACACGCCCCTCCTTCCCGAGTGTGGCTGCCAGGACTGGATCGTTCCTCTCACACCTAGGTGCTCAGCAGTGCGCTAATACCGCAGGCAAAGCCACACAAGCAGGGCACTTCTTCAAAGCGCTTCATTCTCTGGGTAGAAACAAGACTTGCCCACTTGGAGATAATATGTAAGCAACACCCAATGAAAGAGAACCAAGCACCGGCTTCACATAACTGGTGTCGGTCATCACTTCTAAATGTTTAAAAAGTTAGCTCACCCCCGGAACAGCTTCCTGTGACAGGCTGAGTGGTCTGAGCTCTTCTCTCGCAGGGTCTGAACCAAGGTTTGCAAAAGCGAAACCATCCTAAGGTCCACACGGACGGACGGCGCTGGGTAAGGACAGAGGTGACTTACCACTTGACCGAGCTGCTGTGGGAACGGCCTGGGACAGTGGAAAGGCCAGCTTCCTTTCGAACAGATGGTCCTGACCTTTGAGGGCAAGAGAAACCACTGTGTGTTCCCGCTCGCCCTTGCCCGGCAGTGAAAGGTCTCGGGGACTAACTGAAATATAGCCACTTGAAAGCTCCCCCCAGACCCCCAGCGTGTTTCTTAAGCCTCTGAGGGAAACCAGGAAGTTGTTTTCTCCTCCGCCTCCCCTGTACCCCGCCTCTGATTTCCCCAGCCCCTACCCCGCCGTCCTCCTGGCTGCCTAGATAAGGGAACTAAGTTATGCTGCTCCTCAGTGATATGGAGGGAGGATAGGAAAGTACTTCTGACATGTGTTACTGAGCGGGGGACGGCCAGCAGTGGAGGAGGACAATGTCACCGTAACGCCCGCAAACCCCAGGGGCCTGACGGTCACCTGCAGCCTCTCTCTCATCAGCATCGGCAGAAGCCCCTCCCTCAACCAACTCGGGCTTCCAGAACTTGCAGGGAGAGCCTCAGTGACCAGCACGTACTTGGGTCCTCGTTGTCACTTGAGAGACAGGTGTGTTTTGGCTGAGGGACGGGGTCTCAGGAGAGGATTTCACGACAGTGCGCAGAGTGATGTCAGCTGGGAAGGGGGTGCAGAAATGGGGCCTTAGTGCATGAGCGGGGGCTGCCTGGGGCTGACCCTGCTCCTAGAGTGAGAAGCGCACGCGGAACATCCCATGGTCAGGACCGGAGGCGTCACTAAGTCGGGGCTGCAGAGGAAGTGAGGGGAACAAACTGAGCCCCAGACCAGGCTGGGGTGGGGTGAGGCTGGAGGCCAGAGAGAGGAAACTGAGACAAGTGTCCGGGTTTGGAGGGCTGGGGGGGCAGGGGGGTTAGGGGGGAAGGCAAGGAACGGGGAGAGTCTGGAGGAAAAATGAACTGAAAAGAGGAACTTGAAATAACTGAAAAATTTCTATGAACTCCCAGAGCAAGGCTTCATACCTGTGACCGACTTCAGGTGGGGACCAGTCTTGCGCACTGGTTCAGCATTCACGTCGCTGCTTAAATGACATCCTGTTAACGCCAAAGAGGCATTTGAGGTAGCATTCCGTACGGAACGTGGACCTGTGAAAATAGAACTAGAAATAAGGAAACTATTAGGAGAAAGGAAAAACAAACATAGGAAAGGCCCAGACGAACATGTGATTGAGCATTAAATTTAACTCAAAGGGAAACAAACGCATGGTATTGCTCCTCATGCAGGGGCTGGTGCTGGTGGGAACTGGGGCTGGGACGGATTCCCATTCCCAGCCAGTCCTCCCCTCCCCCCAGGATGGGCTTCTGTCAGCGAGTGAGGGTCACTGTGCCCTGAGACGCTCTGTCCACTGGTGGCAGCCTCGGCCCTGGGAGCGGCAGAGATCGCTCTTTCCTCCTGGGGTCCTACCTCCTGCGGCCCCCAGCCCTAACCCCCCAAACCTGGCGTGAGAAGATGATGGAGGCATTTGGTGCTCTGTCGCCTGATGCCCATGGGTGAGTCCCAGGCAAGGGGATGAGAGTCAAGTTCAGAGCGGAGACTTGAAAAACCCCATGAATATCCGCCCTGTGCATGATGTGGTTAAGTGGAGGGAAATACCAGGCAGATACGTCATATGTATCATAGAATCATGTGAAATTTGAAGTTTCTGAAAGAAAAACACTGTTTTGGAAATTCAGGATTACCCTAACTTCCAGCTACTAGCACGGCTTTCGCTTTCAGTATTGTTTTATTTTGGCTTGATCCTCAGCACTCTGCTCATCTACACACCAGCCATGAGACTCTTTTTTTTAAAAAAATTGATATATAATTGACATTTAACATTGTGTGCATTTAAGGTGTACAATCTATTGATGCGATACATTTATGGAGTGGTATGATTGCCCTTGTAGTGGTAGCTGACACCTCTGTCACTTCCCATCATTATTTGTCCTTGGGGTGGGAACAGTTAACGTCTATTCCCTCAGCAAGGCCCATGTTTATAATACCGTTTTGTTGCCTGTAATCACTGTACTGCGATGAGCTCTCCAGGGCCGTGGGGTTCTTGAAACTTCTGAAGAGACCGAAGGAAAGTCTTTGTTTATCATTTGAGCATCTGGAGCCATAAGAGGGTCATCTCTGTCTGTGACACTTCACCGCATTCTGTGGCTTTGGCCTGTGGCTCACAAACCTCACTTCCGGGGGTCTGAGTTCCTTCTTAGCGCCGCAGGTCAGCCCCAGTTTCAGTCCAGGAAGCGATCATGTTCCAGCTCTCATTTCCTGGTCTGCGTGGATCCCCATTGATTTGATTCATGTCTTTAACAAGTATAGAGAGAGTGCCTAGCGGGTGTCCAGCGCTGTTCCAGGTACAAACAAAATGGGCAGACACCCGGACCTTTGTGTGGCTTCCATTACACAGGCAAAAGCAAAATAAGCCAGTACCTCGTAGGGCAGTAGGAGTCCTATGGAGGGAAACAAAGCTGGGCAGGACACCGGGGAGGGCCAGGGTGGTCTGGGGTTCACGCTGTCCCCAGGGTGGTCAGACGCCTGGCTGGTGAGAAGCACTGAAGCCCGTGATTGGGTCCCCTGACGAACGCCCGTTTTCTCCCTCCTTCTCATGACTACCCTCTTACATCAGGAAAGCTGGCTTCTGGGAATGACACGTTGCTCCCTATTTAAGGGCAAAATCTTGATTCCTTATAAAATTTTTAATCAAACCTTAGTGAATCAAATCTTTCAGAGCTTAATTGTGCTTTGTGAAGCCTGCCTGCTGTCTCATGGGGATCCATTTCCTTGTGTATTTATGGTTCCCATATGAGTTCCTATTTATTAGGAATTATTTTCTCTACAGTGGCGTTGTGTGGCCTCCCTTTCGGGAGAGTTGTGCCTTTGTTTCACCCAGAAGGTCCGAGAGGCACCAATGGCTTGAGATGAGTTTTCTTGGTCTGGTTTTGGGGTCTCTGGTTTTGAGGTTATTGCACAATGGACCCTCATATTTGCGAGAGGCCCAGGTTTTGATTCCCAGAGATTTCCTCTCTACCGCTTAGCAGCGGTTCTCAACCTGTGGGGCGCGACCCCTTTGGGGGTCGAACAACCCTTTCACAGGGGTCGCCTAAGACCATCGGAAAACACATATAATTACATATTGTTTTTGTGATTAATCACTGTGCTTTAGTTATGGTTGGGGGTCAACACAACATGAGGAACTGTATTAAAGGGTCGCGGCATGAGGAAGGTTGAGAACCACTGGCTTAGAGCCTAGGCGAAAACTGATCAGCTTCCTTACTGTGCTCCGCCCGTGGGTGAGTTTCCTCTGGTCCACTTTTCCCGTGGGCCAGCTTTCTGCTAGGACCACTCAGTTTCAGCGCCCCGGCTCGTGTAGCTGGCTTTGCTGTCTGCCCCACGTGGGAGGGGCACTTGGTGGCCTTCTTAGGTGTGTGGCCTTTGATTTGTCTACATCAGACAGTGACCAACATGATAAATATCCATGGAGTAGTGTTTCAGTAAATACTGTCGACAGCGTCATTTATTTATTCATTTCACAGGTAACGAGTGCCTCCCGTCCTGTAAATCTTCCCTTTTTCTTCTGGGGCTGCTCTCCTCTTCCTGCTTATGTCCAGGGAGACTCACCTTATTAATGGCAGACCCATCCTTCCCCACGGTGCCCTCCTTCCCTGATTTTCAGCTGGGTTGGACCAACGGGGAGTTTTAGGAAGGAGAGGGGAGAGTGAGGCCAAGGGCTTTAGCTTCCTGGCACCTTCCTGAGGGGGTCTCAGGGGTCTCCTTCTTGGTGGGGCGGATGTGCCCCTTGACCTAGCGGCAGCTCTCATCAGGCTGCACCCTCCGCGTTGCCCCCAAATTTCCGCCCCATTGCCCCTAAATTTCCTCAGTTGCCCTGCTTGAGTTTGCCACAGGTTTTCTAGCAAGACTGCAGGACACACTCCCAAGCGCCGGGAGCTTTACCCTGGGAGAACATGGTGAACAAAGTAGACCCGTTCTCTGCCTTCATGGCATTGACATTCTAGAGCAGCGGTCCCCAGCCTTTTTGGCACCAGGGACCGGTTTCACAGAAGACAATTTTCCACAGACCGGGGTGGGGGTGGGGTGGTCAGAAGGCAGAGCTCAGGCGGTAATGCAAGGGAAGCTTCCATCCCTTGTCTGCTCACCGCTCACCTCCCTCTGTATGCCCAGTTCCTAACAGGCCAAGGACCCTTACCGTCTGCGACCTGGGGTTGGGGACCCCTGTTCTAGAGGGAGATGGTATGTAACTGGTTATAATTCAGGGGGTCACGTGCTATGCCAGGGAAGCACATGGGAACTGAGGGGCAGTGAGCAAGGGCTCCCGGCCCAGCCCAGAGGGCCCAGGAAAGGCTCCCCAGGGCAAGCGTCCTCCAGACTGAAAGCCTAATGGGAGTTAGCTGGGTGAGGAGTGCATCGGCCTCGCCCCTCCCTTTCCTCCTGCCCTCCCTGGAGGGACCATTGACTTGTATCTCAGAGATGGCACAAGGGAAGGGGAAGGAACACAATTCAAGATGTAGATATTACTACATCCTGTCATCTGTGACTGAGTATCGGTGGAAGAGAGAGTTGCAACCAGAGAGCAGACTATTTTAGACCGCAGTCCTGGGAATGCCGAATTCTCAGGGAGGGAGTCGCGTGCAGAAGTCTTGCTGGGGAGGGCTCCCAGGAGAGGACCCGGAAGGGATCCAGCCGAGGTGGGACCCAGCAGGGGGAGAAGATGACCGCAAGGGAGGCCTCAGCTGTCCCACGAGGAGCCCTGGAGCTGGGCTGTCCCACCCTGAGGGGAGGGATCCAGGCCTCAGCCAGTCACTGGCCTCAGTCATCCCCTGGGCAGGGGCGCAGCCTGGCTGGCAGGTCCCAGCAGCTGAGGGCGGGTCCCAGGGAGGGAGCCACCTCCCCATTCCCAGCAGCTGGGGCAGTGTGGGGGGGGGCAGTGACCCTGAAGAGGGGATCTGAGCAGAGAGCCCAGTACCCGCGGCACACGCTGAAAATTTCATTTACCGGGATGACAAGAGATGGAAACTGAAATGTACAAAACCACTATGTCATAAGGCCATGAGTCCATCGTGCGCTTGTGCAAGAGGAGTCACGTGCACGATGCTCACTCATTCCGCGGGGCCGGTCCCTCTGTTTCTCACCCGTGGTCGTCAGAACGTGAAGAGGGGGGTTTAAGAGAAGTGAAAAGTCCCCTCCGCCGCCACCCTTGGTGCCATACTCCAGTTTTCCCTTTTCCTCTTCCTCCTTCCCCATCAGACTGGCCACGTGCCAGCCTTTGTAGGGTTGGGCGGATTGGACAGTCACTGGTCTGATATTAACCATATTTTAAAGAGATAAGGAATATTTTCTTATGAACAGAGGTGAAAGGTAATAAACTAAGAAGCATCCTCCCTTTAAAAATATTCCCTTTAACAAAATGAAATCATGTCAGATTTAAACTTTGCAAGACAGAGTTGTACCCTGATTCTCTGCCTGGGCAGTTGTTCTTGGCCCTCTTAGGGCCAAGGCCCCGGTGAGTCCCCTGCACTGGGGACTGAAGGCTGTGCTCCCACCCTGCCCAGTGCTCCTCTGAGAGGGTCGCTGAAGCCCCTCCTAGGCCCTTCAGCTATGTGTATAGACCCCAAGGACTTGATTTGAGCAGGCTGCTGTCTGCCCCAGAATCTGAGGTCCCCCCCATCTCTTTCCCATCTCAAAGGATTTAACCCACACCCTCTGGAAAGGGTCCCTGCCATGGACCCCTTCCTCTCCCAGCAAACCAGGGCTTTCCAGCCACAAAGACTGGTCCTGTCCCCTCTGCAGAGACCAGAACTTGGGGACAGAATGCTTCTCTGGGGAGAAGGGGAACAGGATTCTGTGCTGCTTTGCCATGAGTTGGTGTGGAAGGGACAGGCAGGAGCTGTGAGGTGTCCTGCTTTCCAGTCGCACTGCAGACCCAGGGGATGTTTTTTCCGCCCTTATCTTGTTTGGCACGTCCGCAGCATTTGGCATTGCTGACATTTCCTCTCCTCCCAGAGCTCTCTTCCCTGCCGTGGCTCTGTGTCCTGCACACCGTCTCCTCCTCTGGGCTCCTTCATGTCTGTGCTCCTCATGAGTTCTGTTCTCAGCCATGTGTCTACCCTGTGGCGCCCACTGCCTGGGGCCTCAGAGGTGGCCGTCACCCGTGAGCTCAGTTCGGGGCAAGGCTTCTCCGGACACTGCCAGCCCGGATGCATTTCTCACTCCACCTGAAAACTGAGCCCATCCTCTCATATCCTGAACTCCGTGCCCATCCCCTCACTGGGCTGGGGCCCCAGTCTTGGCCTCCCTGCCTCCCTAAATCCCAGTCCTGATGAGTCATTCCCCTGGTAGCTTTCAAATCTGTTAACTGCTCTCACTCAGAGCTCTTGACCTTGACAGAGGCCACAGCCTCTGCCTGGGTCTCTGCCTTCCTCCACTCCTGCGTCCTTCTGAGCACGCTCCGCACGCTGGGGCCATCAGCATCCAAGGTTCGCACTCACTCACTCCCCAGCCACACGGCCCCTGCATGGCCCCTGGCCCCACACTCCTTAGCATGTGCGCAAGGCCCGTCCTCGTGGTCCTCTGCTCACCAGCTTCCCGTCCCAGCTCCTTCCACTCTCTTCTCACTCTCTGCTTGCATGAGCCACTCGATGGTGGTTCCCTGAAGCTGCCTCCTCCTCATGCCAGCTTGTTTCCACGACCTGCCCCCATTCGTACACACACACACACACACACACACACACACACACTTGTATTTGTAGTTTCTCCCGTGTTAAAGACCCTGGATCGCCGAGGGGACAGGGGACAGGCACTTGCCAGGTCCACTCCTGCTGTGCGGGGAGCCTGAGAGCATCTGGCCCCTGGTGGGGTGGAAGTGGTGGAGTGACATGATGGGTGGACGGAGACAGAGTGCCCGGGGACAGTCAGAGTCTCCTATGGCCATGCCAGGAATCCAGAATGTTCCATGAGTCTGGAGGAAGCTGCAGCAATCTGTGAGGGGCCTGAGCCAGCCCACCACGGCCCTCAGTGTCCTCCCGGCTGAAGCTGGAGTGAGGTTTCTCAGCTGTGACATTTGGGACTGGACACATTTTTCTTGTGGGGGATTGGTCTGTCATTTAGGGTGTGAGCAGCATCCCTGGCCTTTCCCCCAAGTTGTGACAACCAAATGTCCCCAGACGTGGCTGGATGGCTTCCAGAGGAAAATTGTCCTCTGGTTGAGATCCACGACCCCAGATGTGGGGACATCATGTGTGCATTGGAGAAGGTGCTCTGGGTGCAGGCGGCGGAGATGGACTCAGGCTCAGCTGGGAGTGACGGGAAGTGCTGCGAGATTCTTGCGGCTGATCACAGGGGAGGAGGAAGGGCCTCAGGAAAGATGTGACTGGGGCTGCTCTGTGTTGGGACATCTCCCCCAGGTGGTCATGAGTCTTCTCTCCAGGGCACTGGCAGCCACAGTGGGCCTCTCTAACCTGTGTCCATGGCAGTGGCCGTTGAATGATCATCAGAGGCTGATGGGACTCTGTAACCGACCTGGCAGCCCCCAACCCCACTGACCAATGTTCACATCACAGTAACGATGGCAGTGCCCCTCCCTGCCCCTCTGCCCCAGGTGATGTAGAGCAATGGAAGGTCCCCACCTGCAGAGGGGCCTTACCAAGGAATCACCCCTGCAGCTGATTAACGACAAGTTCAAAGAAAACACAGGGCACAGAGATTGTTCTCTGTATCTATGAGTTTGCTTCTGTCTTGTTTGTTTGTTTGTTTTTTGTATCCCACCTACAAGTGAAATCATAGGGTATTTGTCTTTCTCTGTCCATCCTATTTCACTTAGCTTAATACCCTCTAGGTCCACCCATGTTGTCACAAATGTAAGACTTCATCCTTTTCATGGCTGAGTAATACTCCATTGCATATATGCATCACATCTTTATCCATTCAGGGGCATGGGGGGGCTAGGTGTAAAAAGTAAAGGGGTTAAGAAGTACTGGTTGGCACTTACAAACTAGCAAAGGGATATAAAGAACAACTTAGCGGATACAATTAATAACATTGTAATAACTATGTATGGTGTCAGGGGGTACTAGACTTACCTGGGGGACCCCTTCATAAGTTATATATATGTCTAATCCCTATGTTGTACACCTGAAACATATAATATTGAATATCAACTGTAATTTAAAAAATAAAAATTAACTGCTGAATTATCATTGTCTTCTTCAGGACTGACACAGACTTCCAGAGTGTTTCAGCTCTTTAGGGAAAATGTTGTACTGGACAGAGTCAAAGGGATGGTTCCCAGGAGGGAGGAGAAAGTGGTGGGGGGAGAATTCTTCCACCAACATAAGTGAAATCTGTGTTCACTTGTGAAATGTCTCCCACAGCAGCGCCTTTCTGCATGAGAGACACTGTCTGGAGTTTGAAGCCAAAAGCCCCGCCCGGGCGCCGGACACCCCACTTTTATTAACTGTTCACTTGGAATGAACGAGTCAAAGCATAAACCAGACCCATTTTCTATGGCCAATTAAGTCTATTCATATGCTTTAAAAACCAGCCAGTGGGAAGAGAGCACTGATATTCTGTTATGAACATCGGGAGCCGAATTCAGACTTGCTGGCCTTGGTGCCACCCACTGCCAGCCAGGTCGGGCCTTTCTTGGACAGCAGCCCCGGCTCCAGCACGCTCAGCCAGGCGGGCTTGAAGCAGACGTTTTCAGACGCGGCTCTACTTAGAATCCCCAGGAGCTTCTAAAAGTCAAAAAACCACAGGCCACGTTGCAGACCGATCCAATCAGAATTCCCAGGGGTGGGAGTCAGGTGTCACTATTAGTAACCCCTCCCCCCCAGGTGACTGCAGTGTGCAGCCTACATTGAGCTTGGCCGCCTTGAATTCCAGACCCACCTCTTCTGCTCCCACCTGGCCTCCTCGGTGGCTCCCCGCTGGCTGCCCGTGTGCGAAGGGGAAGCAGCAGGACTGAAAACACTTCACACCTGTTACACCAGCATCTCTGGGGCTGGGGGGAAGGGCGCTGCTCTTTCTCTGTAAAGTGAGGGGGTTGGACTGGCTGATCTTCGATAGCTTTCTGGTTTCAAGTTATATGATACCATATAAGAGCGATCAAAATGAGGTGATAACAGTGAGGGAGAAAGGAGGATGTGAAAGAAAAAAATCGCCTACATCCCTGTCCTATTTGATGGCTCTGAACACTTGGTACCTGCCAGAGATACGAGGAAGGGGCTGGTGGTGTTCCAGGGACCTTGAGAAAGCTGGGTTACAAGACATTTTCTGACGTTGCTGCAAGATCGTGAGTTCAGCGATCTGCAGATTGGCAGAGGCAAGCTGGGACCTTTGTTTCGCTGCTGGCATCACTGTGTCTTCCCCCGACGTTTCTTTTGTTCTTCACAAACGACAGGAGTGCCGGCAGAGGCAAACCCAAAACAGCCGAATGGAAAAACGCCCGGTCTGGGGACGGCCTTGCCATTTTGCTAAAGTGGCCACAGGGAGGCAGTAGAGTCCAAAGTTCTTAATGCCCTCGTGGGCCTGTCCACTCAATTGCGTTTGAAAAAGACTTCTACAGCTATACTTAAAAAACAAAACAAAACTAGTTACCACTTTCAGAAAAAGAAACAAAAACAAACTCCTGAAACACGATAAAATCACAGTGACACAGAACTTATAATCAAATTAAAGTAGTAACGGTACGGAGCCAAACGTAAGACTTGTAAAAACGCTTGAGGAAAAGGATGGAGGAAAACGTGGCACCATCATGACATATGGGATCTAAAATATTAAAGTTTGACGGTGTTTTGGAAAAGCAGAAGCAAGATTTCTGGAGTGAATTTTGTTCAAAAGCGAAGGAGCTATGCACATGCGTTCCCGATTTGCCTTTTCTGTCCATCTTCACCCCGATGCTCCACACGCTGACCGAACGAGGTTATGCTAAACGGAGTCGGGAGGGCAGTTAGAAAGTTCGCTGGTTCTCAGCTCTAGGCTGCCTCTCATCTTGATTTCCAGCCTCCAGGGTATCTGGTGAGTCTATGCCTTCCTCAGAAAGGCTAATCCTTTGAGTTGATGTTTGTGTTTGGGAGTCTGCCCTCCTCTCCAACAGAAAATAAGCGACTTGGGCCCTGTCTGCTGTAGCTCAGTGGATTGAGTGCCGGCCTGCGAACCACGTGTCGCTGGTTCGATTCCCAGTCAGGGTACATGCTTGTGTTGCACGCCAGGTCCCCAGTTGGGGGCGCATGAGACACAACCACACAGTGATGTTTCTCTCCCTCTCTTTCTCCATTCCCCTCTCTCTAAAAACAAATAAAAAAAAAAAAAAAAAAAAGAAAAGAAAAGAAGCGACTTATAAATATAATCCTAACAGTGGAAATGCCCATGCATTTTAACTTAGAGCTCTCTAAACTTAAGGAGCCTTGGGATACGAGTGTAAACAGGATTCTAACTTGTGAGTTTGTACCTTAATTTCTCCCTAAGGACGTTTGCCCTTGCTTTGACTTTATCCTGGCATGTACGCAATGCCCTCCTGGGCAGGGCCCCGGGGCTGAGGAGCAGGGTACCTTCACGGAGGGGATGGTGGATGGAGTCAGAACTCCAGAGGAGAGTGGGCAGTGGAGGGTCCAGGCACACCAGGGGTGCAGAAATGGGCAGGGGGAGCTGACGGGGGTGGGCCCAGGTAGCTGTTTCTTCATGTTAAGTGTGGAGTCGCTTATTAAGATGGAAAGATTAGAAGTGCATGCATATCAGCCCTAAAAATTGATACCTCCCAACCTCCCCATGCAGCTGCCCCCATCGTATGGGACAGATCTCCCTTCTCCCTCACCCCTTGCCTCTAGCCCCAGCCCCCTCCCCTCTTCCCTTGGCTCATGCCTCCTTCTGGCCTAGGAGATGGAAGGCAGCTCTTCAATGTTGTTTGGGAGAAGTTGTCTTAAGAGCCAGCTCCAGCTGTCTTTACCTTCTGTCCATTTCACGGACCTCCAGGTAGGATGGTCGCTGGCTCTTCTGCCACCTGCTGGAAGGTGAGAGCACAGCAGGCTGAAAACCAGCGCGTTCCCAACTAGGAACACGCACAGAGGTCACCTCCACCTGGAGTACCTGACATCCGTGGGGATAAGAGACACATGCACAGAAAGCCACATGGGAACCCTTGTCACCACCGCAATGACAGCGGGTTTTTGGGAGGGATTTTAAGTGAAAGAAAAACAACCTTTATGGCAACCAACCCCATCCTCCTGCGCCGTACTGAGGCCTTATACATCGTCCTCATTTTCAAACACACACAGCTGCTGTATGCTTGAACCCACATGGGTTTTCTTCTTTAAAGAGTATGCCAATTTTTAAAATTGGCGTCGTAGAATTGAATTGAAACGTAAATGTTTTCAGGGTCAGTTGCTTAGAAACTCCATCCCAGAGGCAGCATCTTTATTACAAATTATTCTGGCCATTTCACCTAGGTACAGGGTCAACTTTTAAAATTAGTTAAAAAGAAATGCAATTCTCAATGTGTGTGTGACATTTTCCCAAACAGCTACTTACAAAATACTCTCATAATTTTATATAATGTTCTCTAAATGTACACTTGACTCAAAGAACAAGAATACAATTAATTATTTCATTTTATTTTTTTAAAAAGATTTTACTTATTTCCTTTTTTAGAGAGAAGAGAATGGGGGGAGGAAAAGAGGGAGAGAAACATTAATGTGCGAGAGATACATTGGTTGGTTGCTTCTAGCACACCACCCAACTGGGGACCTGGCCTGCAACCCAGACATGTGCCCTGACTGGGAATCGAACCAGCAGCCTTTTGGTTCATAGGCCAATGCTTAATCCACTGAGCCATACTAGCCAGGACCAATTGATTATTTTAGAGGGTGGTTTTTTTAGATGCATATTTTCTTCCAAGCAAGTTGTAACTTTCTATACACATAAGAATATCAGATATATATGTATATATAGACAAAGAGGTCCACCCGGAGGTCAGTGTCATAGGCTATTACACCTTCTCAACATTTTTCAGAACAAAAGAACAGGCACTTCCAGACACTTTCAGTTGACAGCCACCAGCCTTAACACTAGGGTGTCAGAGTCTGAGAAAACTCAGTGACACCTCCTGTTGTTCTGACACCTTCATCTCCCAGTGAGGTTCACTCCTTCATGCTTCATCAACTAGTGTTCATGACCATGGTCTCAGCTGTCCCAAATTTAGAACGTTCTCTGGCAGATACAAAAAGAATCAAAGTGGCAGCTGAAGAAGAAGGAAGAACCCATAACTCTCCCTCTGAAATGAACAGCCCCCTTAGTGTCTGGGTACGGTTTGTCTGGAGAAGGCCACTGGAAAGATTATCTAAAGGCCCCGTGCTCAGCCCGCAGCACAGAGGTTGGTAAATTGTGTTTCTTTTGTGGTTTATAAATGAGTATGTTTCCAAATGAGTCTATCTCTTCTCTCTTTGGCCTCTTGATATAGATAGATCCAGAAGGCGATACTTAAACCGTGGTGTATGTGTGGCAGGCAGACACTTAATCGTTGGGTTTCCCTCACCTCTTGGATGCTTATAAGGCTCTGGATTTTCATGAACTATGTCTTATCGGACCTGGAAGTGTTCCTGGACCTCAGGCATGTGCATTCCCAAAGGGGCTGTTTCAAAGCCTGCAGGAGATGCCTTATGATTAACTGGGGAGGGGAAGGAGGCTCTGGGAGTGGGCGCATCGTGAGAGACAGCCGGAGTCTGCCTGCGCCAGGCCACGTGCAGTCTTGCAGAACAGACCCATTCTCTCCTGCCCACCCCTCCTGACTTTCACCTTAACTGCCCCCGCCTTCCATACTTGACGTCTCTTTTAGGGCATCTCCAATCTGCATGTTTGAGGCCCAAGGTCTCTGACTGCTCTGTGCCCCTCGCCTCCCATCCAAACCTGCCCAGTTCTGCTGACTCTTATCCCAGATGCTGTGCGTATACACCCCCCCTCTGCACCCCACTTCCCGTGCCTCGACGGAAGGGGAGGCCTCCTCACCCTGACCTTGCGGCTGACCTCCCTGCCCTACACGCTCACCTTCCCAGGTCATCCTTAGGGCTTGGAGTGAGTCTTCTGCAACACCAGCCAAGACACCCGCTCCGCTGTCAGACTTGGGGGAGCAGTGCCATCCAGGTTCCTCATAATCCAGCCTACCACCGCACTGTCCCCACCACCAGTCCCACATCTTTGCCTCCTGCGGCCTGGAGCTCAGCTTTCTCTCTTCCACCAGCAGCTGATGCCTTCGCAGATCCTTGCTGATGAAGCTCTGCCGGCGCTCAGCAGGCCACAGGCTCCCACCATTAACCTCCCTCCGAGGGGAGATCATACAGGGAAGACGGCCATTCGCAACTGATCACATTCATTTTTCCTCCCCACGGCAAGACAAGGACCCATTTTAAGCACATTTACCGCCTGTACATTGTCTTGTGCTGGAAGAAACTATACAACACTTTTTTGGGGGGTTCTTTTTGTCATTCCTGGCCAAGTAACCAAACTCAAGAATCAGCAGTTCCCTGGGGATTTTTTTTTTTTTCTAGTGAACTTTTGTAGGCAGGGAGGGCTTGCCATTGGCTGATGTATGTGGAGGGGAGATGACAAGGTTGCTATTTCATCCGCATGTTTTGATTCAGCATTCTGGGATTGATGGGCTTGAACTGGTTCCTGTACTTCAAGCAGATGTCAGAGGGATGGATCTCCACCTCTCTGTAACAGCAACTTCCTTTTAAAAATACCTGCTCCCACCCCTAGTGTGTGTATAAAAACTGAGTCCAGGTCACAGGCCAGCAGAGATTTCCTGCTCCCCTGTGGACCGAGTGTAGACAGAGCTTCCGTGCTCGGGAGCCTCTCGCTGGAGGATCAGACAGTGTTTGCAGAGGCGCCTGGCGATGTGCTTTCGGAATAAGACCGACAGGTACTTTCTGAACTTCTCGCCCACGAAGGCGTAGATGATGGGGTTGATGCAGCAGTGCGTCATCCCCAGGGTCTCCGTCACGTGCATGGCTTGGTCCAGCCTGTTGGAGCTACTGCAATCATTCATGCCAAAGAATACCTGGAAGTTCTTCAGGAGGAGCGTGATGTTGTAGGGAGCCCAGAAGAGAAAGTAACCGATCATGATCACGAAGATGAGCCTCACGGCTTTGTGCCTCTTCTTCTCATTTCGACACCGCAGCAGGGTCTTTAGGATTCCTGAGTAGCAGATGACCATGACGAGCAGCGGCAGGATCAGGCCCAAGATGACCGTCTTCAATGTCTGGAAATTCTTCCAGAACTGATAATGACTGGTTGGGTAATGAGGGCTGCATGTAAAGCGATTCAACTCTCTTTGGGATTTGGTGAAGATGAATCCTGGGACAGAGGCGAGCATGGCCACCACCCAGGTGACCCCACTTGTCACCACCCCGAACGTGACTGTCCTGGCTTTTATAGCAAACACGGCATGAACAATCGCTAGGTACCTGTCAATTGTCAAGAGGATGATGAAGAAGCTTCCAGAGAAGAAGCCGATTAAATAGAGCCCCGTCAAAAGCTTACACGCGCTATTCCCGAAGACCCACTGGTCTGCGGCGTAGTAAGCCCAGAACGGGATGGTGAGAAGGAAAAGCAGGTCAGAGATGGCCAGGTTGAGCAGGTAGATGTCAGTCATACTCTTCAGCTTTTTGCAGTTGATCAGGGTGAGGACGACCAGCAGGTTGCCCACAAAACCAGTGATGAGCACCAGTGAGTATAGCGGTGGCAGGAGCCTGGCTGCGATGGCTTTCACATCGGTTTTGTGGCAGGGCTCTGTGCCACTGTAATCAGGGTAATCGGATGGACTTGCCGTTTGATAATCCATCTTGCTCAACCCTGCAGGGAAGGAAACAGTGATCTTTTATAAAGTCCTAGGATGTACCTAGTGGTCCACCATGAATGTCAACTCTCTTATACATGAATAGGTCCTTAAAATGGATACATAGATTTCTACATTTAACTGAGCTCCCCCCCCCCTTTTTTTTTTTTTCCAAACAATGGATTTTTGTTATAAAGGGAAGGCTTGCTGCTAGCTTCCCTCACTCTGTCAGCAAAAGTCACGCAGGCATCATCTCACCAAATGAACTCTGGTGCTCCATAGCCTCATGGAGTTAATGAAGCTTTGATAACAATTTGAAGAAACTGATTCAGGCACCATCTGTCCAGCACTGTCTTACAATCAACGTGGAAGCTGCCCCATCCCTGGAATGGGCATCATGTTGGGTGCGCTATGATAATGAACAGTCCCCAAGGGCACCATGCATGCCGACCACTGTTCTAAGCTTTGCATCCACTTATTCAACTAATCCTCAAGGTCACCCAATGAGGTAGGTTATATTATTGTCCCCATTTTGCATATAGGGACCTCCAACCCAGGGAGGATGAATGACCTACCCAAAGACACACAAGCAGTCTACACTCATCGACCATCTCACCCTGTCTCTTACTTCCTGTTGAGAGAACCAAAGAGCAGAACCATCAGCCGGGTGCCTCATTGGGGTCAGAATGAATCGGGCTGGTGCTGGGTCCCCGGAGAAGGTTGTAAGAGCCAACAGCCAATTGTAAAATCCAGACGGTTATCGTCCCTTTTCCCCTGAACTTTGTGTTTACGGTTCCTGAGATCTCCACATCCACAAAAATGTAAAAGTGGAAAAGGTTCCATCTACTACCATACTTTCTGGGTTAGCTCAGTTCCCTCAGAACCCACTGGCTTGCCTGGTCTATTGAAGTTCCATTCTGGATTGAAAATTCTCTCTAGTTAATCTTAGGCAGCTGGGAGAAACACCCAGCCAATTTCCCCTTTAAATGCTGAGCCAGAAAGAGAATCATGTGCTACAATGTGCTGTGAAAGTCATATAGTAAGAGGATACTTTATTTCATATCTGTAATGACATTAGTTTGGACAATTTTTAGCCTTCCTCTTTCTGGGGAAAAGAACACCCCAAAGAATCAGACTTAGACACAACTTCTCGTTGAGTGTGTATTCAAAGGGCATCCTGCCGGGAAGTTTTAGTTCTCCTTCTCAAAAGACTATCTCTACCAAGATTTTAGCCAAGAATCACCTCTCTGAAAAATCTTTCCTTTGACAGGGAAGGGCTTTTAAAGAACAGTGTTGTTCCCTTTGAAATCTTTCATCCATAATCGTGTTATATATCTTTGATGTTATCACCATCTGAAACTCATTCTCAATTCTAACCCTTTCCTTATTTTAAAGATGATATTTTAAGATAGTTTTATGAGCACCTGGTGTTTGTTTAATGTCTTCTACAGGTTTCCTGTGAAGGCTGGTGCTCATCACAGACGCAGAGCTAACTAACAGGCAAAGGGGCTGAGAGGTGACTTACCAGGCAGTGTCTTGTGGGGAGAGCGAGTGTCTCAGCTCCTCTGACCAGCTGAGCTGTGCAAATCAAACATATAGCAGCAAACGAGTAGGAAACGCACAGTTTCTTCTAAAAGGGGGGTGGAGTTGTAATGCCTACGTATGCTGCAGGGGGAAAAAAAAAATCAGTAAACAGTTCTCCTTTTCTTCTTTCTTTTTTTACAGTTAAGCTTTAAATAAGCTGGAGAATAGATCTCTGGTTGGGAAGCTTGTTTGCGGGCTTTCCTGGTTACACTGTTTTCTTTGGGTTCTCTGCTGATCGAACTATGCAGTCTGCTAGGAAATAGAACTAAAGGAGATTAGATCTAGAACATTCACGTGTATCTAGTCAAAAGCTCTCATTTTACTGAAAAATCAAGTGAAATAAAATAAAAAAGGAAAGCCCTGCTGTTCAAGAGGCAAATGATTTGTACAAGACCACAGGGCTTATCGGTGATGAGGCTAAAAGGGCGAGAGATTCTGATCCTCTTCCTATTTGTCATCAATGAAAGCCACTCAGAACAACTTGAACTTGAGAGGGGAATACTACATATGAACCCTGTGCTCCATTTTACCCATCCTTCTCCCATCCCCCTTGCCTACCACAACTCACACATTGGCTTACCACCCAGCACGATTTTTCCCTGTCAACTAAAACAGCTGGTTGTCTCAAGCATTTTAACAATATAGGTTCACCCGTGAGCTTGCCACGCTGCCCACTTTTCTCTTGGGTTATCTAGTGGGACACGTCACTATGAATTTTCTCTCTACCTATTCACTATTTTGCAGCCCTCCAAACCGGCAGGCATTGATGGGTGCCTGCCTGGACTGTGCCCGGTACAGAGGCAGTAGAGTTCTCATCCAAGGCTATGGTCTATCTGGAGCTGTGAGAACTTTTCAACATGAAATGGACAAAAAATGCCCGAAGAATAGGGTCCAGTTCAGGATGATATGACAATATTATAGGCAGTTACATCAAGCTTTCTTGGTGGTTAGTGACATCTAAAAACCTCAGTGGTTGACAGCAGAGCTGAGAACACAGTGGAGCTGTGCCTGAGCCTCAAGAAAGAGCATCCTCTGCGGTCTTCCCTTTCCTCCGCTCTAGACTAAGAAGCGTGTGATCTAAGGGGAGGCAAATGAGACCCCAGACCCGTGGAGGCACCTGACACAGGGCTAACTGTTGCTGCTTCATGGTTTTGTTGGGAAGATTACATGAGGCATCCCTGTCCAGAATTCAGCATGTCGTATACACTCAATAAACATCAAACTCTTAGTCACTCACTTAGTGATCCTTTCTTAGAGAGATTTGTTTGATGCAATTCTCACCAAATTGGTCCCCTGTGGTCTTTGTATACACCTGCATAGTATCAGCAAACAAGGCGCTGAAAGGGTGAGTGAAGGAGGCAACAACTTTGGGGAGACCAGGGGAGCACAGAACTAGCCTGTATAGGGACCCCGTTTTGTGTTACTACAGAGCACAATCACTGGTAACCTTAACCAGGACAGTGAACCATAAAGAAATGTTCACGTTCATCCTGTATGTGTAAGTCAAGAGGCAACGCTTAAGAACTGGACTCTGTAGTCATGTGGCTGGATTTAAAGCCCAGCTTCGCTGTTTACTCTTTGATCTGAACAAGTTACTGAAACTCTCTAGGCCTTAGTTTTTTAATCTGTGAAATGGGGCAAAAAAAACCCCAACACACAAACCTACTCGATAGGTCTGTGGTCAAGATCAAATGATATACAGACCCAAAGATACAGAGAACAAGCTGATTCAGGTTGCCAAAGGGGCAGGAGTGGGGGAATGTGACCAAAAAATGGGTGGGTGGGGGGGGCGGATTCTAGGTGGCCTGTAGTTTTTCAGCAAGGCTTAGGAAAAGAATGTTAATGCCCATCTCTTGTATTTCATTATAGAGTATTCCTTTTGCAGAAGCCGTGAAATATAAAGTATGCCTTAGAGAGAGTTCACAAAATGAAATCAACTTACATAAAACGTCACAGAAAGTAGGTAACGGTTTCGGTTTTTGGAAGGCCAGCCTTGTGTTTGCCGGTAATGCACCGGTGTAGAACCCTCAGATGCTGTCGGGCAAACGCGACATTTCTGTATGGGACAGCGGCTGTTTCTGACTTTCCGCGCGCAGATGGGGGCCCTGCCCTGCATCCGAGTACACCCTTGGGACGGCGGCGCACAGGACGGCGGGCTCACCCCTAGAGGGCAGTATGGAGCAAGGGAGCAGGTTCAGAGCCACCCAGACTGTGCTGCGGACCCCCCTGTGCTCTGGGCAAGATCCTTCAGTTCCTCATCTGTCAAGTGATGTCTTAGGCCTAGAGGGGTCCCGAAGGCAGCTCCCCACTTAAGTAGTAAATGAATCCATGGCTACGTTGGTTTGGAAAATGCATATTGGATGGGAATAGGATGAAGATTCATAGGCAGAAACAAGGCATCACAGCTTAGCAGGGTGCCTTACCCCCTCTCAGGTTTCTGGGTCCAGATGTGAGTTGAGGTCACTTCTTGGGATAGGGGTTCATCCCAAGGATGCACGAGGAAGTGAGAACCCGTGGGAACTTCTTCAGCCGTGAAACATTGTTCTGGATACAACAGCGTTGACAACAAGGGAGCAGTTTATCATGCTGTGACTTAATTTCCTGGTCTCTGCTTCTCTCTTAACTTTGTCCCTCCCACTCTTCAGGGCTCCCATTCTCAGATGTATGGCATTCAGACTCCCCCCCCACCCCCCCAAAGGATGTTTTGACTGGTTTGTCCCTCTAAACTTGATGTCTGTATTGGAGGGTGTCTCATGCCGGTACTTCTTTGGGGTGCTGGCCAGGTTTTAAACAGCTGCTCTGCATTAGGTATTACCCCCATGTTCCTTGCCTGTGCCAACTCTGGACCATGCGCTCAGAGCATCCTCAGCAGGGCGGGGAGAACATCCAGTGTTCCCCTCAGGTTCAAAGGGCCCCCTCGTGAGCACAGTGAGCAGAAACCCTGCCACCCAGCAGCTCCCGTGAGCATACCCAGGACTCGCGTTGACTCCAGGTCAATGCCAGTCAACAGTGAGATAGGCTATAAAAATGACCCATGTATCCTTTAGTTCTTAAGCCAAATGTCTAATTATAAAACCAACACATGCTCATCGTATGAAGTCAGGAAACACAGAAAAATAGAAAGTGGGGGGAAAAATCAGACATTCTTACAATCGCAAAACAACCTCTCTCAGCATAAGGTGTGCTTTCTTGTTTTTGTTTTTAATATATTGGCATATTTTATTGTCATTTTTTAAGTATATTTTATTGATTGTGTTGTTACAGTAGTCCCAATTTTTTCCCTTTGCTCCCCTCTGCCCAGTATGCCCCTTCCCTCCAGCAATCCCACCCCCCTTAGTTCATGTCCATGGGTTGTGCATATAGTCCTTTGGCTTCACCCTTTCCTATATTATTCTTAACTTTCCCCGTCTATTTTGTACCAACCGATTATGCTTCTTAATCCCTGCACCATTTCCCCATTTCTCCCCCTCCCCCCTGTTCCTATTCTGATTTGCTTAGTTGGATTTTGTTTTTATTTTTTAGATTCAATTGTTGATAGTTGTGAGTTTGTTGTCATTTTAATGTTCATAATTTTGATCTTCTTTTTCTTACATAAGTCCCTTTGACATTTCATATAGTAATGGCTTGGTGATGATGAACTCCTTCAGCTTTACCTTGTCTGGGAAGCACTTCATCTGCCCTTCCATTCTAAATGATAGTTTTGCTGGGTAGAGTAGTCTTGGCTGTAGGTCCTTGCTTTTCATCACATTGAATACTTGCCAGTCCCTTCTTGCCTGCAAAGTGTCTTTTGAGAAATCAGCTGATAGTCTTATAGGCACACCTTTGTAGGTTACTCTGCTTTTCTCTTGCTGCTTTTAAAATTCTCTCTTTATCTTGAACTTTGGCATTTTAATTATGATGTATCTTAGTGTGGTCCTCTTTGGGTCTAGCTTCTTTGGGACTCTCTATACTTCCTGGACTTGTATGTCCATTTCCTTCACCAAATTTGGGAAGTTTTCCTTCATTATTTTCTCACATAAATTTTCAGTTTCTTGCTTTTTCTCTTCTCTTTCTGGCATCCCTATGATTCAGATGTTGGTACATTTAAAGTTGTCCCAGAGGTTCCTAAGCCTCTCCTCATTATTTTCAAATCTTGTTTCCTCATTCTGTACTGATTGAATGTTTTTTTCTTCCTTATATTCCAAATCATTGATTTTCCTTCCCTTCACCATTGATTTGTGTGGATTTTCCTTCGTTTCACTTAGCATAGCCTTCATTTTCCTTATGTGTTTGCCATACTTAAGTATATCTGTAAAGCCCGTGAACATCTTTATCACCTGTGTTTTGAACTCTACGTCTGTTAGGTTCACTATATCCTCGTCTGTTAGGTTGGCTATCTCCTCATCACTTAGTTCTCCCACTGGAACCTTGATCCATTCCTTCTTTTGGGCCATATCTCTCTGTCTCCTCTTCCTGACTGGCTCCCGTGTTTGTCTCTGTGTCTTAGGTAGAGCTGTAGCACCTGTTATGCTGTAAGAGGCGGAGCCTTAGGCATTCGTCAGTATAGGGCGACCCGTTTCACCACGTTGTGGCGCTGTGTGTGAGGGAAGGGGCCTGAGGGATAACAATGCCACTTGCTCAGCACTTGCCCCTTTTCCAGGCACTTCTCCTGCTTCCGTATGGAACTGGCACCTCTCTAGCTGTTGCCCTGGCCATTGTTCCCAGAGTGGGTGGGTCTGTGAATGTTCTAGGACTGTGGGGGCCCTTTAAACAAGCAGACTCTACTGAGAGACCGGCAGTTTCTGCCTCCACCCCAACCCCCACCAGTTTGCAGTCAGAAGCAAAGAGGCTTTATTTTTCCCGGCACTGGAAACGTGAGCTGCGCGGTCTGGTCTGGTGCTGGGAGCGCTTCCCAGGTGTCCCTCTTTATTTTTTAAAAGGTGTGGCCGCACTTTCCACTGGCCTGCTGCTGCTGCTGCTGCTGCCACCACCACCACACCTCGTCCTCTCTGCCCCGGCTCCACCCCTCCTACCTGTCTGGGTGAGTATTTCTTCTTTATATCTTTGTTTGTTGGACTTTCATGCAGCTTGATTTTCTGGAACTTCTGGTTGTCTCTAGTTTTGAGGTAGTTGTGTTCCTTCTTAGTTGTGGAGGGAGATACAGCATGTCTGTCTCAAGATGTGTTTTAAATCAGACCTTTTCTGATACATACTTTTTGATTAACTGTTCTCCCATTTTACCAGTTCTCTATACTGCTTTTTTTTTTATATGAAAGATTACATCATAGGTATTTCCTCACATTGTTAAAAAATTTTAATATAGTTCTCTGTTATTTTTATTGAGGTATAACTTACAGGCAGCAAAGCGCACTAATCCTAGGGAGACAGCTTGGTGAGGTTTTGCCATGCATGTACCGTGTGACCACCACCCAGGTCGAGATGACAGGGAATCTCCTTGGCACCCCGGCAGATGCCTTTGTGCCTGCCTAGGGACTAGGGTCACTCTGACTTCCATCATTGAGGATTCGATGCGCCTGTCCTTTAACTTCATGTGAGTGGTATCACAGACCAGACTCTGTGTATGGCTTCTTTTGTTCAACAAAATCCTGTAATGTATGTGACAGAGACCTATTAGACAGCTGGGCTTCCTCCAGAGCTCACTAGTGTGGACCTTGGTCACTAATGTGGACCTTGGTCACTAATGCAGACCTTGGTCACTAATGCAATAGCATGTTTTGAGTGTTGCTGTCAGTGCTCTGATAGCTGCACCCAAGAAGAAGCTCCCAGTGTCCCCAAAGCCACCTTCACCAGGATAGTCAGAGTCCCCAAGGTCCTTGTAGAAAAAGGAAGAAAATCTGTCCCCCATACCCCAACCAGTGCCACACTTTATCACCTGTGTGTCAACAATGATGGTGGGGTCCCATCACCCTTCACCTTCTGCCTCAGACACCTGTCATGATGACCAGAGTTGGGAAGTTACCACGCTGTCCTCTCCATTCCTGAAGTCTCTGTGCTCTAGATCTTTTCCAGGACAAGTCCTGTCCCCAGCCCACGCACCATGCCCCCCGGCCCTGATAAATCACCAAACCAAGTACACACTTGCAGACTGCCCACTCCTTCTCTGGGTGGAAACCCCTTAACTCCCCTGGAAAGTCTGCTTTCTGCATTTTGCATATTTTTTTCAAATCATAGCCTGGACACCTGAGGTTCAGTCACAGAAGTCTAATGTACCGATTAAAGTACACAGTAGGCTCACCGTGATCTTCGGTGGGTCACATCACACCTGCCACTCTATCTTTAACTCTGTGCATAACAGGATATTATGTGGGGCTCTTCCTGTCACCCCAGCACTGGTGACCATAACCTGAGGCTGAGGGCAAGGAGGTGTTAAGTACCCTGCAGTTCTTAAGGAAACCGCTGACACTGGGGGTCACACACCTTCCCCAGGGCTCACTAAGAGTGACAGAATCATCCCTGTGCCTCCAATTACCAGGTCAACTCCTCCCACCGCTGTCCTGGTAAGGAGACAGTTGGGGGCAGAAAAAGGTTGTAGATGTGGGTGGGGTCGATGGGGAGCAAAGTGGGGGTGCCGAGGGAGGGGTTTGCGAGAGAACTATGTGAGGGATGTGGGCTTGCCAGGAGGGGAGGCCAACACCACATTCCTGGGTGGGGCGTCCACCAGGAAGCAGACCCGCTGAGCAGGTGAAGAGGGCATTAGAGAGAGGTGACAGTGCAGACAGGATGTGGCACCAAGGCAGCAAGGGTGTCCCAAGGATGTTCCAAGGATGTGAGAGCACCCATGGTCAAGTTCAAACATGCTGCCAAAGCAGCAGTCTGAAGAAGTTTCTAACCTCAGTCATTCACTACACCCAGGGCCAGCCCTGCCCTGAATTCACTGGCTGCCTTGCAGAGGTCAGCTCACGGGCCCAGGTACCTCTTCTCTCATGGCGAGTTTCCCCTCGGTGCCCCTAGGTGGCTTTTTGCCACTGGTTGATCTCACGTGAGGCCATTGCAATTTGTCAGGGAGATTTTACTACTGGGGTCACTTCTGCTCAGTTTCCATTGGCCTGGCCACCTGTGGATGGGGTGGGGATGTCCTGCCTGTACAGCACATGCAAGCCACACAGCAAGGACAGGCATGTGTAATCATGCAATGGAAGGAGTGGAAAGATGTGATAATCTATCACACCTCAACATAACAAAACAGGCAGGTTTTTTTCGATTTTATTGTAGGAAGAACACAACATGAAATCCATTCTCTTAACAGATTTTTGAGTGTACAATACAGTACTGTTATGTAGAAGCACAATAATGTAAAGCAGATATTGATAACTTACTCATCTTGTCTAAATGAAATTTTATGCATGTTGATAAATGGATAAAGATTGCAATATAAACGTAAAATGGAACATTATTCCGCTTCAGAAAAGAAGAAATCTTGTAACATATGACAATATGGATGACCCTGGAGGACACTCTACTACGTGAACTATGCCAGTCACAGAAGGACAAGTACTGCCCGATTCCACTTATATGAGATATTTAAAGTAGTCAAACAGATAGATGAAAAGAATAGTATGGTGGTTGCCAGAGTTAGGGGAGGAGGAAATGGGGAGTTTTTAATCAACTGTTTTTTTTTAAACAATACTGTTAAAGCATTGATTTATTTTCCAAGTCATAACAATCATCAAAACAAAATCTAAGCCTTCATTAGGATAATACAAATCCATGAAAGAGAAGTACGCCCTTCTCCGCTCCCATCACGTATAACACATACCCTTCTTTGTGACGCCTTCTCTGGCCACGAAGCAAGACAGTAAAACCAGAGCTACGTCCAGCTCCCGAGCGCCAGGTTCTAAAAGCCTCGTGTTTCTTGCTTGTATTGGATCACACATGCACTGGGTAACACCAATGAACATTCTTAACTTGGCTCAACCGAGGTGAAAGCCTTTGCTTACTCAGGGGAACCAACTCCCCTTCTTTACAAATAGGGTTTCAAAGCTTTGATGAGGGGTCAGCTTGACTTAGGGATTCCCACTGGCCAAGCATCAGTAAGGACATCCACAAGGCACTGAAGCATTCAAATATGATTATATCCATGAGTTCATATACTTAAAGATGAAAAAAAAAAAAAAAATCCAAACCAAACCAAAATAAACAAACAAACAAAAACAAACCCAGATTTCCGGCAGCAAGTCTGAGAGAATAAAGACACAGTTGAGATGACATTGGTGGGGTGCGTGCTGTGACCCAAATGACAGATTACAGACCTCCAACTCCCTGATCAGCAACTATTGGTGTTGAATCAGCAGCCTCCTTAACATGCTCTAAAATTTTAAGCTCAAAACCAGAGTTGTCCTTATGACTAATTCGGCGCTTTCAGCCTGGGCACAAGAACTCTGAGAATGATACGCTGGCATACTCACACGTTGCAGTTGTTAGTGTTAATGTTATTTTTAGTTTTCTTTTCCTCTTTTTAAAAGATATCTGAATCGTACCCCTGTACCCCAAAATGAAGCTCTGGAAAGTCATTGGGAAAACATTTTTATCCATCCCATCGCTGGTGTTCTTCACCCAGGCCTGCCCTGCCTGGGGATTTGGACACACAGACATAGAGGCCAATGTGTGATTTGTAGAGCAGGCCTCTGTCCCATGCCCAGGCCAAGGACACACCCCAGGGCCCCAGCCATTGTTTTCCCTCTTCCAGGCCCACCAAGGGGTTCTTGCTGCACAGTTTCCTTCACATCCTCCCCAGGTTTACCCTCCTGGACCTCCGCACACTGGACTGGGAAGTAGGTTAATCCTACAGGCAAGCGTTACGTGATAAAGGCTTTGGGAAAACAGATGGGCAAGGAAGGTCTGGAAAGGCGGCAAGAAAGCCGTGCCATCAGACGCAGGACACGAGGCCTTCGGAGGCTCTGAGGCGTCCTTCCTAGCCTGTCCCTTAGGTGGTTCTCGAAACATTCCTAGGGTGGTCTCATGCTTTTTTAAAAAAGATACGTTTCATTTATTGTTAGAGAGAGGGGAAAGGAGGAAGAAAGACAGGGAGAGAGACATCGATGTGTGAGAGAAACATTGACTGGTTGCCCCTAACAAACCCCCAACCTGGGACCTGGCCCACAACCCAGGCCTGTGCCCTGACCAGGATCGAACCTACAGACCTTTCGCCTCAAGGAACGACACCCAGCCCACTGAGCCAGGGCTGGTCTCACTCTTGCTACAGCCCTGCACCCCCTTTCTCCTACTGGCTACCGCCAACCCTCCGCTTCCCCTGGAGAAACAAAACGAGGGCTTTATTTTTCTTCTCGTTATAGGTTATGCATATTTTATAAACAACATTTGTATACATTTTTATATAGGGGGATTGGCTTAAGAAGCATGGGGGCAGTGGGAATCTATTCAATAGATTTCAAAGGCAGGGGGCATGGCGGGTAGAGATAAAGCAGAATACATTGAAAATTGAAATTACACAGAAGAGGGTCATGGGACTCAAGCAAAGCTGTCAGAAAACGATTACAGTTCCCAAGCTCTCCAGGACCTGGGGAAGTCTTCAAAGTCAAATACGGGTGGGAAATGGGGCAAAGGGCCAGTGCTTGCCGAGCTGAGCCAGCAAACCCCTTACCCTCGTCCCCATCCAGGCTCAGCCATGCTCACGCCTCCCTCCTCTCTGCGTGCGGCCGGCTCACGCACCTTCATTTCCTCCATTCACAACTCCCTCATTGGGCCCTTGATTAAGGAGACCAACAGAATCAGAGAACGAGCGAAGACATGGTGAAGATTGGGGGAAAGAACACAAACACAGGCTAATGTGGCGTTTTCCAGGAACGGAGATGAGCTTGCTGCAGAGTCCAAGTCTCCACCCACAGTTGTTCTGGAATGTTCCCCAAGGACACGTTGACTGTACAAGGAGTGACATAAGTCTGCCTCTGTACACTCGGTGCTGAGGTTCCTGGACGCATGCTTTAGAGACTTGCAGGCCTGTATACATCCGCAAACCGTTGAGAGTTACTGTCACAGAGAGATCGCTGTCTCTCTTTAAAAATAACAATCCAGCTGTTGCTCATTTACAAACCCGCCGAGACTTCCTGCTCCCCAGTGGAAGGGGTGTACCCTGAACTCACTCGATCAGCTGTCTCCCGATAGAAAACTGGGCATTGTTTGCAGAGCCGTTTGGCGACGTGCTTTCGGAAAAACACGGAGATGTACCGCCGGAACTTCTCGCCCACGAAGGCGTAGATGATGGGGTTGATGCAGCAGTGCGTCATCCCCAGGGTCTCCGTCACGTGCATGGCTTTGTCCAGCTGGCTGGTGGTCTCACAGTCACTCATGTCAAAGGACACCTGGAAGGTGTCCAGGAGGAGGGTGACGTTGTAGGGAGCCCAGAAGAGAAAGTAACCGATCATGATCACGAAGATGAGCCTCACGGCTTTGTGCCTCTTCTTCTCATTTCGACACCGCAACAGGGTCTTTAGGATTCCTGAGTAGCAGATGACCATGACGAGCAGCGGCAGGACCAGGCCCAAGACTATCCTCATTATTGAGTAGAAATTCTTCCATTCTACTGGAAAATAAGGGCCACAGAAGTAACCAGACTCTTCAAGTTTGGATTTGGTGAAGATGATTCCCGGGAGAGAAGCGAGCACTGCCACCACCCACGTGACTCCACTTGTCACCACCCCAGACATGACCGTTCTGGCTTTTAAAGCAAACACGGCATGGACGATCGCCAGATACCTATCGATTGTCAAGAGGATGATGAAGAAGATTCCTCCAAAGTAACCGACCTGATATATTCCTGTGATTATTTTACACATCACATTCCCCAAGACCCACTCGTCTATAACAGAATGAATCCACACCGGCAGAGTCAGAAGGAAAAGCAGGTCAGAGATGGCCAGGTTGAGCAGGTAGATGTCAGTCATGCTCTTCAGCTTTTTGCAGTTGATCAGGGTGAGGACGACCAGCAGATTGCCCACAAAACCGGTGACGAACACCAGCGAGTACAGCAGCGGCAGGAGCCAGCTTGAGATATATTGCACGTCGAATTTTTTGCAGGGTTCACTGTCCCCATAGTCAAAAAAGGTGGTGGAGTCGTCATTGTCCCCCTTGGTATTTGTTGAAAGCAGAGAATGAGCTGTGGACAGCATGTTGTGGCTGAACTGGGTCAACATGTCATTTTTGTCACCCATCTCCCTCTGTCCTGCAAACAGAAAACGAGATGGTAACACACAACAGAACGGCTGTAATTCCTGGCCTTAAAAATATTCTTGCCACTCCCCCTGCCCTTAAGAACCGTCCGGTCTTGGTCTTTGCCTCGCATCCCCTTGAAAACATGCTTGCTAGTTCCTCACTTCCCTTTATTCCCAGGAGCAGAAGCCTGTCATCTCCCCAGCTGCCATTGGCCGACGCCCTTGACCTTCCCAGAGAGTCCACCTCTCATTATAAGGTGAACATGCTGGATACTTGCTTTCCCTCTCTCCTCTGCAGGTGACCTATTCCTGGACGATAATCTAGAAGGAGACTCTCCCAGGGGGCTTCTGGGAACACTCTTCTCTGTTAAGAGAGATGCTAGACCCTTCCTGTCTTATGTCTTGTGTTGTGAGGACTTGGCCTTGGTACCATGACTGAGGGACCCAGAGAAATGGAGCAAATCTAAGCAGAGTCTGAACATCACCAAGTCCCAAGCCCACCTTGGTTTCTGAGAAAGTCAGTCCTTGTGTTTAAGCCTTCCGATACCCCCCTCAACTTCCTGCCTTCATCATTTTGCAAAAATGTCTCTTGTCAAGGTTGCAACGACAACCCAATTTTTATTTAAAATATATTTGATTTATTTTTAGAGAGAGAGGAAGGGAGGGAGATAGAGAGGGAGAGAAACATCGATGCATAAGAAAAACATCAATCGGTTGCCTCTTGCACACCCCCACCTGGGAACCCGGCCTGCAACCCAGGCCTGTGCTCTGACTGGGGACCAAACCAGTGACCTTTCGGTTTGCAGGCCAGTGCTCAACCCACTGAGACACACCAGCCATGGTGACAGCCCCATTTTTGAATGTCCTGGCTTCATTTCCAATCCATCCTCATTGAGCCTTTGATCCTTCTGATGACTTTTTCCATATAACACTCTTTTGGCTTCCAGGAGGTTAGCTCCTGCCTCACTACTTCTTATGCGTTTTCTTCATTGGCCCCATCCTGGGCTCCCACTTTTTTACCTTCTTCCTCTTGACTCTTGTTCCAGAGTTCTTCCTGAATCATGTCACCTGTCCTCAGGGTTCTAAGTCTCCTGAATGCTAATGCTTTCTGAAGCCATCTTCCAGTCCCATCTTTCTAATTCTACACCTCAGCATGGTGAGTAGGAGGAGGATGGGTGAGCGTCTGCAGGATGCGGTTTTATACGGGGCATCGGGGCCATAAATACTCCTCTGCCACCTCTGACATCCTCTACCATTTGAGTGTGGCTTCTGAGGTGTCCGGGGGGGTGGGGGGGGGTGGGGGCAGGGCACAATGCTGTAGCCAGAGTGGAACTTTCTATTGCCCGCTGCATTTCTTCCCTAGGATTTACTCACTTAACCAGTATTTACTGAGCATCTGCTATGAGCCACGCTCTGCTTTAGGCACTAGAGCTGCAACAATGAGCAAAGTGGGTATCCTGCAGGCACCTCCAGTTCAACGCCCCCACACTGAACGGCTCCAGAAACTTGCTTCAACCTGTGGATTCCTTATCTTGGCTCTTGTCCGTTACTCCATTACCCATGAAGCAGAACTTGGCATTATTCTGGGCCCTTCCTCTTTAGAAGGTTAGAAACCAGGTGTTGGGAACGAAACAGATCTAGATTTGAATCCTGCCCCCAACTTACAGGTGCAATTTGGGGCTAATTACTTCTTCCTCTATCGGTTTAAAAAAAAAAAAAGATATTAACTATGCTAAGCTGTCATGAAGATTACTAGAGGCAAAGACTTAGTCCAATGCCTGGTGTAGAGATGCTTTGTGTTGTTATTATGATGTCATATGACTTCTCCCCCATAAAGACCTCTGAGATTCATCCCCTCTGAACCTCTTACAACCGCCACTTCCTCGTCTGTGTGCCCCTCGCTTTGGGCTTGACTGTGGTCTCTCTTTGCTCAAGGCTTATTCCTGGCCATGCTCCCTTCCGCCCTGTTCTCTAAAACTGGAATCGGCTCGTGCCCTTCTTGGCTGAGAACCTCCGGGCGCTCCATGATGTGCATGCGATGGGACTTCAGAGGTGATGTCCGGACTACTCGTCACGCCCCTTCTAAGCTCCATGAGGGCAGAGATCTTTGACTTTGCAACGAGGTATCACAGTGTCCCAGAATTGGGCACATGGTGGCTCCTGACTAAATAGCCATTGAATATGTGGGTAACAGAGAACTAGCAGGCTGCAAGTGGCTGAGAAACAGTGTCCCACTGGGGACTAGATGCGCAGGTAACCCAGAGGGAGGCCGTACACAGAGGAATATATTGGGGATCTTAGCGCACAGCCCTTCCCTGCAGCAAGCTCGTGGGCTGTATTTAATCAGGGCTTAGTTTCCTTTTTTTTTTTTTTTTTTTTTGCATGGGAAAGTGTGGACGGCCGCAGTGGTACTCAAGGCTGGGCTTCAGTATCACACAGGAAGCCTGTCAGTTAGAAATACCCAGCCCCGGACCGGGCTCTGGTGATTCAGATCAGGGGCGACGGGTACGATGGGGCCAAGTTCCCCAAACCCTTGCACCATGTGTTCTCTGGGTTTTGTTGGTTACCTGCACTGGCCTCTTCTATGCCAGCCACTCCTCTTCACTACCTTCCTTGGGTCCCTCCAGCACACTTGGCTGCTGCCACAGCAGACACTTAGCAAGGTGGCTAAAATGCGCCAGACTGCGTGTCACTTTCAAGGGTCAGGACACATCACCCAGAATCACTGGAAAGCTGCCTCCCAGAAAAATCAAGCCCTCATGTCATTGAGGCAAGAGGCACATATTGGTTGTGAGCCTGGCCATATCAGGACTGGAGGGGGGAAAATGCTGGGTAGAATTCTCTGGGGAGTGCTAGCCCTTTTAAAGCCCTCGGAGGCAGGGAGGGCAGCAGTGGAAACACCTGGGTGTCCTCACTTTCTTGATTCGTCATTTTCAGCAGGCTCTCTGCTACCATCTGAGCCCTGAAGGGTGGTCTCCCTGCGCTCTGCACTCCCTCGTTGTTGTCAGGTTCTGCCCCAAACCCCACCTCCAGCCTTTCCTCTCATGTTTATCATCACCAAGTTCCCAGGTCATGCAGACCCCCCAGAATGCCCCCCAGCAGCTGCATCTCCAGAGCTGGGATGCTTTGAGCCTGTGGTTCGTAAAGCAACGGACAAAACAACCACAACTCACCAGGGGATGGCTTCTTCCAAGGGGCACTGGTTTGTCAGACTTCTCAGCAACAGATCTGGAGGTAGGAGCTTGGTGTGCAGAAGTAGGAAATCAAGTTTCCTGCAGAAGGAGAAGGCGGGGATATAAGAGTAAGGGTAAAGGTTTGAAAAAAAAGAAAAAAGAACAGTTCTTCTTTTCCAGCCAGGAACTTAGTACACTAGGTTGAGGTCTCCAGAGCAGGATTAATTTTGAAATCTTGCTTATGCAACCTTGAGAGGGAGTCAGGCACACCCTGTGATCTGCCCCTGAGTCTAACGACTCTGGGCTTCTTTATCTTGTGGGTCTCTGTATCTAGAAATCTCCTCTCTTCTGCCAGTGATAATTTGCATGAAATGAGCACAACAGAACTTCATTGTCTAGAGGATAAACGCTAACGGGGGCTGCTGGGGACAGTGGAGGAAATATAATGAGGTTTTTTTATGTGACAATGTGCCCTGGTCTCAGGGGCATCACAGATTTAGGACCAGGTAAGGCATTTTATGAAAGAGAGCTTTTTAATGAAAGGGAGTGCTAAATGGTCTTTCAGGTCACAGCTGACCTTGGTAAGAAGGGCCTCAGTTAGTATAGGTCCTACTTCTCAGAAAGTTTTCTTAAAAGAAAACACCATTGGGATCCCAGGAACATGGTGGGGTAGGAAGCACCAGGAATCTCCCTCCCTGCCTAGACCAACAATTTTACTGGGACAATCAGTCTGATTTCACTATTTTGGAACTCGTGAATCTATTGAAGGCTTATAACTTCCAGGGACAGGTAGGCTTGGGTAATCAAGGGCAGTTAACTTGGGTCAGTTTCAGCTTTTAACACGGTAGCAGCTACCCATCGCTCACACCCAGTCCCCAGGCAGCCCTGCACTTGCTCTTGCAGCGGCTGGCACACAGCTTGCAGGAGCCAGGGTGGGCAAATATCAGGGGTCCCTGCCCTGCTCACTGGGTACTGCTTCTGATCTCAGAGATGCAGACAAAGAGGCAGGCAGCTGTTGTTGCTGCTGCATTTCCCCCCAGTGCTGGGAACCCCCTCTCCTCCGGCTGAAGTGACTTTCAGGAGATTTAAGGGGCCAGTGTCCTTTATTTTTCTCTCCATTTTCTCTTTTTTTCCCCTTTTGGAAGCCATAAATGAAAGACTAGGGCATTTAAAAGCAATTGCATTTCTGGGGAAAGGCACAAGCTCATGAAAGACCCAAGAAGACCTTAATTTCACACCTGAGGTTGATCCTTGACACAGACACAGCTAATGACAATTAAAACATATGACAAAACCCGTCAAACCCTGGAGAAGAAGGAGAATCTGACTTCCAGAGTCATCACATTATTAGATTCAAATGTCCAGTTTTCAACAACAACAAAAATCACAAGGCATACAAAGGAACAGGGATGTATGACCCATTCAAAGGAAAATAAGCAAATCAACAGAAACTGTTCCTGGAAAAGATCAGATGGCAAATTTACTAGACAAAGACTTTAAAACAAATGTCTTAAAGATGTTCAAAGAATTAAAGGAAGATGTGGAGTAAGTCAAGAAAACTGCATGGGAACATATCAGTAAAGAGATGGGAAACCTAAAAAGAAGTTTAAAAAATTATGGAGCTAAAAATATAATAACTGAAATAAAAAATCACTGTAGGGGCTCAAAAGCAGATTTGAGCAGGTAGGAGAAAGGATAACCAAACTTGTAGATAGGACAATGGAAATTATTGAGTTTGAGGAACAGATGAAAAGGTTGGAAGAAAAGTGATTTGAGCTTAAGGAACCCATGAAAGTCTCAGGAGAAAAGACAGAAAAGAGCAAAGAGAATATTTGGAGGAATAATGGCTGAAAACTTCTCAAACTTGAAGAAGGACATGAATGTAAATATTCAAGAAGCTCAACGAACTCCAAATGAGATACATTTAAAGAGACTCACACCAAGACACATTGTAATCAAACATTTGAGAGACAAAGACACGCGGATAATCTCAAAGTTGCAAGGGAGAAACAACTCATCGTATACAGATGAGCAGCAGATTTCACATCGTGAACTTCACCCATCGCCAGAAGGTAGTAGGCTGATGTATTTAAAGTGCTAAAAGAAACAAATCGTCAACTGAGCATCCTAAATTTGACAAACCTGTCCAAGAGCGAGGGAGAAATTAGGACATTCCGCGGTGAACAAAAGCTGAGGAAACTTGTTACCACTGAAACTGCCTTGAAAAAAAATTCTCCATGTTGGGCGATGCCCAGCAACTAGGAGCAGTGGGAGCATTTAGCCATGCGCTTGGAGGGCTGTAAAATAAGCAGCATCTCCTGAGCCCTATGGAGAGGCGGAATTGAGAGTTGAAAGTCTTAGGATGCGGCCACTCTTAGACCATTAACAATGCAAGAAAGGAGCAGGAGCAGAAAGTACCCTAACCTTCAGCTCCCTCTCTGATCTCCTGCTGTTACCTGCAAGAGACTGAACCCAACAGGCAGAGCACGCAGTGGGGAGTCTAGGTGACGTGGCTCGTAGATGTGACTTTCTAGGGCTCTGAGTAGATGTGGAGGAGAATGGCAAATAACCACACAGCTATTGGGCCAACCTTTTTATTTTTTTCAATCTGTTCTCACATGGTCCATGTAGATAGTCAGAAAATGGGGAACCAGGGTAAGTACACCTCAGGATTCTTTATACACCCGGAAAGAGGCAGGAAAGATGCTTTTCCCGAAGCTTCAGACTCCCATCTTCACACATGGCATTGGGCTCATCGTTTCTGAAATTGTCAGCCTGGAAGATGAGGATAGCCCTTTGAGCAGACTTGGGGGAAAGCATGTCCCCAGCCTCCTATCTCTGGTGTGCCTGCTGACCAAGCAGGACCACATCAAAGTCATGGCAGTGTCAACTCAAGGTGACCTGTCACAATAGTGAGGAGACACTCAATTCTTTCATAAACCAAATAGCTCATGCGTTGTACATGGGAATTTTAAGATTCTTGTTTCTTTGTGCTCTGAAAGCCAGCAGCTGAGTTGGGGGTTAGACCATCAAAGATGAGAGTTAGGTTTGCTCTAAGACCCTCTCTGTCCCTCTGTGGAAGGCAATCCTCAAGCAACTGAAAACACGGGACAGAGCATGGCCGGAGAGCATGGCTGCCCAGGCGGAAACACAGGCAAGGACCGCCTGGGGGTACTTTGATGTCCCTTGTAACTCCCTTTCTGTGACACCTTTAGAAGATACATTCTTGCTTTTTTCAAATACAAACGCTTTTGGTGACTGTGGTTTCCATGGTTTGCATGCTTCCTGTGACCTACTAAAATAGACAAGTGAGTTCTAGGATTTTACCTCTTCGGCTCTCATTAAAAACAATGATCTGGACTAAAATTCCCATAGAAAAAGGGCAGTTAGGAAAAAGCGTGCCTTCTATGTAAAAATAATACAAACTATTATCACTGTTTTTGTTGCCTGTGACAAAGTGACACAACAGGGCATACAGTCACACCGAGAAAGCTCAGAAACTGCAAATGATTTTTGCAAAGGAAGTGCCAAGTAGCGGAGGTCAGGTATGAACGTCTTCCTCATCCTCCAAGTTCACCTCCATCTCCAAGTGAACCAAGAGCGGACAAGAATATGTAATGAAAAATGGAAACAAAAATGTCATCAACAATGGTAATTTGTATCTTTATTAGACTCTAGAGGCAGCAGATTGGATGTTTTTATAACTTCAGGCCTGATAAACTTTGGGGAAATAGAGGCAAACTCAGGATCTTTAATACATCCACTTGCTGGAAAGCTCTCTCAAGTGACTTAGGGGATGTCATTTGAACCCTGTAGTAGGAAGATGATCTTGTGTCCTATAGCCTAGATGCTTTAAACTACTCTGTGACTAGACTTAGATTTAGTTTAAATGGCTCAGAGGTGGCCCGCTCTGGGAAGGAATCCTTGGCCTGGAGAGGTAAGGACAGTGGGCTGGGGCTGTTCTGGGGCATGAGGAGCTGGAATTCACTCTTACCACACCAGTATCTGCCAACACTCCTCGCACTCCCCCGCCCCAGGCGTGATGCGTAGGAGGAGGATGGGTGAGCGCCTGCAGGATGCGGTTTTATACGGGGCTTAGGGGCCTTAAATACTCCTCTCCCAACCCTGACATCGTCCACCATTTGAGTGTGGATTCTGAGGTGTCCCGGGTGTGTGTGTGGGGGGGCACAATGCTGTAGCCAATGGCAAGCAACCCACATAGCGCTCTTTCTTCAGGTACAGGTGGCATGAAAAGAAACCCACAAAGCTAGATGTGGCAGAGCTTTTAATTGGGGGACATGACTGAGTGAGCCGTGATGGGAGAGAGTGGGAGGGGCCTTAATGACGTGTCACTCGTTGGAGATGTACCCAGCTGCTGTTGGCTTTGCAGAAACCATAGCTATTTGGTGGTGGGGGGAGAACAGGTTTAGGGGAAATTCCCTTGTAATGCCACTCAGGTTCCTATAGATATCATCTAAAACAACAAAATTCTAAGAAAGATATATAGAGGTAAATCTTGAAGACCTTTGATTTGAAATGAATTCTTAGATATGACACCAAAAGCACAGGAAGAAAAAGTTAAATTAGACTCCCTCAAAATTAAAAGACCTTTTGCATCAAAAGACATTACCAACGACGTGCAAAATTGTCTTCTCCGTGCAACCAGTCCCCGGTGCCAAGAAGCTGGGCACCACTGGCCTGAAGATGATCGTGATGGTGGCGATGATGAAGGTGGTGATGGTGATGACAATGATGACACCCGTTTTATTTAATGCTGATCAGCAGTTTTGTAGTCTTTACATGGAGCGGCCACATTTAATCCTCAAAAGCACTCTATGAGCTCAGTACTATTATGACACCCAATTTTTGAAAGAGAACCCAAAGCACTAAGCAATCAGAATCTCTCCCGAGGCCAGCCCAGTGCTGAGACAGCCTGGCTCTACACCTCCGCTCTCACCGTGGCACAAACAAGTCCACGCAGGGGAGCCCCCGTACAGGGGAAGGTCAGGGCGGAGAAAAGAGCTCATTAGAAAAATGATGCATGTGTGTTTCTTCCTTTTCAAATGGACGATTTAAACATACGGAAATATTCAAAGAATAAGGACAGAATGCTTGGGTACCTACTGCCCAACGTTATTAATCTTATTTTGCCATATGCACTCTATTCTTAAGAAGCAATATTTTACAGCTACAACTGAAATGGCCTGTGTATCTTCTCCTGGTCCCATTTATCTTTCTCCATCTTTCCCTTCCGAGCGTCAACGCTGTTTTTTGTTTTTTTTTAATAATATATTTATTTATTTTTAGAGGGAAAAGGAGAAAGAGAGGGAGAGAAACATCACTGTGTGGTTGCCTCTCACTTGCGTCCCCAACTGGGGACCTGATGTGCAACCTAGTCACGTGCCCTGACTGGGAATCGAACCAGCGACACTTAGGAACACTGTTTTTAATAGATTGTTTATCATTCTCATGCATGATTTATTTATTTTTACTCTGTATGTATCTTGCTTTATGTGTTTTAAAATAAAAAGCGATATACTGCTTATATCATCGGTAACTTTATAATTTCAAGGTTTCTCTCGTTAGTATTGTTGTCTCTTTGGGGCAAACTGCTAAAAGCAGGAGTACTATATCAAAAAATATGTTTATGCATTGTAGCAAAGCCCGGTGATCAGACCGTGGTTGCAATGACCCCAGGGCAAGAGGTTTCCATCTGGTGAAATGAAACACCACTTACGTCCCACAGTTTTTCACTGCATGAATAAGCCACAATTTAGAAAAATGTCTCCTGCAGATGGATGTATTAATTGCTTTCAGTTTTTCACTATTTAAACAATGCAACAGCAAACCTCTTTAGGTGTTTTGCAGAATTTCTCTAGGCTATATGCCTAGCAATGCCATTGTGGCCATTGGGGGGAGAAGGCTAACATGCTAGGTTGGTTGAAGAAGTGAGGGATGACCTTGGGTGATAAGGTCAGGAGTTTTAGGTAGTGAAGAGGAAAAGAAGATTGTTAATCCCAAACCTGCCCTAAATGAGTTGGTGCTTTGATAAGGTAAATCTGAAGGAGGGGGGGTGTGGGTTGAGACAAGGAGATGGAGAGCAAAGGAGGTGTGGATGGCGAGGAGAATGCTAAAGAGACAATGGGTGGGACTGTGAGTGTGTCACTAACTGGGAGTGGCATTGAAGACATTAGGTTGGGGACTTTGGTTCTTATTCACTTGCCACATCAGCTTGATCAGTCTTCATAGTAGGGATGGTTAGGGCCTCACTACTCAAAGCATGGTCCCCAGACTGACATGGGCAACACCCAGGAGCTTGTTTGAAAACTGCTGATCTAGAGAAAAGGAGGTTTTCTGTAGTAGACAGGGCACTAGATATGCAGTGGAGAATGTAGAGTACTGGCCCAGTGCTGCCCCCCGTGATCTGGATGACCAAGTACAACCCATGCAGCCTTCCTGGGCAGGCAAGCAGGCTCTGGGGACAGCAGCACACATCCCGATTCCAGTCCTTCCAGGCCCACCTGGTGAGACAGCACATAAGGCCTCAGAAAACAGGAGCTCCTAGTATTACTATTTCCTCCTCTGTACAGCGATGCCATGGACCTGGCAGCCTATGCTTCTAAGAATGCTCTGAAAGGCTGCCCCGGTTGACACCGTTTGTCTAGAAGTGCTGAGCGCTCACATCTGGGGGTAACTGTGTTGATTTTCAAGGCAGAAAACTCAGTTGCAGTTTTGTCCCTTTGCTCTCTAGACCTGCCCTCCCAGCAATCAGGTATCTTCCTTGAACCTCATCTTGGAGGTCATAAAATAGGTAGACAAGTACCTGACTTTCTCCTCTCACAGAGATGTTAAGAGAACTCCCTGCTTCTCCCACAAATAAAAAAGAATGCCAGTTAAAAACTCTTTTGTAAATCCTGACATACACGTTAATTATTATTCTGCTCTTGTACTGACTAAAGGGGATATTACTTCTTGCACTAGTGATCAGAATATTCTGAATGTTCAGAATATTCTCTGCTGGGCTTGTTAAGACTGGCCTCTACCACGGGAGTTTCTGATTCTGTAGGTCTTGGGTGGAGCAGAGAATGTGCATTTCTGACAAGTTCCGAGGAGATGCTGCCGCCTGGGGACCTTGTTCCAAGAACCACGGATTTAGATGTAAACCCGGTACTAGGGAACCTCAAAGGAGAGGTGCCAGTTTAATGCAATGAATACATCCTGTTGACATGGGTCCCCTGAAAAGCACACAGGACAGATGTCAGAAAATGACTTTCTAGCCTGTCTCTGACCCTAGTTAGCTCTGTGACCCCGAGAGAGCTCCAGAGGCTTCTCGGCCTCAGTTTTCCTCTCGGAGATGGGGGGGGGGGGTGGTGGATACTTTTGAGAGACGGTCCTTCAGCTCTAACATACCCTTAGTCAAGAAATTGCCCAACTCTTAGTTTGGGTTGTTTCAATTCTCAACTGCAACGGTGTAGAGACTTATTTTTCTCAGAGCTGTTTCCCATTGACTATTTTTTCCCTTTTTTGATGGAGTAGTCAGGGAAAAGGGGGAAACTTCTAGACGTTTTTTATAAAAAAATTCAATTTCCATTCCTCTTTTTTTCTAACTAAAATTTTACCTTCCTCTTTTTGTTCCTTGGTCCCGAGCCCTGCCTTTTCTAAACGTTTCAGTTCCCCCTTCTTGTATTTTTAGACCAGCTCTCTCCATCTTTCAACAAATGTGCAAGGATACTTTTTGCATTGCTTTTTCGGGGCAAGGACCCCAGAGGAAGACCCTTTCTGGGACAGACATGACGTGGGTCCCAAAAATTCTTTCTTCGTTTCTTCAAGGCTTCTGATTTGAAGCGTTTTTATTTGTTTATTTGTTTGCTTGTTTTTAGCTTACACTCGAAGCTGGAGGGCTGGAGGGCTGGAGCTTTCCTGGGAAGTCATTCATGGGAGGAAAGGCAAAGCCATTTCATTTAGTGATGCTCAGTCAACTCTGATTAGGACTTTTCGCCTCTCTTAGTAACTTGCTTCATTTTTCATTCTTTTGTGATCTATTGAAAACTTATGGAAAAATAGAAATATATGCAGCACAATACATTATGCTCACCAGATCCCCACCCCCCCTTTCTTTTCTGAGCTCTCAGTATTAGTGCCAACTAGGTTAATAAAATAATCTCTTACTTAGCAAACATCTAAAGTTCTTTAACCCCAAGAATAGATTTAAAAGTATTGCAGACCATGAAAATATGAAAACTTTTCCTCTAAGATTAGGAAAAGATAAGGATGCCTGATTTTGCCAATTCTATTCAACATCGTACTGGAAGTGATAGCCAGAGCAATTAAGCAAGAAAAAGAAATAAAAGACATAAAAACTGGAAAGAATGAAGTAAAAGTATCTCTGTTGCAAATGAAACAATATTGGATGTAGAAAACCCTAAGGATTTCACCAAAAAAACAGTTAGAACTAATAAATGAATTCAGCAAAGCAGCAGGATACAGTTAATACACAAAATTAATTGCCTTTCTGTACAGTAAGTGAGAAAACAAAACAAAAAAATTTAAGACAATTTTATTTATACTAGCATCAAAAAGAGTAAGATACTTAGGAATAAACTTAACCAAGGAGGTGAAAGACTTGTATGCTGTAACTATAAAACACTTAAAAGAAAAAATAAATTGAAAGGCATTCTGTGTTCGTGGATTAAAAGACAATATTGTGTTAAGATGTTAATACTAACTAAAGTGGTTTACAGATTCAATTCAATCCTCATCAAAAGTTCCAATAATTTTTTTTTTTTTAGAAATAGAAAAATTCACCCTAAAATTTATATGGAATTTCAAAGGACTCTAAATAGTCAAAATAATCTTGACAGAGAACAAAATTGGAGGCCTCATATTTCCCAATTTCCAATTTATACAGAGCAACAAAAATCAAAATAATGGTTCTGGCATAAAGACAGACATATAGATCAATGGAATAGAATAGAGACCTCAGAAATAAACACTTACATGTATGGTGAAATAACTTTCAACAACGGAACTAAGGCCATTCAATACGGAAAGGACAATATTTTTAACATGGTGTTGGGAAAACTGGATATCCACATACAAAAGAATAAACTTGAACCATTACCTCATATCGCATAAGAAATTAATTCCGTGTGGATTAGAGACCTAAATGCAAGAGCTAATCCCATAAAATTCTTAGAAGAAGAACAGATAGGAGGAAAACTTTATGACTGGATTCGGGCATTGACTTTTTGGATCTGACACCAAGGCAAAGGCAACAAAAGAAAAAACAAAAAAGACAAATTGGACTTCAGAATTAAAATTTTGTCCACCAAAGGAGACTATCAACAAAATGAAAAGGCAATCCACTGAACGGAAAAAATTATAAATCATATATCTGATAAGGAATCAGTATCAAAAATATATAATGAACTCCTACAACTCAGCAACAAAAAAACCAAACAATCTGATTTAAAAATGGGCAAAGGACTTGAATAAATATATTTTTAAAAAATAAATAAATAAAAAGAAAGAAAGAAGGTGACCAGTAAGCCCATGAAAAGCTCTTCTACATCACCAGGCACTAGGGAAATACAAATCAAAATGCAGATACCACCCTACCACCCATTTGAATGATGTTATAAATTAAGAAAAAAAAAAACCCCACCAAAATAACAAGTGTTGATGAAAATTTGAAGAAATTGGAGCCCTTTGCTTTGCTGATGGGAATGTAAAATGCTGTAGCTGTTGTGGAAAACAGTATGAAGCTTCCTCAAAAAGTTCAGCAGAAATTACCGTGTGAGCCAGCAAGTTCATTTCAAGAATTGAAAGCAGGACAAACCCCAACAGATGCTCGTACATTCGTGTTTGTAGCAGCATTACGAACAACAGCCAAAGGTAGAAGCGACCCAAGTGCTCATCAGCAGGTGAACGAATAAGCAAAATGTGATCTCTCCGTACAATGGGATATTATTCAGCCTTAAAAAGGAAGCAAATTCTCTTTCTAAAAACATCTCTTTCCTTTCCTTTTTTTATTTTTAAGAATTGTTATTTTATTACAGTTGTCCCATTTTCCCCCCATTGCTCTCCTCTACCCAACCCACCTGCCCCGTGTCAGGCAGCCTTGCCCTTGAGAAACCACCCAGAGAACAGTCTAGGGTTTTACACCAGGGTTATTGAAGGAAGGGAGGGAAAGGGGTAGAGGTTAAGAGGAAACTCCTGGACCAATTCAAGGGCTTGTAGGAGCAAGGGAAGTGGGGGGGGGGGAGGAAGGGGGAGTGGAGACTCCCGGCCATCCACGTGGGCCCGTGGGAATTGCCTGCCTGTGCGCCTGCAGGTGCCGTCTCCACACCTTTCCAAACGTGCATTTCGGTGAGGGTGAGTTTACTCATCAACACGTTCGGCAGGTTAATTTTCGTACGGTTCATTTGTATACGTCAGAAGTCTGGGCGGGCAGTGCAGCTGCTGCCATGTTCTGACACCCCCTCTCCCACAGTGAACCCCCATCCTGTTGTCCACGTCCATGGGTCAATTATACTAATTCAGGAAGGAAATTCTGATACAGGCTGCAGCATGGATGACCTTTGAAGACACGCTAAGCAAAACGAGCCAATAACACAGGACAAATATGTGATTCCACTTATATGAGGTTCCTAGAGCAGTCAAATTTATAGGTAGAGGAAGTAGCATAATAGTCGCCAAAGGCCGGGGGGAAGGGGAATGGGGGTTCTTGTTTCATGGGGACAGAGTTTCAGTCGACTAAGATAAAAAAGTTCTGGAGGTAAATGGTGGTGCTGGTTGCACAATAATGTGAAGGTCCTTGATGTCACTGAACTGTACACTTAAAAATGGTCAAAATGATAAATTTATGTTATGTATATTTACCACAATAAAAAAGTCTTTTGGACTGAATTTCATCACGTCATGGGCTTGTAGAGCTGGGAGGGATCTGTCTGGTTATGAGGGTAACCCGCCCACGTCACAGTTGAAGAGACGGACGGAGGCCCTGAGACACGGCGTGACTCTATCAAGTCTGCGTGGCCACCAGAGGCACAGCCAAGTCGTGTCTGTCTTCTTTCTATTGCACTTCACTAACCGCCCATGTAGCATCTCCAACTAGCCACCTTGCCCGTGACTCTGCTGACCCATCTTATCACACATGCCCTCCAAACCTTCCAGGCTGCTCATCTGAGATGAAAGTTCAGACGCGTATTCCCCTGATTAATATCTCCCATGCCACAGCCCTGTGCCCAATGATGAGTTAAGGTCAAATTCCCTAGTGTGGCACAGTAGATCTTCTGAGGTCTGACCCTCTGCCTGCCCACCCTCTCCTCCTGCTGCTGCCCCCCCATCAGCCCCAGCAAACTCATTCTGGTTCTCTGAAGGTATCACCCAGCTTCACCCAGTGTCTCCTGCCTGGGTGCCTTTCCTCCTCTCAGCTACCTACAAGACTCCATTTCCAGCATGCTCTCCTCCAGGCAGGCTCCGGGATGCTCTGTCCAAGATCAGCCTGACCCATGGCAACAAGGTACTAAGTGACACTCTTCCCTCCTCCCACTGTCATTGCCTTTGTAGCCTGTACTGCTGGACCATGAGTGGCCAGAGGACAGGGCTCAAGTCTCTGATCCTGTTAACAAGCAGTGATCAGTTATGGCTGTGTCCTGGCCCCAGTCGGGGAACTTTACAAGGGTACAGATGCTCAGGCCTCTCCCTAGACCTGCTGCATCAGATTCCAGCAGCAAGGTACATGGCACATTTGGGCATTTGGGGGGACAGTGAATGACTGACTTCATGGATTGGTAGATTTAATAGGAAAATGGGACCCTAAAATGAAACAGGTTGGCACGACGGGAGGACCTGGTCCAAGGAGTGCCACATGAAAGGAACATCCGGGTGAGTCTGGTGCCGTATGTAACGTGAACTGGGAGGAGGAGAGGCTGTGGGCAGAGGGATGAGCGAGGATTTTAAGACTTGTTTCATTTTTGTGTTTCTGGTGCCGAATGCGGTGCCTGGTACAAAACAGATGCTCAGGAAGTGAATGAGTGAAATCAATGAATTAGAGTCACGACAACAGAAATGGAGCAGAAACCTTGTCCTGGATTTAATGTCAACTGCAGGCAGTGAGCTCACGAGTCGGTGCAAACTTTTCTTTAGCATCTTTTTAGAATTTTGACACTTTTTCCTCTAACATTTAAGGCCATGCTCGTTACACTCTGGCTCTGCGGTGCTGACAGGAATGGAATACACACACAGACACACACAGACACACACACACTCTCACCCTCAAGTGTGAATAGTGATTGCAGCTGAGCTCAGCACATTTCTGCTTCACTTCCCGTGCTTCTCTGAGTCAGCTCCAGGGGGGAGGAGTCATGCCTTTTCCTGGACACATGTACATTTTCTGTAGGTCAAAGTGGAAGCTGGAGATTCAAGGTTAGGGGTGTCGACACCAATGCTTCTCAATCTTCAACGTGCACATGAATCTGTTAGAAAGCTGACTCTGTTTCAGCGCGTCTAGGAAGGGCCCTAGGTTGATGCTGAAGGTGCAGAAATGGATCACTTCCTCTGGCTTTGATGTTACGGTCCAGAACTACATGGCCAAAATCAGGATTGCAAGAAAAGTTTGTCGGGTAGACTCAGCTGTCTACAGCTGCAATTACTCTTGAAAATAGCTCAATATTAAGGTCATGCACCAGAAATAGAATGTGTTCAAATCTCTTTGCATTTTTTAACCAAGTATAATTAAATCAGAAGAGGAAATTGTGATCTTCCAACCTCAGGAATGAGGAACCGGTATATATTATACTTTCAATACAGCATTACTACCAAGCATTGGGACAATTGTCATTTTCAAAAAAGAATGAACCCATTGCACGTGTGAATACCAAGGACACTTGTTTCGTGCACTCTTTCTTTTTCCCATTCCTAATTTTCCCTTGGCCCTATCTGTACAAAACCCACAAGAATTTCCTCTGTCTTCTCCCACACAAAACTCCTCTTTCCCCTCTTGCTTTTTCCCTAAAATAGTTCACAAAATTATTCAGTGTTTCGGTGATGGGTCAGCAAGTGCTGAGGATTGAGGGAGGTGCTTTGAGGAGAGAAATGTTGATGCTACCTGTCCTTAAGAAGGGTGCTTTCTGATGAAGGAGGCAAGATTCAACAGACACGGAAGAGCAGCCAAAATGGCACATTGTTTATTTTCTAGAAATGAAGTCCCAGTTTATGCCTGGGTTGAATTGTATTTTATTTATGTCCATGAATTACATTGATCTATTGTTTTCTTGTACTGTCTTTGTATGATTTTGGTATAAGAGTATGATAGAATGAGTTGGGAAGTATTCCCTCCTCTTCAATTTTATGGAAGAGTTTAAGAACTGGTATTATTTTTCCTTCAAATGTCTAGTAGAATTGAAGCCATCCAGGTCTACAGTTTTCTTTGTAGAAAGATTTTTTCCCCTACAATTTAAATTTCTTTATTAGCTATAAGGATATTCAGTTTATTTCTTTTGGGGTAAACTTAGGTTATTTACATCTTTCAAGTATTTTTTTTTGACCTAGTTTAACTTGCAAATGAAAACAAACTTTAAATGCAAATAAATTTTAAGGACAGCTGCACTACTTTATAATCTACCACTGAGCATGTGATTTTCCTTGAATCGCAATTTTTCTCCCTAAGATTACCATCCCTGTTGTTAAAGGGACTGCATTAAGTCCATTTTTACTTTATCCTGTTCATTGGCATAAACACAAGAGCAGCAAATGATTACATATGATCTTTAAGTCTGCTTTGCTGGAACTTATGCAAGGAACACTTAGGGTGACCTTCAGTCTGCCCTTCAGGGCACAGAAGCTGAACCACATACCTGCCATTCAGCCTTCTCTGTAAACACCTGCTTTTCCAAGTCCTTCAGGTTTTCCATTGTGCCTTAAGGTGCCTTATAGCCATCTTTCAGGAAAGCAACCTACATTCCTTCCCTGGAAAGATTGCCATGGACCGCACCACCAACCAAGGTACCAGGCCTTTTTTCTCGTGGGTTTTTATTACCTTTGAAAGTCAACCCCAGTTCCTCGGGGCTTTTTGGTAACAACCAGAGCCCAAGCATGTCTCCTTTAGGCATGACATTCCAGTCAAAGTCTTGGTTAATAAAACCTCTATCGACAACTGGTCTTATTAGTTTTATGCACAGAACCTATGTCATTACTTCTTTAAAATGCCAAACTCTGGAGGGATCAGATAGGGAGAAAAATATACAGTGTGAAGGAAAATCCTTGTCCTAATATTCATTAAAAATTGTATTTCCATACTTTACATTTTCTTTTGTTCACTTTCCTACATGTGAAGGTTTTTTTTTGGTGGGGGGAATGGGGCAGAGTTTGCTGGCTCATTTATTTATTTATTTTGCTTTCTTTTCTTTTCTCCCCACTAAAAATTTTTTGTGTTTGTTTTTCTATTATAATTGTCCCACTTTTTCTCCATTGCTTCCCCCCCACTCTGCCCACCCCTTCTCCCACAGTCAGTCCCCACCCTGTTGTCCACGTCCATGGGTCATTTATACCTGTTCTTTGACTAGATCCTTCCCCTTCTTAACCCTCTTCTTCCCCTCCCCCATCCCCCCCTTGTCACTGTTAGTCTGCTCCTTGTTTACATGCCTCTGGTTCAGTTTTGCTCCTTTGTTTGTGTTGTTCACTAGTTTCCTGTATCCGGTGATATCATATGGTATTTGCATTTCGTTTCCTGGCTTATTTCACTAAGCATAGTTCTCTCTAGTTCCATCTGTGTTGTCACAAATGGTAGGCGTTCCTTCTTTCTTTCTGCTACGTGGTACTCCATTGCATAAACGTATCACAGTTTTTTAGATCCACTCATCTACAGATGGGCACCTAGGCTGTTTCCAGCACTTGGCTATTGTAAACAGCGCTGCTATGAACATAGGGGTGCATAGGTTCTTTTGAATTGGTGTTTCAGGATTCTTTGGGTATAATCCTAGCAATGGAATTACTGGTTCAAAAGGCAGTTCTGTTTTAGTTTTCTGAGGCAATTCCATACTGTTTTCCACAGTGGTTCCATGAGTCTGCATTCCCACCAGCAGTGCACCAGGGTTCCCTTTTCTCCGCATCCTCTCCAGGACATGTTTGTTAATTTGTTGGTGATGGCCATTCTGACCAGTGTGAGGTGGTATCTCATTGTGGTGACTAGTGATGTTGAGCATCCTTTCATGTGCCTATGGATCCTCTGTATGTCCTCTTTGGAGAAGTGTTTGTTCAGGTCCTTTGTACATTTCTTAGTTGGGTTGTCTGTCTTGGTGTCGAAGTATATAAGTTCTTTATATATATTTTGGAGATCAATCCCTTGTCTGTGGTATCATTGGCAAATACATTTTCCCATATGGTTGGTTCCCTTTTCATACTGGTGTTGTTTTCTTTTGCTGAGCGGAAACTCTTTAGTTTGATGTAATCCCATTTGTTTATTCTTTCCTTTATTTCCCTCAAATAATTTGCTTTATCTAAGATGTCTAATTTATTGATATAAAATTGTTCATAGGATTTCCATACTATCTGTAGAATCTGTAGTGATGTTTCCTCTCTCATTCTTGGTATTGGTAATTTATGTCTTCTCTTTTTCTTGATTGGCCTGGCTAGAGTTTTCTTAGTTTTTAAAAATTTTCTCACAGAACAAGATTTTCCTTGACCTTTATATTTTTGTTTGTTTATTGCACTGACTTATGCTTTAATCTTTATTATTTTCTCTCTTCTGCTTACTTTGGGTTTAGTTTGTCCAAAGTTTTCTAGTTTTTTAAGGTGTAGACTAAGATCATTGATTTGAGACATTTTTTTCTTTTCAAATATAGAAATTTAGTGTTATCCTCATTTGGAATTTTTGAGGTATAGTTTTTATGCATTTAAAAATAAGACTTTATATTTACTTTTATTAAATTTTATCTCTTAGTTTTAAGTAGTTATTTTAGGCTGTCAAGATGTTTCTGAAATCTGATTCTGTTACTTAACTCATTAGCTGTTGCTCTCAATGTTGCGTCAATTCACATTCCAATAAGGCATAGCTTCAGTGTCCTTATTCAGATAACGGATAAATCATTGACTAGAAAAGAGTTCAATGTGATGCATTTTAGCTTTCCCCTAATATGAATCCATTAATCAATTATTGTTAGACACCATTGTGGAACCAGTCTTGTTTCTCTTTCACTAAATATCCCATAGATCTCCACTGCATCCAATCCAGTCCATGCCAATCCAACCCAATTACATTTATTTCTCATTCGTTGAGTGCCAAGTGCCAAGATCTATATTAGGCAGCAGAGAGTGGGCCACGTTTCTGTTTTCAATGAGCTTCATCAGATATTTGTGGATTTACCGATTAAATAACTTCGTTAAAAAGAAAAATGGGCATCAATTGTTATGAGTGGATTTGTGTCCTCCTATGGCGGAAGACTTGGTGGCTCTGTCAGGGGAGTGGGGTGGCATGAGGCCAGGGGATGAAGCAAGAACAAAACTAGGGGTGGGCAAAGGAGGTGGAACTGAGAAGCTGTTGCTTAAGCAACAAGAAGGGGGATTAACCAGAAGTTCCTAAGCATGGTAAACTAACTGCAGGGAAATTTAGGTCAGAGATGGTGGGTGGAAAGAAAAGAGTGATATTCAAGAAGTTCATGAACTTTGTGCACTGAGTTTACCAGAGCTGGTGGGCATTTGTTCATAATCCCCCTCCACTCTCTACCCCATCCCTCCGTCCTTATCAGATCTGGGGCCCCCCTTACCACTTCCCCTTGGCAGGGCTGATCTCTCATGATTATGCCTTTTAATTTTCATCAACTAGCATTTCATTATTACGCCCAGCATTTGTGAAGGTTCAGTGCCAATTTCACTAAGCTAATACTCCAGAATTTCTCTTTTTTATACAACTGAAGCGAGGACACTTCCTCAATTCCAGTCCTATTCTCTAAATACTATGGACAACAATTTTCCAGTCACACCTGTACATTCTTTGAGTTTGAAGAGTAAATCTCTTTTGGAAAAAAAATGTGTGCTTTCAATATAATTTCATCTTTCTTGGGCTTTAATTGCTTTTATCAAAAAGTTTGTTTCTTTCATTTTAAAGATGATACATACTCATTTTGGAAAAATTGATTAATATATGGAGGGGAGGGGAAATCTATTGGTCTACCATCACAAGTCTATTTGCACTGTAGAGATTTAGTTGTATTTCTTTTCAGTATTTGTCTCTTCACACATTTATTACTAAATACCCTCAGTCACATGGGCATTGTACCAGTTCCTGGAATTGGTGTGGTAAACAAAACAGCCATGGCTCTTATATTCTAGCTGTGGAAGAAGGACATAAAAATAAACAAAGAGAAACTTCCAGAAAGATAAAGTAGTATTTTTTTATTCCTCCCACTAGTGTGACTAAAACCCCTGATCACCATGTGTAAAAGAAACACAAAAAATCTATAGAAGGTGGAGAAGAGGCAAACCAGCTAGAGACCTCGGGAGCCGAGGAGAACAGGGTAGTGAGTTCCTGGAGTTTCTTTGTGCCTCAGATACCCCAGACTGGGTGCTGGAGAAGCCAGAAATCTGGAAATGACAACAGGCGCAGACAACAACTCGCTCCAGCAAAAGCCTGTTCTTCCTGTCGGAGACGAGAGGGACAGAAAACTCTCAGACATGAAATGCTCGGCCCCAGTCAAACAGCTCAGGGAGAATTGTGGCGCCAGCCCATCCAGGCTACCGAAGTGGGAAGCACAGAGTCTCGCCCTCGATGCCCTGTGGCAGACAGCCCACATTGCCCCCTCCCCGCATGGTGGTAAGGTATTCGAGAAGGCCAGGTACAGAGCCAGAACTGTCACCACACCAGGTGGCCGTGAGGTTTGTCCCTGCCTCCCTGTGATGTCAGCAGAGACAACGCGAGGAGCCTGGGCTTCAATTGCCACTGGCAGTAAAACATTATGCCCCTCACTGCCCCCTGGGGTGGGGTCGGAGGAAAGTGAGTGGTAAAGGAGTACTTTCAGTGCCGTCTATCAAAACAAGGCTCGGTGGCAAGGCGGCATCAGTGGCAGCCGCAGCGGGAACCGTAGCGGGGCACTCCCATTCCTCCTGCCCAGAATGGTATTGGCAGAAACCCGGCGAGCACTCCCACTTTCACGCTGCTCCACCTTGGACGTCAATGGAGACCAAGTGGAAAATCTGGACTTCTCCCCCCACCTGGATTTAACACGGCAGACCAGCTAAAACAGAGTGTTTAAATAAAACCCAGGGCTTTATATCATGCTACTCAAAATGTCCAGGTTTCAGTAGAAAGTCACTTGTCATATGAAGAACCAGTAAAATTGTTACAGAGCGGGGTCCCCGAGGAGATGGGACGGGCTTTTACCTTAGAATGGTGACAAAAAGCTTATTGGGCCTGCATCACAGGCCATGGTCAGGCATTTAAAAATAAGGCCGCAGCCATTAATGGAAGGAGAGAACCATGTGGTTTTGAAAGGGAAAAGGAGAAGGTCATGAGATTTACAAGGTGGCTGCGAATTCCACGCTGTTTGCAAGGAGGTAGAAGGGGGAGAACCATGTGGTTCTGGATTAAGAGCTGGGGAACACCTTGACGCAGGCAAAACCTCCTCAGTCACGCACAAATGATTGGGAGCTGCCGGTAAAGCTGAACTGTGTCTGGGAAGTAGAGAACCGGCATCTCTGAATTTCCTATTCTAAAACTGGCCTGGTTTGGCAAGAGGGGAGGTAGGACTATATGTGTTTGTGGGTGTTTTAAAGAAAGTAAGACTTAATGGCAGAAATCTGCCATTAATCTAAACCTGTATAACCTTTAAATAAATATTCCTTTTCTTTTCACCAAATTCTGGTATTGAGAGTTATGCTTTTGGTGGTGGGCAGTCAGGTCCCTCATGATTGAACAGCCCGAGGGTTCTGTTTCAAAACCTTAAAATGAATGAAGACAATCAATAGCTTCTAACCAAGATGACAGAGATGTTACAATTGCAAATATTTTAAAGCAGCCATCATATAAAGGCTTTAATGAGCAATTATAAGCACACTTGAAGCATATAAGTGAACTGAATATCTCAGCAAAGAGAGTCTCAGCAAAGAAATAGAAAATATAAAGAAGAACCGCATGAAAATTACAGAACTGAAAAATACAGAAACAAAGCAATTGCTGGATGGGCTCAGCCATGGAATGCACAGAGAAAAAAATCAGTGAGCTTGAAGAATAAAAATGGAAATGACCTATACTTAGCAGCAGAGAGAGAAAAAAAAAGAAAAAAAACAGAAAAAAAAAGAACCTCTGGGTTTATAACAAAAAAAATGTAACATTCATGCTATCAGAGTCCTGGGAGGAAAGGAGAAAGAGAATAAGACTAAAAAATTACTCCATAATAGGTAGAAGCTTTATAAACTTGGCAAAAGACATAAACCTACAGATTAAAGAAGATGATAAAATTCCAATAAAGATAAACTCGAAGAACTCCACACCAAGACACATTATTGTCACGCTTCTGAAAACTAAAGACACATCACCTATTGGAGACAAACAGGTAGAACGACAGTGAATTTCTTATCGGAAACCACAAAGACTCAAAGTTAGTAGCACAGCCTTTTCAAATGCTGACAGAAAGAACCAGTAATCCAGAATCCTGTATCCAGTGAAAATATTCTTCAGAGTGAAGGGAAAATCAAGGTATTATCAGATAAAAGAGAATTTGTCACCAGAAGAGAACGGTTAAAGGCCATTCTCTAAACAAACAAACAAGAAGATAAAATAAGAAATCTGAGAACAGTAGGAAAGAGGGCAAGAACAATAGAAAGAGTAAGAATAAGGGTAAGAACAACACATTTTCTCTTCTAACTTGAGTTTCCTCGGTAATCTTTGCTGCTTGAAGCAGAAACTGTGACACTGTTTGATGTGGTTGAAAATAAATGCAGAGGAAATAGTTAATATTGTTAAAATGTCAATGGGGAAAGATAAAGAGAAGTAAAAGGAGGTAAGGTGTCCACATGCCATGTGAACTGGTGAAAGGTCAACACAGTTATGTCACTACAGAACGACATTTCGGGCAATGCCAGGTGGTGGTCCCAGAAGATTACAAGGGGGCTGAAAAACCCCTAGCCCCTCGCGGCATCCCAGCCATCCTGAAGTCATAAGGCCATGCGTTACTCACATGTTCGTGGTGGGGCTGGTGTCAACGAACCTTCTGTCTCGTCCGTACAGTCTGTACAGCGCATGATACTTGGTCGTGATAGCAAATGGACTGGTTGCCAAGCTGCATATTTGCTAGGCTGTACCTTTAAATGTTATTTGAGAGTGTACTTTCCACCCACAAGGAAGGAGTGCTGTAAAGCAGGGGGCCATGCTGTGAAGGCCCCAGCCTCCCGCGTCTCATACATGTCCCCCGCATGCCCTGCTCATGTCACTCTCCCCTGTGTTTGATTTAGTCTGGTTCGGTTCCCCATGGCCCCGACGCGCACAAACCCCATTGCGCCTGTTGCCGGGAAGAGGCCTGGGAAGAAAATGAAAAGCGATGAAGAACTATGAGCTTGGAAAATCGGTCATGGCTACTGCTCACCAGTCAGGCAACCAGCTTAGAAGGGTTGAAAATGCAGACTGGGTTCTCAGACCACAGTGGAATCAAAAGAGAAGATCATTATATAAACAGGAACATTTTTTAAAAATTGGAAATTAAGTGCTAAGCAATATACTATTAAGTCCATGCATCAAGGGAAATAAAAAATACACTGAACTAAATGAAAAAGACAATACATATCAGAGTCTCTGAGCACCGTCAGAGCAGTGCCGAGAGAGAATTGTGTAGCCCTGACTGCTTACATTAGAAAAGAGGAAGATCTCGTATCAATGACCTAAGTTCCTGCCGCAGGAAGCTAAAGAAAGAAAATAGCTAAAGAAACCCAAGGGAAGAAGACATGAGAAAAGAATAAAAAAATAAGAGCAGAAATCAATGGAACTGAAAAGAGGGGGGAAAAAAATCATTGAAAGAAAAGCTGTTCTTCTAAAAGATCAACAGCATTGTCTAGTGGGACCAACAAAGAGGAAAAGTAGCTCAGACAATTCTACAAACATAAATTTCGCAACGTAGATGGAATGGACTGATTCCTTCAAAAGTACAAACTACTACGACTCACCCAGTCCGGGGGCGGGGGAGGGGGCAAAAGGAGGTTTTCAGTTGTAAGTTTAATATGCTGATGCATCAAAATGAGCATATAGGGAAGTTTGGGATTATTCTCTGGTCAGCTTTACTGTTTTACTTGTTTCTTGGGTGTGTCTGGCCTGAATGGGGCTTTGTTATTTGTCCCCTTGACTTCATCTGTCCTTGGGTTTCACTGGCACAAGTGGCATTACTTGGGTGTCTTCTCTCCCACACCAGGGTGAGTACAGCTACCTATTCTCTGGTTAGGGAGGAGAGGTGTGAACCATGAGCTCTCCTGTCCTTGGCCTCGATTGGGGCAGACAGGGCCCTGGGACTCCCTGGCTGGCTGTAAGTTGTTCCTTGTTTAAGTTTCTTCTCTCTGTTCCCCCATTTCCCTTGCCCAGGACATTTCCCAGCTTCTTACTGTCCTGTCACAATCAAATAAAAAACAAAAACAAAAAAAACAGCTGTAAACATGAAAACTGATGAAATATCTCGATACATTTAGCTGCTGAGGGGAGAAAACTTTATTGTTGAAAATGTAAAAACAAAACCAAAATAAACCACAAGGCAGTAATGACTAGATGGTCGGAAAATAATAGTCGATGGGTAAGGTGCGCAAAAACCCAGGTTGTGTTTAGGAGGAAAACATAAATAGTAAATAATGTCAGAATCTGCTAGAGAAATATGTTTTTAACTATGCATGCTAAAAAACAGAGTAACTGCAAAGAGAATTGACAGCAATTTATAGCTTCCAAAATAGTGGCTGGGCGGATGGGTGGGTGGGGGCACTAAAGACAGGGGAAGAGATTTAAGAAAGAAAAAAGATGGTCAATAGAAAATACAGGATGGCTAAAGTAAGTCTGATTGTATTAATAATCACAGAAAAGGTAAAATATAAATGATTAATATGATTTGTTAAAAGTCAAATTACCGCCCGCTGCTTACACAAGAACTTCTATAAGAAAGCTGCAGAGATTGAAAATTAGGTGGTAAAAATTAAAGCAAAATGTATACAGCCATACAAGATCTTGCAACAGTTGAAATTACATTTGAGGAATCTAATAGTCTTCTTTATCTTTCATGAACAAATATAATATTGACATGTCTCATCATATCAAAATACTAAGGAATACCAAAGGCAATCAAATGTTTTATATTAAGTTTAAAAAATGATGCAGCTCTACTTTACCGATCACACATACATTGTTAGGACCGTCACCCTACAGCTGGTTTTGATGCCACTAAAAAGGCACATTGGCCACAAATGGATAGAAGTGACCAATGCAAAGCAGAGAGCAGGTGCTGCTGCCTGGGGCGTGTGTCAGGAGCCCAACCGAGTCTCCCTGGCCCCGACCTCTGCCAGAGGCCTTGGCCTCGCTCATGCCATGGGCGTCTGGACCATGAACAGACTCCTTCTACAGTGTCCCTGAGGGGCAGCCGTGAGCTCTGCAGCTGGCTGGTGGTGTGAGCGGCCATCAGGCGGTGACTTCATGGCTGCGTAGCCTGTCAGCATAGACAAAGGGCAGGATGTAAGCCACGTGGTTGCTGCCAGTGGAGACTACCAGGTGGGCTCCCTGAGTGAGGGGCTGCCCTCTAGGAAGCTCATGAGGTTGCTCAGGATAAGGCCCTGCCCAGCTGTCCCGACGGCTGAGCAAACCAATATGTTACAGCACACACGAGCCCCTTCTTGACTCACCTGCTGAGAAGTTCTAAAACCAAGACACAGAGGGAATGTTGATAAAATCTGACCATGTCCAAGTTCATAATAGGGTTATTAGCAAATAGGAAAGACGCGGTATCACACAACCCACATTCTCTGACCGTAATTTATCAGATTACAGATGATTTTTATATACATTAGAAAAAACAAAAAAGTGTTTGAAACTGAAAAATAGATTGCTGAATGCCTGAGTTAAAAATGAAAGCAGAACAGGAATTATGAAGCAATTCGATCTGAATGAAAACAAAATAATAAGTCCAACATCCATAGTCCACATTCTGAAATCCAAAAGACTCTGAAAAGGAAAACTTTTGTTCATAACTCATTGGTGGCAAAATCGGACAAGAGGCTGCTTATAGTCTTAATTATTCCCCGCTAGCCCGATGGATGAAGGAAAAGTAAAGAAAAGGCACAAATAAGCAGCAACAGCAGCATCAGCAGCAAAAGACATAACTAAATCCTACAGAGGATAACCGCACATTTGGAACTTTGAATAAAATGGACAATTTTCTAGAAAATCACACGTTGCCAGAATTGACTCATGAAAAATAGAAAAGCAGAATAAAGTTTTTAAGAAACTAAATTATTAAAATATCCTCTCCCCGCCAGCAGGTTTCCAGAATAAGAACTACAAATAGCCAATGAACATGAAATATGTTCAATTTTCATCGCATTCAGGAAAATGTAAACTGAAACAGCATCGGGCTAATGTTTCCCGCGCATCCAGTTAGTAACAATGAAAAAGCCAGGCAACCCAAACGTAGCCCAGGAGGCGGGGAGGGACATAAACCGGCAAACTGATTTATTCACAGAGCAGTTTGGCAACATCTAGAAAACGCATAGGTGCTCTGAGTTAGCAGTTCCACTTTTAGGTGCCCATGGGGCCTGGAGAAATTTCAACACTTAGGTACAAAGGAACAGCAAGGCGGCCAGAGGTGGGGGAGCAGAGGAAATGGGGTCACCCACAGTGGGGAGGTAGAGGGGAACCTCATCCCGTGGGGCCTGGCAGGCCTCGGCAGGGCTTTGCCCTTTACTGGGCACGCCCACTGGGCAGCTATTGGAGGGCTCTGGGTAGGGAAGGGACAGATGTTCTATCATGATTGCTCTGGCAGCAGCACTGTTAGGGCAGATAGAAGCAGTAAAACAAGGTCGGCAAAACCCCACCCATGACAGGGACTCAGCAGGGACAGCAGCAGGGAGGTGGGGATGCGTGCTCAGATCCTGGAGGGAGCCTGTGGCCACGTGACTGATGCTAAACACGCACACAGCACGGTCCTCGATCCCACCCACGGTCCCGCTATGGGGGTTAGACATTTTCCAAAAGCAATCACGTCCGCTCCCTTTAGTTTGTCCCTGTTGCAAGCCAGATTCTTCTCGGCCAAGCAGCATGTCTCTCCTGTTCCTGTGGAAGCGAAGAGGCCACGGCTCCTTCTGTTGATGTCACGATGACCCCGTGAAGTGCTGATCTTGGGAAGGACTATTCTAAGAGGAAAGCGCTGTGACCATTTCAGGCCACATCAGGCATGAAGGTCTCATAAAAAGGAGTCAGAAAAGCAAATCCCTAAACACAGCATCATCAGAATCCCTAAGATCTTGAGGAAAGTACTTGCAGAAACAGACGAAATGAAACTGAAGAATAATAACACGAAGGGGAGTTATGACTGGCCCCAGAGGCAGAGCAGGTCTGCCCTGCGGTAGGCGCCTCTTCATAAGGGTGGGGGGCGGTCTTCTCACTCACGCTGTTCCTGCTTTGCTCTGTCCAGGCACCAGGCCATTGGCTCTAAACGCCTGGTCAGAGCTCCTGAGTTTAGGACTCTCTAGAGAAAATAAAGGAGCTATTTGAAAAAAAGCCCAGGTCATTCTTTGAAACGTGTGGGTTGCCAAACAGTTATTTTGAATGCACGTACATCCCATGGCCACTCTCAAAGGGCAACCCACCTGCACGATCCTGTCATTTGGCCTCGTGAGGTTAGGAGCAGGCTCCACCAGCACACCAAGTGCTTTCAGCTGTCACCTGTCCCGTAGGCAGGAGCAGCGCCCTTGTTTAAGGCACAAATGCACAGCTGTCCTTACCCACCTCGCGACCAATGCAGTAAATCTCAGAGCTAAGAGCCAGCAAAGATGTCTTTGTTTTGGTTCAGCCTGGTTCCTCTTTTTTAAAGTCCTTGTTAATTATTTTTTTCTTTTCTTTCTTTTCTTTTCTTTTTTTTTTGCCTGTTCACCTCTTTCTGCATCCCACACAGACCACATCCATCCACCCGGTTCAGGCTGGACTTGCCACTTCCCTTTCCTGAGACCGGCACGTTAACTGCTAAGAGCATCTTTTTTTTTTGGTAGTTTCACAAGGTTCAGACTCTCAAGTACATAATTTTCCCAACTCTCTGTGCGGCGTTTCAGCCATTTCCCCCTGTTGGCTCCTTCACAGATCCATTTAAACATCAGACCTTGGGAGCTGTGGTTTGGTTTTGCAGTGGCTCTATAAAATGTCTCACCTTTGTCCTCTCCTGCTCCTCCTTCCCCTTCTTATTAAAACCTTCTGCATATTCATTCTAATTGTACGGCAGCAGTGGGGTTAGCCGTGCCTGCTTTGTGGCACATGAACAGCTCTTACTAATGATGGCGGAATTTGAAGCTTGACAGTGAATGTCAGGTTTGATGATTTTGACGGGAGATTCCACAAAAAGACACTGTAGACACAGCCCTTATGCTACCTAACTCCACTGGCTGGTTCTGAGTTGGTCTCAATTTTTCACACAGCTCCCACCTGGCTTCATTTTGCTCTCCTTTTTCACTTACGTTTCTACCTGCCCTAGAAAAGTTCCACTTTTTATCATGATAGCCTGAAGCCAGGAGCCCTCAGCTTTAGTTCTGACTCTTTCAATGAATGGGAGACACGGGTCAGGGCTTGCTAGCCCTTCAGGGCCTCCGTTTCCCCCAAAGTAAAGATGGAGGAAAGGGCTGTATTCTAGCTCTAACAAACAGTCTGTGAAACTGGGAAGTTGTCTCTTGCTGTGAACACTGCGTTAAAGAAAAAAAAGTAGGTGGGTACCACCATGCTGCATGTCTTTTCTTCTGCTGTCTCTTTTGCCTGTTTCATTGTGACTTTACGGAAGTGGAGGAAAGGCAGACAAGGTCACGGAAATGATCATCTTTCTCATTAACTGTCTCTGAGCCCTCCCTGAGGGTGGTTCTCCAGTTTGTCCTGGCTAACGCAGATTGGCAAGCCCTCCCAGAGAGTCTCTGGCTCAGTAGGTCTGGGCAGGTGAGGGTGGGTGGGGTTGAGTGGGGCCCCAAGTGGCTTTTGTATCAACGTGTTGCCAATACTGCTGGCCTGAGGACCTTGCTTGGAGATCCATGGCTCCCTGGGACCCGGCTCAAAGCTTGTATTCTATACTCTCACCTTGATCTCTTTCCCACGTGCCTGGATGGCCTTCCAAGCATAGGAGACCCCCATTGACTCAGCACTTCACCTCCCTCCCAGGGAGGTGAATTAATTAATCAGCCTAGGTCTGGGCACCTGACTCTAGCTGGGCCAATGAGCTGCTTCCAGAGGAACCTGGAGTTGAAACTAGGAGATTGCAGCCTCTGGGTCTGGCTGCTGTCTCTATGGCGACAACTCTGGGCTTGTGGAAGTAGAAACAAAGGAAGGTCATTTGCAGCCACAGGAAGAGAAAGGCAGAGGGTAAGAGAGGAGAGATGAGCGGAGGAGAGCAGAGACTCCCTCCCCACCCCTGGGATCCATCTCTGTCGGCCACCCATTTTTCCAGGCCCTGCCGCACCCGTCCTCAGATTTTCTGAAGAGCCTTTGTACCCTTAAAATAAATTCCTGTGTTGGCTTAAGCCAGCAGTTTTCACGTTTTAATGGCCCTCAGCTTCCCCTGGAGGGCTTGTGAAGGTACATTTCTGGGTGTCATCCAGAATTTCTGATTCGGTGGGGCCCCCAAAATCTGCATTTTTAACCAGTTCCCAGTTCATTGGGTGCTGCTGGGAACCTGACTTTGAGAACCACTGGCCTACGTAGCAGCCCTTCCGTGTTCTGCTTGCGTGTTGTCAACTGGAGCCTCCGTCCAGCCTCACGCCCTTCCAGGTGTCCTTGCAGTGGCCTTCACTCCTCGGTCACCACATTGCCATTTGGGGACAGGTATGTATAAATACTGGCTTACATCTGAGAAAGAGGTGGTTGTGAGAGGTGACTCACATGCCTGATGTCCCTTCTGCAGAGCGGGCAGAGCGGGCAGAGCTGGGAGTTGAGCCCGGGTTGTCTGACTTGGAAGCACATGTTCTTAACTAGTGCTTTAATTTCACTTCCCGTTCTGGCCAGACTGATCTGTCGACACCCTCTGGCCATGGCCTACACCCCAGACTTCTGCACCTTTGCTTCTGCTGGCTCCGCTCTGTCATCCTCAGAGGTCATTTCAAAGGCCCCCTCTCCCAGGAAGCCCCTCTGGAATGCCTGTTGCCTCCCTATTCCGAGTGCAGACTGTCGATGACACCTCCCACCTCGGAGCGCTGGCTGCACTTTGTATTTGTGTCTTAGCCTCTCAGTTCCCCAGCCACGTTGCATGGGCCTGTGAACTCGGAGGCTGGGCCTGACGCTCATTCATGATGTCTCCCCTGTCCCTCCGCACAGCATGGGCTCAGAGCTCAGGCACACAAGCCCTCAGCAGAAGTCTGTGAGGTTAAACTTGGTGTGGGCTGTGTGCCTGGGAAGGGGGCCCGCGGTGTTTTCTCGGAGTGTTTGGGGAGAACGCCGGTGGGACGGATGGACAGCAAGTGGGACCAGGAAGAGGAAGGAGCTGGGCTGCCATGAAGTCTCAACAAAGTCCACGGAGGCTCTGAGCGGGGAAGGCAGAGCACTAAAGAGACAGAGACAGTAGAAAGGGGGTGGGGCTTTGGGCAAGGTGACTCCTATTAGCCAAGGTGATTCCCCTCAAAGGCTGACAGCTGAGGCTGTGTTGGCAGCACTACCTGCACCCGGTGGAATGGACACTTCAGCTCTGAAGGGGACCCTAGGGTGCAGTACAGTGACCACTGTACCCCCTTAGATGCTTCTGCCCTTCCTCTCAGTCCTGGAGCTTCCCTTCCAGCCCCTGCTGCCTGCTTCCTGTATTTTGTACTCAACTCAGGCATTTGGGGTGGTTCTGCCAGGCAGATCCCACCAGCTGGCTGCCCACACGCATCTCCCCTCCTCCTCACTCACTGTGATCATGTTGAGGACAGCCTCCCTTGCAGCTAGGGGAAGCCATGAGGCCCCATTCTGGCCAAGGAGACAAAAGTGAATGTCTGTTGGGGACTCCTGGGAAATTTTTCTTTCCTCATATTGTTGCTGCTCCTTCCTCCTCCTCTTAGTTGATTTCTCCCTTTTTCTTCCTACTTAGAATGCAAATAAGAAGCTGGCGATGGATCAGTCACCTGGAGCCCATGTGGCAACCAAGTGGACAAAAGCTTCAACCCAGGATGGCAGAGCCGAGAGCCGGATGCAGCAGCTGGAGTATTGGTGTGGGTAAGGTAAGGCCATAATTAGCCAAGCCGCACCTGTGGCTGGGTTTCTGTTGTGTGCAGGTGATGGAGACTTGGCTGGAAGCCAGTGGCCACCCTGTTACTGTGGCTGGTGTCTGTGCTGATGAAGAGTCTTAGAAAATAGGAAACGGGTTCTAAAGGGTAGGTGTGAAGGAGGCTAGGCAGCAAGAACCAAGCATAAGGAGAGGGAAAGATTAAGTCAAGTCATTGTTGGTTGATGATGGTCATTTCCTACCAACCCCCAATGTCACCCACACACCCAGGGCTTTTATGGGGCTTCACATAAGACTAGGGCAGTGACCCGGGAGAGCTTAGGCCTCAAAGATGGGCAGGCCCGCGTCTAAATCTTGGATTCCTCACTGATAAGCTATGTGACCTTGGGCAAGTCGCTTGGCCTCTCTGAGTTTTTCTTTGGGAAAAGATTTCTTGTGACTTACAAATAGATACATACCAAGAAAAATATTCAAATAACTTGATGAGGAAATGGAGGAAAACCAGTGGACGCAGTGGGTCAGGCCACAGAGCGTGTGCTCCGCCATCCCGTACACTTGCTGGGGGCCCTCTCGTGACTTGGCTTTCAGCTCAGCAGCCAATAAGAAGAGCAAAACACATGTAGTTCTGGATTCTCAGGACTCACAAAATGAGGCAACAGAGTTCCCAGCGGACCAACTGCCATCCTCAGCACTGGGTTCAAGGAGAGACAGAGATGTGGTGAAGCCTGTCCTGAAGTGTTCTGCACAAGACCATCTTGAAAAAGCAATGAACTAAGTTGGAAAGCCCCGTCGATCAAGCCTTCTTCTTGGAGAGCCCCACATCGATGTAAAGGCTCCATAAGGCTCACAGTAAACCAACCAGCATCCAGAGCTTCTGGGGCACAGAAGACCACCGTCAACTTCCTCGTCCTCTTGTTCCTGTTTCTCTGGAGCAGCTGTTAACCAGCACATCCTAGAGCCCACAAGGGGGCCATGCTCTCGGCATCCTTAGCAAGATCCATGCAGTGGGTGCAGCAGTGCACTTAGAAGAGTCATTTGAAAATGCAACACTCCTCTGGGTAGGTCAGCGATGATATGTCGAAGCACAATCCAGGAAGAGGTGCTCTGAGTGGGGGGAGAAGGGGGAATGGAGGGAGCCTCTGCCTCTTGCTGGGCATTCAATAAGTGTGCACAGGGCACACCCGAAACTAGTACAAAAAAGTGCTGAATGCAGACTGTAATAGAAAAATATAATTAAAAGAAAATACGTGTGTATAGAATAACCTTTCCAGATTTCTGGACCTAGAAAAGAGTCCCTTGCTAAGGGATTAGGGCCATTCTTGGTGGATGAGCGATTCCTTTTTTTGTGGATTACATGAGTTGAAATGTCCCTTTTACGGGTTTCTAAAAAGCAAAATTAACAGTCCTAGACACCTTAATGGAGAGGAAGTGTGTTACTTGAAACTAAACACGGTTTCCCCAACAGGAAGGTCATGTGGGTAAGGGCAAGGAAGGCCTGGTGTGGCAAGGTCATTCCTGTGGGCTTTGGCAGAAACCCTGGGCTCACCTGTGGAGTGAAGCCAGAGGAATGGTGGTCAGAAGCCTTGACCTTGGCAGCCCAGGCCTGTTTCTTTGAGTGGGTCAGTATTGTAACTTCTATAGAACCAAAGGCTGCCTCTCAAAGTCGCTTCCATTCACTAACTCATTGCCCTTCTGGGCCTGTGATATGATTCTTCTTCAATCTTTGGCACATGAGGAGGGGGTGGAAGTCACGTGGCTCTTGGGCAGGAGAGAAGTGGGATGTTGGATGACCATTCTTGTCTAAGACCTAAAACAGTGTTGCCTGAAGGTATGAAACTTCTGGGGTACTTGGTAAAAATTCAAATATCCAGGCTGCTCCCCAGACCTCTCTGAATCTGAATTTTTGGGTGGAAGAGCCCGGGAATCTGTATTTTAACAAGTCCCAGGTGATTCTTATGACTGGGCAGGCCTGGGGGCTTGAGACCCTGCTCCTCATCTCTGCTCTGAAGAAGTCTCCCCACTGTGGCTTCATGCCCGATCACCAGGGCTATGCCCTGGGCCGAATCATCCCAGGGAGGTTTGCTGGGCAGAGGGCAGGCAGATGGCTGTGTCCTCCTGACTTTCTATGTGGGGGCATCTGGAATGGGGCCCGACAGCCTCTGCCTGTTCTTCCATCTCAGCCCTTCTCCTAAATTTGCTTGACATCCAAATTCAAGATTTGTCCAAGACCCAGCTTGTCCATGAAGCTTTCAGCAGCAGCCCACCACTGGGCAGGGTCTACCTTCTGCTCTATTGCCTTTACCAGTGTTTTTCAAACTGGAAGGTGCCTACATGTTATCTGGGGATCTTGCTAAAAGTGCAGATTCAGATCCAGTAGGTCTGGGGTGGGGCTTGATAGTCAGCCTTTCTGATAAGCAACCAGGTGATGTGGACATTGCTGGTCCACCGACCCCATGTGGACCAGTGAGGCCCCACATCAGACTGGTTAGCACTATTGCTTCCTGCGGAGACTTGGTCTTCCATTTTCCCCGTGCACATCCCATAACGCTTCCTTTGCTCAGTACTGCATCCACGGGCAGTCCTTTCTAGATGTTTGGTGGGCACCATGGGAGCTGTCAGAAAGCCTCCAAAACCGCCCCGATTCCTCAGAGCATCATGGGTTGGAGCCAGGATCATGGGCAATTAGAGGAGAAAAGGGCTTCACCCCTCTCTCAGCCCCCCACCCCCTCAGTTTCTATTCCCGTGTTGAAATCCCCTCTCTTCACCTGTTCTTTTGCCTTTTTGTCATAGCTTCTGCAGAAGGACTGAAACTAACAACCTTTGAGTTTAAGTCCTTAGAGCAATCCCCTTTTGGCAGGTTTTGAATTAGCGGCATGACTCATCTGTCCCCTGCTTTCTGAAAGTTTGCGTTTCCCTGGCCCCTGCCTCACCCCGAAGCCCACTCACTCCCGGGATGTGTCACAGCTGCTTTGTCAGTTTCCCTGAGAGGTGCCCCACCTGCTGCCATCCTGACCTCTCCGGGGCAGAGACTGGCTGACGCCTCCCCTGTCCACACCTTCCTGGCCCCTTCTCAGCTGTTTCCATGCACGGCCTCAGCTGTCGCTCTGGAGTTGTGCTTCCTGCTGGAGACCCACACCCCCTTCAGGAGAAAGAGGATGACTCCCGGGTCACGGAGGCTAGACACACACACACGGGCTGGAACCGTGACAAAGCTGGTACACTCATCATTTTATGGCTGGTCACCTCACTCCAGGTCACCAGGCAACACCCAAGTCACCATGACTGACCCATGCAGATCAGCCGGGAACGGGAAAAACTGGGGACTGGCCTGGACTAGGGGCAGGGAAGTGGCTGGGCTGCAGAGTTGTACCTGAAGGAGGAAGTGTCCCGTGTAGAGTCCTGCCCAGGGCCCTGACCCAGAGGCCTGATTCCATGCAAACAGTTCAGTCCTGGTGGTAAAAGGACAGATATCATCTAAACTGGTATCACAAATCAAGCTGATCTGTCCTCTAGGGCCACACTGCAGGTTGGGAAGGCTGAGGACAGCCAGGGCAAGGGGACAGCTTCTTCTGCAGTTCGGCAGGATTTCAGAGCCCCACGCAGGTGAACTAGAATTCACAGGGGGTACTATCAAGCCAGAGTTGGAAATCACTGCTCCAGAGCCTAAGAGGGTGCAGGGTCTCTCTTTCCCGTCCGAGGAAGCAGCGTGGTGCAAGGTCCAAGCGGGACTCTGGGGACATGCTCTTTCAGATGGTGGGGTACATTCACTTTCTTCTTTATATTATTACTTTTCAAAGTGCGCTCAAAGCAGCCTTGTAATCTGCTTGTTAATCTAGAACAGTTTGCTTTGCTAGAAGCAACCATTTTGAAGGGAAACCTGCTATTTGTGGTATAAAGTTTTGTTCCTTATCTCATCAAGGTGTGACTTGCAACACATTATGGTTTTTTTTTTTGTTGTTTGTTTTTTTGCCGGTTTTGTTCTGAAAAATTCATGTAAGCAAATACGTTTGTCTTTTGAAAACTTCATGTAAGCAGATATGTTTGTCTTTCACAGCTTCTGGATTCCCGTGTCATTGTTCGTATACGGGGAAGCTACTGACAGTTGTGTGTTTCAGAAGCTGTTTTCTCTTGGGGTTTCAAGACATGAACATGCAGTTTTACCAGTCTCTTCTTGTTGTGTTCACCATGCCTTGTTAGCCCCTCTAAGACGATATTAACTTATAATGGTGGCGGCAGGCATCTATATACGGTTCTTGAAATTAATTGGCTTAGTTTTAATATTTTATCATTTGGGGTAATATTTTAAGAGGATTTTGGCAACAGATTTCATTACAAATTCTTCTACAATTTCCCCTGTTTTAGAGGTAATTGCTGCTATTTTATCAAATAATTTTTCAGTAGCTGATCTGGTAAGAAAGTTATAATTTTGATTCACTCATGTCTAGAGTTGTGTTTGCTGTTGTCAATTTTTAAATTTGGAAAGCGGTCCATGCCCCTGACAGAACGGTCAGGTATTGCATGTTTTAAAATTGTTTGTGGCATGCCTTTTGAAAAATCACTGACCGAATGCATTAAGAGGAAAGAGCTCCTAATTTGGACCACCTTCCCATGTCCAGATAACATAACTTGGCCATAGTACATTATTCTTGTGCTGTAGTGTCGCTGGTTCGATCTTCCAGTCAGGGCACACCAGAGAAGGAAAACTCTGACTCCAAAAAATCTCCGCTGCCTTGCGGCATACCTCTTCAGGGGAAAGGCTAAGGGAGTAAACCCCGACAGAAAATCCGGAGCCGGAGTCCCTAAGGCGGTTTGACGTTGTAGTCAACACCGGCAACTCCTGCGGCGCACCTGAAGCCAAGCTGTATTGACTCCGTCTTTCCCTTGGACCCTTCAGCTGCGAAGAGAGGGGGGGTCTGCTGCATGGGCAACAGCAGACCCTCCATATCACCCTGCCCAGGCTCTGTAGCTTCAGCTTCACTGGAGAGGACACTCCAGCGTCATCGCAAGATGTCGATTCAACACGGGAGGAGACAGATACCGTGTCACTCCCGAGTCGGACTGCACAGCCATTCTCGGCGGTGCAGATAGACTCTTAAGAAACTACACCATCGTCTCTCAAGACGGACGGCTGCCGACGAGTGCTAGATTTTATTCACTAATGTTCTGACTTTTAGTTGTGAATTCATAAGCAAGATTGACGTATAGTTCAAGTTTATCTTTAAAATAGACTGGCTTCACAAAATTAAATGGGATGGTTTCCATCTTTTTCTATGAACTGCAATGATTTAAATATCATCAGAATTACCTATTCATTAAAGGTAAGGTAGAACTTAGCTGTGAAAACATCTGTTTCTGCATCTTTTTAATAAGTATGTATTAGTTTACCTTTCTGATTTTTCTGTTAATTAGTCTACTCATAGTTCCACTTCTTCTTGGGTGAATTTTAATAACTTAAAATTTTCAAGGAGATTTCCCATTTCTGCAAGGTTTCCAAATGTGTCACCATAGAGCTGGGTGTAGAATACACTTGTTCACTGTTCCACATGTGTACATACCCTGTCTTGTCCCTAGTGAATTGGCAGTTCACAGAAGAGCAAATCCAAACAGTTAAAAATATATACTAATGTGCACAAACACACAATTTCATTAAAAGTGGGGTATCACCCTGCATCCATCATATGAGCCACATTTGAAGGATGGATATGCGTGGTGTGAGAGGTGGTGAAGGGCAAGGAGAAGTGAGAATTGTCCTCATACACAGTCCGTGAAAAAGAAATTACTGGCTGGTATTGTTTCAGAAGCCAATCTGGCCGGGTCTTTCAAGTTTAAAGTCTATGCCTTGTGTCCCACTGATCCCATTCCTGAGAATCAACTCCATTGAAATAAAAGGACCAGTGACTGGCATTGAGGTTTATTAAAAAAACCTCGGAATGTGATTAAACTTAAATACTAGAAAGGTTCAGGAATGATGGCCCATTCACACCCTAGAATGTTATGTCCCCATTAAAAAGGAGGAATAGTCCTAAACCAGCTGATGGGGAAGAATTTCTACGATATTATTGGGTGAAAAAGTAAGATGCCAAGAACTGTATTATGTGTTTTGAACAGTGGCCCAAAGACTCCAAAACTCAATGTCTGCATACGGTGCACTAGGACAAGGACATGGGTCAGCTGTGAGACTTGGGGGATATCAGATATAGAGGGAAGAGAGGGGGTGCCCAGGCTGGTGGGAAAAACGAGAGAGAAACAAAAACTGTGCGAAAAAGAAATAGTTACCCTCGTATGTGCATGTGTAATTTGACCCCATACATGTAAAATTCCATATGCAAATATGTATTTTTGCCTATAGAAATGGGGAAGAAAGATGCAGAGTTGAGTATTGAATTAAGGGATGTCCATAATTTACAATAAAGTGAAAAACCAGCAAGCTAAACTGAAATAAGTACCGTACCATGATATATCAGTGAACGCGAGCAAAGAAGCCCCCTGTCTGTGTGCATCAGCTTGTACGTCTTTTTGCATGAGCAAAGGGAAGGGAGGAGGGAAGATAATTACCTTTGCTGTTATATATCTTCCTCTATTAAGAGTTTGCTTGCTTCAGCTGTACATGTATTATTATTTTTGTAATAAAAAAAACATCAAAAAAGTGAAGAAAAAACATAAAAGACAGAGTAAAACACATCAGCTAATTATTAACATGTAAAAATACCTGCTTCAGGTGCTTCTTCGATTAAAGTCTCCCACAAACGTATTGATAATAGTTGGTTGTCCCTCTTCCTATGGTGCGGGTGGCCACTGACGAGTGTCGCCGGGATACATCAATTCATCAGAGATTAAAAAGTGATGATATGACCATTCTATCATTTTTTCTTTGTGTATTTCCTGGATTACATCTATGAAAAGAAATTTCCTCTCTTCTACTATTTAATTGCAATAATAATTTTAAGGACTATACTGGTTAAAAATTCTTGCTGCAGCAAAACTCAATGTTTAAGCTTTACACACACACACATACCTGCTGGTAGATCAGCGATGGCTGTAGGTCCTCCGACATTTCTCCCATTGAGAGATGAGATCTACGTCCCCTCCCCTGAACCTGAGTTGGCTCCGTCACTGCTTGGACCCATAGACTGAGGCAGAAGCAATGCGACGCCATCTTTAGGCCCAGGCTTTCAGAGACTGGAGGCTTATCTCTTGGGAGATTTGCTCTCAGAGCCGGGGGGCAGTTATGTAAGGAGTCTGACTACCCTGCTGGAGGCACCACGTACAGGAACCCTGAGGCCACCTGGACACGGAAGAAGCCCAGCAGCCCATGCCTCTCACCATCCCCACGCAGACGATGTGAGCGAAGCTGTCTTGGATCCTCCAGACCAGAGAGCCACCAGCTGAAACCCCAGCGGATGTCCCGGGGAGAAGAACTGCTCAGCCAAGCCCTCACCCACAAAATTGTGAGACATAATACAGAGTTTGTTGTCTTAATCCGCTGAGTTTGGGGGCGCCTGTTACACAACCCTGGGATACAACACACACACGCACCATTCAACACTTGTTCCTTAGGGAGGTTTAAATCTTGAGCCACCTCTTGTCTGGGCAGCATACCTGACCAAATCCTCGTTATCTATCTCAGAGTAGTTCTTAACTAGCTTCTCTGAATCTCCTGTCTCTGGTTCAGTCCTCCGTGTCCCCTGCTACCAAATCAAACTTCCTAAAACAGCCCTATGCTATGTCCAGAGCAGTTAAGTTTCTTCAGAAAGCTACTAACACTGATGCTTACGCTTGAATGGACTTGTTGGGAGGATGGACAGGAAGCTCATGGGCCGGAGATAAGCAGGCCAGCTTGGAGCTGGGAAGAACAGGGACTGTGGAGACACTGGGACATCAGCAGTGGGGCTTCGTGGACCTGCTCGCTGGAGGTACGCCTTATGATAACTCTGTTCTACTTACCTTTGGTTCCAGACTATTTTCACTGAAAGATTCAAAATTATTTTATTTGAAAATTTTAAATCTGATCATGCAGTGGGGGTCAGCCTCGAAGCCAGGGAGCAGAATGGGTGAACATGGCCACTGTGGGAATTACTGGAGCCGATGGACGGCTCTCTGGGTGTTTATCATAGTCCACCCCTTGGCTACATGTAAACACACACTTGACCTTTTTTTCCTGATTATCCAAAGGCGACCCAGGATAACAGGATAAAAGAGAAAACACTCAGCCCCTGTGTGGAGGTCACAAGGGGTGCAGCTCAAAGTCTTCACCCACTTTTGCACCTAGAAATGAGTTCTCAAGTTCACTGTTATCCCTCACTCCCAGTGATGTCAAGTTGTTTTTTTTTTATAACTCTTATTGATTTTAGAGAGAGAGAAGGGAGAGAGAAACACAGATTTATTGTTCCACTTACTTATGCATTCGTTGGTTGATTCTCATATGTCCCCTGACTGGGGATTGAACCCACAACCTTGGTGCATTGGGATGAGACTCTAACCAACTGAGCTACCCAGCCAGGACCCAGAGATGTCAGTTTCTATTGGAGTTTCACTGTGAGTCCATCTGGATCATCAGCAGCCTGTGAACCAATGTTAAATTTAACTATAACCAGCATAACTTATACACAATAAGAGGAGAAGTGAAGAGGAAAGAGAATTACAGGCAGAAGTAATAATACTTGTTTTGCAGCTGGTATTCAAGATCCATCCTCCACTCCTGGTTCATGTTTCCCTTTTGTTTGGCCACCACCTCCATGGGTGGCCCAATCTGTCATTCCTCAGCCATCCCGGACATTCACAGGCCTGTCTGCAGAGGATGATGGAAGCTTCTATTAACTTCTACTTTGGGGTAGAGTAGTACAAGGAGGTGCCTAACATGTTTTCCTGCATTTCACATCTGTGATATATACTCTTCTCAAATATATATATTTTCTTTTTGCCATTTCTCTAATTGAGCAAGCGACAGTTTGGCCAGGTGGTATTCTCAGTTTCCAATTAAGAACTTTTGGGGGCACCCTGGGCACGACAACCTCAAGACCAGTGGCGCTTAGAGGTACAAGGACAGGAAGGAACACTTATGGTCCTTGGGTGAGAGCAGGAGACGTGCCACCACCTCCCGCCTGTCCCCACCCACCTCCAGCGGTGGCTCCTAGACCCGCACACCCGGGCTCTGCCGCAGAGGCCAGAGCCTCTCAGTCGTCCAGATGCTGTCTCAGCTGGTAGCTGAGCTAAATGCTTACATAATTTTTAAAAAAATCAAAAGACTTTTTCCGGGGGCAGTAAGACAAAGAAAAGCATTAAATCAACGCATCTTTAGGCTTCTTTTAAGGCTGCCTGAAATATCTATAGTTCTTGAAAGAACCACACGAATGTTGCTGTCTTCTTTCCAGTTTTAACCCTTCTGAGTCATGAGACAAAAATAGCACCTGGGTTTTTAAACAAGTACCCGCTAGAGATACAATTTATGTAAGAATTCAATGCTATTCAAAAAATGAGGCTGAGGTCATAGGAGGTAGGTAAAAATATATGTAGTTAAAAGAAACTAACTTTGGCTTCAGCTTTGACCTTAGACATCAGAAAGACAAAAAGGCTGGATGCTGGCAACCATGTCATTGTGGGGATTTCTGAACTTCTGCCTGATCAGTGGTCATGTGAGCATGTAGGTCCCCACCATTTTAATGTATGTAACAAGCACAAGTTTGAATATTGTAAATAACTGAACGTTCAGTTATTTACATTTAGACATAACTTAGAGGAAAAAATCTCATACGTGTTTTATATGTTGGAATTACCCAATTGAAACAAGAATGTACATTGAATATTGCAAGAGTGAAATGTTGCAGCTAATTATAGTATAAGCTGTCAATTTCAGGTACAAAAAGTAAGAAGTTTCAAATGGTTAAATAAATAAAAAATAGAATGGAGTTAAAACAAGTAATAAACATGTGTTATTTGAATGCTATAGGAAGTGCATTATGTCAGTGTTGGGCCAACAGATGTTTATAAACATATAAATAACAT